>NC_067488.1:60311097-60639847 GCF_947179515.1 Apodemus sylvaticus | reverse complement strand
GTGTGCTGAGAATATTAAATATCAAGAACATACTCATTATTAATATTGCTTTGGGGACATAGAAACTTTTGTATAGGAATGTTTCTGAGGCTTACTTATGTTATCTCTACTTCAGGACAGAGATCTTGTGAATATTTTTATGTAGAGGAAAAATCATGCAGAACAATTGGATCACTCATTCTATTTCAATAGGGACTATTGGTAGATTCTTTAAAAATTAAGTGTCAAAATGTGTTTTTTTCCTAAGATGCACAGTGACTGAATAACTACAGTATTCTGCAGGAAAACTGCTTCTAGGTATGTCCTGGGAATGGTCCACATAGGTCAGAGGCATGTCGGCCAGTGCTCACACACACATATCATGGGTTGTTCAGCCCCAGCTGTCATGAATTCAGTTCTACCACTGCCCCTGATTTCTGGGAAAGTTGTAGCTCCTACATATACAGAAAGAGTGGAGGTATGGAGTCTGGGGTATTGGGTAAGGGTAAAAAATACTGGTGTACCATTTTTGCAATGTGGCTGTATGAAAGTTATCATGCATAGCCTGGTATTGGTGGTGGTGCATTGAGAGTCATCGCTTTGCTTTTTAACAGTAGAAGGGATATCTTGCATTATTTTGTCTATGTGTTCACATGTACACAGCCAGTTCTGTGTAAAGTCTGATCTGAAAGTGAATTAACCCACTGTTCTATTTGGGAAGGGACAAGAAGGAAGGGAGAAGCAAGGACAGCAAAGTCTAACACAAAGTCCACAATATGAAGAACTTCAGTCTGATAAAGACATTATCTTGCATTGTTCCCTGCTATACTTAACAACACCATTTTTTTAAAATGTGGATTTATAATCTCATGTTGTCTTACCTGTTACTACAGGCTGCTTTGGTGGCACTAAAATAAAAAAATAAAATATTTATAAGTATACTAGATTAATCCCTAAAATTTTATTTATATATTAGATTATGAGTACTGGAAGACAGTCACATTCTTTAAGTGTCTCTCTCTCTCTCTCTCCCCCTCCCCTGATATATATATGTGTGTGTGTGTGTGTGTGTGTGTGTGTGTGTGTGTGTGTGCTTATAACTTGTGATTAGGTGATTTAATCCAGTTGTGTGCATTTGTGTTCATGTGTGTGAATGTATATGTCTACATGTGTGTGCATGTGTGTGTATGAGCATGTGCCTGTGTATATGTATATGTGTGTGAGCATGTGGCTGTGTATATGTATATGTGTGCGTGTGTGCGCATGTGTGTGTGTTTGTGTGTGTGTGTGTGTGTGTGCGCGCGTGTGTGTGTGTGTAACTTCTGATTCAAATGATTCAGTCTAGGCATGTGTGCATATCTGGTATTCTCTGTGAGTCTTAACGTCCACTTTCTCTTTACTTATATTTGATACTTTTTTTCATTAGTCTACACGACCAGATCTTGACCTTGAGATCGTCCTCTGTCAGCCTCCAGGGAGCTGAGATTACACGTCTGTGCTATCCTCTCTCTGATCCAGATAACATTTTTGAACTTTCAAATGGATGAGACAAAAAGACTATGTTGATACACATTAAGCAAACATGATTTTATACAACTTACATTCAATTAGTACATCTGGAATTCTCTCAAATGGACCTAATAAAGAAAAGATATAGAGTTAGAATGAAATATGCTTGGGAAGTGTATTATAACACACTCCCTTAAGAAATCATCTAAGTTATAAATCATCAGACTAAAAGCAAGTCATTGCCTTTCTCCCATGTAAATGTCTGCACAACTGTAGTTCTTCCTTGACCTTGATTAAAGATTAGGTCTTTAAAATGGCAAACACACACTTTAAAATCAATACATCCCACTAGTCCCTTGAAGGCATTTGGTCACTTTACAGTGATGGCATCCCACATTTGAAATAAACCATCTAGCTCATGTTTGTCTGTTATCATAGTTTGAATAAGGAATATATAAACTTATTTGAGTATCATTTAAATATTCAAATTTTTCTAACACCCAGGTAGAATAAATGAAGCATAAATCCTTGCCCGAGAAGAGTGAGCTATCTAGTCCTTAAGTCTACTTAAAATCTTTTCATTTAGTCTATTCTCTAAAGCCTTGATTTTGTGTGGCACTGCAAACTAAGAAATTATACTGCTGTCATTGAGGGGATTTTTATCTTGTGTGTATGTGTGTGTGTGTATGTGTGTGTGTGTGTGTGTGTATGTGTGTATGTGTGTTATATGGGATGTGTATGCTAGTATGTACTTGTTTCCTGCAGAGGCAAGAAGCAGATGTCAGATACCCTGAGATTTTAGTGAGTTAGAGCCAGTTGTGAACTACCATGTGAGTGCTAGAAACAGAGTCTTTGTCCACTGCAAGAGCAGCAAGTTATCTTAACTGCTGAGCCATCTCTCCAGCCTCTATTGCTGTTGCTGATACCATTGTTGCTATTGATGGTGCTGGTGTGTGTATGTGTGTGTGTTTATGTACATTTGTATGTGTATGTGTGTCTGTGCTGGGGTAGAGCATGTGTCATGGTTCACATGTGGAGTTCAGAGGACAGAAAATGTTGTCAGTTCTAATCTTTCAGCTTTACATTGGTTCTGGGAACCAAAATCAGTCCACATGTTTATGTGGCAAGCACCTTCATTGGCTGAGTTATCTTCTGGCTCAAAAACAAAAATTTTCTCTAGTACTGTGAAGCTGGGTATCTCTCTACTCTGGACATGTAATGTACAATAACCTTGAAAACAGACTTTAATAGCATTGAAAAAACTAAGTTGCTACATAGGAATTTGTGAATTTGATGACAAGTTCAGTTGGAATGATATAAAAAAAAGGCTACAAAATGGTTAATTAATAATACAGCAGCAATTATATTTTTGCCAACTAAAACTCTCTGCAGCTTGCTGCTGAGTGACAGAACTGTTTTTCTTATGTTAAAAATTTTAAGCTCCATTTTGTGACTATGTCTTCAGTTTTCATTAGAAATATGTGACAAACTGCTCCTTCAAAGGCAAGTTTTTCTGTTGGATTATTAAAGATCATGGTGCATTATCCTTTAAAGACAAAGGGATTGCACAGAAAAGCAGAAACTCTGGACTCAGGTAGAAATCGCAGTTCTACCATATGACTTGATACAACCAAAGTGACACCTAATTAGGTAATATGTCTTTGGCTAACTTTTCATGAGCAATATGTAAAAATAGTAAACATTCTCATAAACAAAGGAGATGATGTCTTTAAGCAAATAATTACATTCCTAATTGGCAAACATAAAAATGTATCAAAAATGCATTGCACAACCCCATTCACAGTGGTCCCTCCTGATGCAAATGTTGTGTTAAGGACACGTGGGACCTGAAGTCTATCACAAAGCCGGGGGTGGTGATCTGGTTTTGAGGGAACACCACGCCATCTGGCTGGGTGTCAGTCATGTACTCAGACCTGTGTGATGGTCCTGCTTCCATCTGCCATCCAATAAAGCCCAACAGACACTACTGGGATTCCCAAATAAAACCAGCAAGAATGATGGTAATAACATGCGTAATTGTCATCTGGGCCTCCTGACTTCTGGTTTCATTTACACTACTTTGCACCTGTGATTTTTCTTTAGTCCCAAGGGATGATATCTCTTTAATATGCTTACCTTTAAACACTAGTACACATGGATATATTTTATTAAGATTTATTTTTATTTATAATATTCATGTGTGCATGCAAATGCGTGTGTGTTTGTGTATAAGGATCACACATGCTGGAAGAGCACTGGCATCCCTAGAAGATAAAGGTATAGATATTTATGAGCCACTTGAAGTATATTGTAGGATCCAAATTCCCATCCACATGATAGAGCAACAGGTGCTCTTAACTCCTGAACTATCATTCCAGTGCTCTGGATATCCAAATATAAAAGATAAATCCTTATTTCTTGTTCTATAAAACCATCAGTAAAAATGGATTGGTTTTGGACTGCTTTAGATCACCAAGGGGGCATACCTGAAACTTGAAAACCACTAAAAACAAAAAAGAAAAAAGAAGAGAAAGCCTTATGATAAGGCATTAACAAGGATTTTGACTCTACCATCTTAGTAAATAATATAACTAGTAAATAAGTTTGCATGTAATTAAAAATTACATGCACAACAAAGAAAACAATTAAATGAAGAAGCAAATTCAGAGTGGGAGACAGCCTCTGCCAGCTGTATATCTGACAGTGGATTCATGTGTGTGTGTGTGTGTGTGTGTGTGTGTGTGTGTGTGTAAACTTGTGAATATTTAAAGTACTAAAAGTAATATACCCCCAAAATGATCCAATCAAGAAGTAGGTAAATGAAATAAATATACTTTTCAAAAAGGTAAACTATTAATGGCCAATAAATGTATGAAAACCCATTCAATTCACTGTCATCATGGAAATTCAAGCCCAAATTACATTGAGATCATATCTTGTTTCAACCAGAATGGCTGGCTAGCAGCATGAGAACACATGGGAACAGGTGAGCATTGCAGGCAGAGGATATATTCTGAAAAGAAAACTAGTACACTGTTGGTGGGAATTTCAAATTAGTCCAGCCACTAAGAGGACTGGCATTCCCCTCAGAACTGAAAACAGAAAAAATGGGCTGGAGAGATGGCTCAGATGTTAAGAGCACCGACTGCTCTTCAGAAGGTTCTAAGTTCAAGTCCCAACAACCACTTGGTGGCTCACAACCATCTGTAACAAGATCTGGCTCCCTCTTCTGGAGTGTCTGAAGACAGCTACTGTGTATTACATATAATAAATAAACCTAGAAAGAAAGAAAGAAAGAAAGAAAGAAAGAAAGAAAGAAAGAAAGAAAGAAAGAGAAAAAAGAAAAAAGGAAACAAAGAAAAGTAGCCTGCCTGTAGACCTCCTCTTCTCTTTCTGTTCCCCTAGTTCCAATCCCCCAGTCTCATCCCCATGCTTCAGCAGAACAATGGTGACAGCCTTCCCTCACTCCCGCTCCTATCTCCTATGGATTCCACAGATCATCCCCCTTCTATCCGTCCTTCCTCTACTTGTTGCTTTGTCTGAGACACCAAGCCCAGTAGCCATGCCATACTAACCTAAGGATCGCTACACCAAGGACAACAAATAGGCTGAGGAAGATCCACACTGTCCTGTTGCTCCTGATATCCATCCCTACCCCCACCCGCTAATCTCATCCCCATCTCTATAGCAGGAAATATGGTGTGGTATCCTTTTTCCTCTCTGACCCTAACCCCAACGGATAACAGAGATCTCCTCAAACCTTCCTTCCCCCAACTCATCCCAGCACCATAGCCTTCAACACCAGCAGTCACTCACTGTGAACATACCAACAGAATAGGCCAAGAAAACAGGCAACAGTCAGCCATCATACTCTCTGAAAATCCAGGGAGGAAACTGAAACTAAGGAAGAAAACACCTACCCAACAAAGGAGAAATCCAGAAACGAGCACCTAAACCTATAATCAGCCCAAACCCATATGACTAGATGCTAGCATTAGAACACAATCAACAACAAAGGCACTGTGTTGTCATCAAAGCCCAGCTATCCTTCCACAGCAAAACCTGTATATTACAACAAAGGTGAAGCACAAGAAAAAGACTTCAACACCAACTGCATGACAGAAGTCCTTTAAGAGGAAATTACTAAATCCCCCAAAGAAATCCAAGAAAATACAAAGAAACAGTTGAAGGAAATCATTAGAACTGTTCAAGACCTGAAAATGAAAATAGATTCAATAAAGAAAATAAAAATGGAGGGAATTCTGGAAATGAAACATTTAGGAATGTGAACAGGAGCTATAGAGGAAAGATTCACCAACAGAATAGAAGATATGAAAGAGAGAATGTCAGACACTGAAGATACAGTAGAAGAAATGGATGCATTGGTCAAAGAAAGAAGGTAGAAGTATTAGAATTATACCTGAATTCTCAAGGAAGACTTTAAAAGCCAGAAGGGCCTAGACAGATGTCCTGGAGACTCTAAGGAACTACAGATATCAGCTCAGACTATTATACCAAACAAAACTGTCAATCCCCATAGAGCAAGAAAACAAGACATTCCATGATAAAGTCAAATTAAACAATATCTGTCTATAAAACCAGCCCTACAGATGCCCTTCCATTTTTCTTTAGGTTTTGGAGCAAGCACTCTTATTTGACACATAGAATGTGAATAGTTCCCAGTAACAGTTAATGTTTCAAAGGATAGAAGCAAGATTCAGGCAAGTTAATATGTATGAGATATTTGTGCTTTTTATACTTCATGCACTTTTCACAGTTACCATTTTTGTTTCTTTTTGTGTATGGATTAAATATCTCACAAATTCTTTTTTCAAATGTTAACTGTTTTTATGTTTTTATTCTGTCAATTAAGTTCTATTCGATATATCTAGTAAAAATTAAGATAAGTGAATACTAGTCTACCAGTTACATTTTTCAATGAAAGTCTCCATCACCTAAAAAGCATTGACCAATCAATTTATATTTCAATCTATTTTGTCAGTGCTAGAAAAAAAGAGTATTATACCATGCAAGGACTGCTTAGGGAGAGGTAATGATTCCTCTTGCATAGTTTATATGTTTCTCATTGAAAGGGCCCCTGTTTCTCCAATAAAATTTAGAATGGCAAGTTCTCAGTAAACATTATATTTTCTAAATTGGGTTGGTTGGTTAGGTAATTTCTAATTGGATTATTTGCAAAGTTCTTGCTATATCAAAATTTCATCTAAGGTCTCCAATTTCCACCAGCTAGTCTTTTAAATATTAATAGATTTCAAATATAAACAATTCTTCAATTGCTGTTTCACCCAAAGCTGAAGTTAAACCCAGATGGAAAGCAAAGAGGTTCTGCCCATAAACTGCTATGATATTACAAATGCTATACAAGGAAAATCCAGTGAAACTAAAGTACTCATTTTATAAGTTTTAAATTTACCTCAATCATTCTCTTTTAGTGGGTTCTTTAAAAATACTCTCAGATTTGCTATGAATACCTGAGGCCTTTCTTTGTGTTGGTCGTTGTTGGGACACCTTGGTATGCTGTGCCTACCTACTGGTGGTTCTGAACTGGTAACCTCAATGGCAGAAGCTCTCTCTACCTGTGTTGTTTTGTCCCTTAGTAGACTCCCACAGAATTGTCGGTCCTACCTGAACAAGGCTCAAAGCTGGAATTACATCAACTTCTAAGATTTCTGGGAAATGAAGGCAAATACTATTCTTTTATGCTCCTTTCTATGTTCCCCCCTTTCCAAACATTCCAACACCTTTGCTTGTGATTATTTCGCCCTTTACTGGATCCCAGTGCAAACTTACTATCTGGCATACTGGTGGTTCTTCCTGCTGTTACATTTGATTTGGCTGAGATTCCAGTCGTCCCTGCTAAAAGAAGAGAGGGAAGACAAGTGTAATATAATCGTGTACTTACTCATGACATTTCCAGGGCTGCCTTGGCCACATACAGCACATTTCCTTTTGTTTAAAGTGAAGTACAACAGTTGTTCCTAACTTCACCCAATTCTCATCCAATTTCTGACTGTATTCTCTGCTCCAGAATGGTGTGTGATAATAATTTTTAATCATCAACATTTAGCCTTAATCCTTTATATATCGAAGAGTCACTATTTTAGCTTATTAAAATGCAAATTCCCCATTTCCTAGTGCAAACTCCAAGGCTATTTGAAGCATGGAAAACCTGGGCTGTAAATAGACTCTTGGGTTTCTTTTCAGCTTGTGGGACAATGGTTGGGCATGAAAGAGTAGGTTGTCATTACAAACAACTTAATGGAACTCACAGAGAGAGTAAGAGAACTCACAGAGCTCCTGTTCTCCTTCCCCTGTCATGGCTTCTGTAAGCACATCTGCACACATGAGAATATAATGCCAAACCTCAAACAACATACACACCTTGCTTTTTAAAATAAGGTTATAGAGCTGGGTGTGGTGGCGCACACCTGTAATCCCAGCACTTGGGAGGCAGAGGCAGGTGGATTCTGAGTTTGAGGCCAGCCTGGTCTACAGAGTGAGTTCCAGGACAGCCAGGACTACACAGAGAAACTCTGCCTCGAAAAAATAAATAATAATAATAATAATAATAATAATAATAATAATAATAATAATAAGGTTATAGATAATGTTCAGTCTTTGCTTCTGCCTTTTCTTTTTTCTTTTTTAAAATTTATTTATTGTTATATGTAAGTACACTGTAGCTGTCTTCAGAGACACCAGAAGAGGGCATCCGATCTCATTAAGGATGGTTGTGAGCCACCATGTGGTTGCTGCGATTTGAACTCAGAACCTTTGGAAGCCAGTCAGTGCTCTTAACCGCTGAGCCATCTCTCCAGCCCCCTGCTTCTGCCTTTTCAATGATCAGATCTGGAAACAGATCTTTACATTAGTTTCCCCTTCCTCCCTCCTTTGCAATAGATTTTACCCTTCCTGTACTCTTCATCTGAAGACAAGCTTTATGGATCTGCTTCTGTTAAAGAAACATGAAAAAATTGGGGTCCATGGGGACCAAGGAAGGGAGGGAGAGGAAAGGAAAAGCGTGAGAAATGGAGGAAAGAGAAGGAAGGGAGAGGTGGAGGAGGGCAGCCGGCATCTGTGCAGGCATCAGGTGCCACACCATGAAGCAGTAATGCATGGCTTCTGGGCCCCGGGGTAAATGACTGGGGTTCTGTTCTGTTTGTCTGGCAGGCCTCCTCTGCAGGGTGTCTCATGGTGACTACCCACCTGCCAGGCACAAAACACCACCTGTTTCTTTCCTAACCTGTCAACGGGGCTGCTGTCAACCTTTTGGATGTCTGCCAATCCACGAAAGGGGAAATGACATTTCAGACTAGTTCGAATTTACATGCTGAAGGAACATGAATTTGGCCTTCGATTTGAAATTCCACACTTCTAATTCTTCCCTATCCCAGCTTACTATTAACTCTAAAGGCATTGAATGGAAGCCTGACGTTGCCTGGCACTTGTCTTCCTGCCTGCAGTCAGGGAGCGTGCCTGATGATTCTGCACTGAGATGCTGAGTTTATCATGACTGAGGAATCTGCATGATTTTAAGGAAAAATTCATTTGTACCCCCTATAGCAGGTGTTCTTTGTCTGTGTGACAATGTTAATTAAATACAGTTTTGGCCTCTTTGGTGATAACAGTTGTTTCTATTTCTCTTACATCAATTACTAATATGACTTTTATTACTGAGATTCCTAATCTTCAGAATGCCTTTACTTAATTAATAGAAATTACCAAGCATCATTTTCCCCCTGAAGGCTCATTTTTTTCATCTTTAGCAAACCTACCTTTCTTTTATTTTGGTCATGAACTCTTAATAATTCGTTTGGCCACTTATTTCCTGTTGCCTAGCAACGTTTATCTAATGTCCATCTTGTTTATTTCTACCTGTTATATATCAACATATTTTTTCTTTTACTTTTGATGTTATAATTATATCATTTCTCCCTCCCTTCAAGAATTCCCATAAAGCCCTCCTTGCCCTCTTTCAAATCAATGACATCTCGGTTTTCATATTGTCGTCACACGTGTTTCTAAATATTGGCCCCAATGCGCAGCGTTTACATTCACTCTCCTCCTCCACTCCAGTCCCCTCTAGTTTCAGAGCCTTGGTTCAAAACGTCTGTGCCTCTTCGTTGCTTACCTGCATTTTCTAGTAAAATTACAAGTGGCTCCTGCATACCTGATGCCTCTGGTTATTTTGTGGCTTTAGCTGCTCCCTACAGAACAGATGTTCAAGCTATATTTAAGTGCGTATAAGCCCTTGGCTTGTATTTCCATCCATTTGATGTATCATAGAAGCTGCTTTGCTGTTGGCAGATCTAACATGAACCTGGTATTCCTTCTTCCTTCCTCTAATCCCACTCCTGTCCTTTCCCCTCCTCTACATTTTCTCCATCTCTCTCCCCTCCTCCCTCTCCCTCCACTTTTCTCTCTCCCTTCCTTCCCTCCCTCTCTCTCCCTTCCTTGGTCCCCAGACAATTTACTTTTTTATGTTTCAGATGAAATATTTCCTAGCTTCCAGAAATGACTAGCATCATGACTTCTTCCAACTGTAAGGTGAGTTCTTTCCGTGTGTACCCTTAAGGGTTTTGTTTTTAAAGAATGCCATCTTCTGACTTACACAAAGATAGTAGGCTGGTATTTTTTCTCATACAGATTTGCATAATATATACATTGACCATGTTTATCTGTTCCACATGATAACTGCATCCTTGCATAATCCATTTCGTCTTTATTTGTGGTGTCTGAGAAGATGAACCTATTGGCTTAGACTTGTCACCAGAAGTCTCAGAGAAGAGAACTATATTAAGTTTGAGGCCAGCCTATGCTCTCAGACAGTCTTGAGCTGTCTCACCTATGTGAGTATGAGACAATGAAAAAGTTAAATTAAAAATTATCTGTCATGTTTGAATGGAAGGAATCTTCTCACTCAGTTCCACCCCTTTCCCCAAATCACTTTTCTTTAGTTTACCCCTTTATTCCTTGCCATTTGGCCCTCACACTTGAGATAAATTTTAATTCTCTCCAACTTGCTTCCTTGTTTATCCTAAATTGCTATTTGTTATTTCTGCCATTCATATATTTTTTCTGTAAGTTTTTAAATTCATATGTTACATCTCTGTATCTCATTTTTTTACTTAAAGTGTCTGCTAATGTTTCATAACTGTAATTTTTTTAGAACATGCTTGCTATTGCTGAAATTTTAATTTATTCACAGGAATAACCAGACAAAATTATGCGTGGGCATTGGGGTTTTATTTCCCCTTGTTCTGGATTGGTTTTTAGTGGTGGTATAGCAGCAGGAGATCTATGCAGTGGCACATGAGCTTCTGGTGTGCCCCATGTTTCTCAGACCAAGGGCTCCCTCTTATGTTCTTATGAGAAAGGAATCTTTTACAAGTGGGCCCTTTCCTTTGTCTGACTTCTAATTGTTAACTGCTACCTTACATTAATACAGCCTTGTCTTCACATACCTCACTATTTCCTTTGATACCCAGGCTGCACAGGGATTCCTCTGCCTATTAAAATAGCCCCCTCTATTTTAGATAAGTTCAGGGTTTTCCCTGGTTGCTCAGTTATCTTTCTAGGCATGCTCTACGCTTCATGCTTTCAACTTCACAGACGTTTCCACCTGCTGTTCTCTGATACGCTCCAGTATTTTTCTTCCAAGAGGGACCTGTTTCCTTCTGGCCCTTAGTTCTGCCTGATGGAGAGACATGTTCTGGCACTGGTGGGATCTTCCCATAGGTCTCTCTTTTGATATTCTTGCCCACATCTCTCCTCTACCATGAGAAATCTCCATCCTGTTTCCTGGAAGGATCCTTCCCGGTTTATAGAATCTTCACTGCTTTTATCCATGTATAGATTATTTGTCCTCCTTTGTGGCTCATAGAAATACCTGTATCTTCTAGTTTAAGTATCTACCAATGTCTCATCTTCGTTAAAACGAAACCCCCATGGTGCCTTGAGCCTCTGTCCTGCTGTCCTGTGAGCACAGGTGCACATTCAGGATCAAGCTGATCTTGTTATTAAAGTACTCTGTACTTTTAGAAAAAAAAGTATTTCTGGTATAAGGAAATATTTAGTCAGCTAATTGAATATTGAAACAGAGATACAATATCCGAGATATAAGAAAAGTTATCCATAGATTCATTAATGAATGCATCTACATGTATTCTTTCCAAAGGTAAATTTAGTGGGACCTGTTTTTAACAAATGATTCTGTTGGGGCCTCTCACTTGAGAGCTTCTATTGGTAATACTGGAATCTTCAATGCAGTAAATTGTCTCTACTTGGCTGTGTCCTTTAGTAAAGTGGTGTGCACCTCATCCTCTTTCAATATTTATCCAATAGGCTCTTTTCAACCTTTGCTGAACTAGGTTCTATGTTTAGAGACTACTTTCAATTAGCTTTTCCAAACAGCTATAATATATATGTCCTTGAGTTCACTGAAATTGAAGGTAGCCCTAGAACTCCACTGGCATTTTCATATGTTCTGAGACATTAATCAAGGTATACAGATCAGCTTTGTCATACACTGGTAATACAGTCTTCTCAAAATGGAATAAATCTGTTCTTCTTTAAATCCAACTAATTGTAGCCCTTATATAAAAGTGAGTCCTCCTCAGCAGATACCCAAGGGGCTATATACTCTACTACAGAGACATCTGGATGTCCATGTAACATGGCTGTTTTGATGATAGCGAGGGGAAGGAGTCAACCTAGGTGTCTGTCAACAGAAGAGTTGATAATAAAACGATGGTAAATAGTAAAACAGAATTTACTTCAGCTATAAAGATAAGTGAGATTATGGAATATGCCAGAATATGGCGGGGTGGGGGTGGGGAGAATGGTAGTCTGCATTTTGTTCCAGAACTAGCAGAAAACATTACAAGCCACCAAGGAAAGGGGAATTCTGTATACATAAGAACAAATCAACACTCCAGTTGTTGCATGGAACATAACATATAATTTTTAAAAGTTCCTTATTTAGGTAAAATTTAAGCTTAACTGGTATCCTGGTGTGTGTGGTGTGTGTGTGTGTGTGTGTGTGTCTGATATTGGTATGGCTAATTTTACTTAAACACGAAATTTTGAGTCTCCACTGAGCTCATAATGAACTGAATTCAAAGGGAGGTTTTAGCTTTATGCCTCACCTGAGAGCTCTGAGGCCAGGGAAAATGTGGGAATGTGTGATGGTCCTGACGCTGAGTCTGGTGACCATTCCCTAAAGTCTGCTGCTAGACCTGACCAGCATAGGGTAGGGAGAACATATGCAACATTCAGGGCAACACAGCACTGTGGTGCCATTGGAGAGGACATTTAAAAAAATAGAAAACAAAAAATCTCGACATTGCTAGATACCTTTATATCTCTGATTGCATTCCAATGGCTGGATAAGTATCAGGAGAACCAGTGGGTTTCTGATGAGAGACTTTTTCCTGTACCGCCACTGGCTCTGAAAGCATCATCCACTCACTGCAGTTAACTGCAGGCAGGGTCATCTCATCAGTTGGGGCTCTGGTTCCTCTCTAAATGAAAAATGCATGTGTTCCCTGATCTTTTATTAAAGGACAAAACATCATGCTGTTCTCTGCTTCCAAAATATCTTTCATAAATTTATTTGTACTTTTTCCTTTGAGGTTCCATCTTTCCAGAAGTAAGTCATAACAATTTCCTATGCTCCTTAGAATCCTCAAGTTCTTGTTTCTCTTTATGCCCAATCACTTACTATCAACTTCTTTAATAGTATTATATCTGCAGTTATGAGTTTATAACCTATGGTTCTTAAGGAACCAACTGTGAAGATTTAAAACGTCTTTATTCCTGGGCCCTTCTTCTAAGGGTACAGACTTTATTTGTCTGTTAACACCCACAGTAGGTCCACTGAAGTCATTTCTGACTTCTACAAACCATGACCCACCACTATACTCTGGGTGTAGTACCTCCTTCATCATGAGGAATAGGTGCAGCAGAAGTTCCTGTTTCATTTGATGAAGAAGTAGAATTTTTTAATGTCCTAGTCACAAGGCAATTCATGCCATTTAAAAATTCTTCTAACGCAGATAATACAATGTTTTCTATTCATCAGACATGGTTTAGTGACTTGCTCCTGGAACGTGAGATGACAGATGCAACCCAGAACTGAACTTAAGTCATCTCATCCCCAGATTCTATATTGTATCTTGTGCTTCTCAAATGAGCTGTGGAATGGCACCAGTATGGAAAATTCCCATTCTGTACAGACTTTGAATAAAATTCCACAAAATGAATCTGTACATAAATATCATAAAACTAAGATCACAGTAAAATGTCAAAACTCTGTCATTGAATAAGACATCTGATTATTGCCTAAGGTTGTTATGTTTGCAAACGGTTGTTCTTAAACAGAAGCTAAATGCTTCTTATGACATCTTAGACAATCAAAAAGAGTTCTGAAAGCTCAGCTTTAAATAGCCTTGTTGAGACATATTCTGCAGTCAGAAGACACAGCTGGCTGACTGGTCCCTGCCATCCTGGTATTGATGGTTTACAGTTTAAGAAAAAGAACTTCAACTATTGTCATACTACAATTCAGTGAGTTTAGTTATCCAACTAAAGTGACTCAGCATCTTAATTTTGCTGCACTCTAGATATTATTTGTTTCTACCTAGTAATTTTAATGCAAACATAACTTATTCCAAGAAAATAAATAAAAATAATAAAAAAATAAAAATTAAAAAAAAGCTGCAACTGCTAACTCAAGAAACTTGCTAAGACTGACAAGAAACTTGCTAAGACTGACAAGAAACTTGCTAAAGAACTGGCAGCTTTCTTGAGAAAATTCTCAAGTCCAATTCTCAATGATATAAAAGGGTCCATGGAGGCAAAGAGAGGAATCATGGAAGAGATGGAAAAAAGGATCAAAAGAAGAGAGGGGTAAAAACATTTCTGAACAAAAATAAAATAAGTATAGAAAAATAAAATCAGGTCATGGAGTACTTGACACTACTAGAAAGAACAGTCCATGGTTTACACTGAAGAAATGGTCTCATGCTAGACAGTGGAATTTCTATTCATATTAGACAATCAAACTCTGAAGACTTAGAGGGAGTACAGAAGTGTGCTGACTCTGGAGCTTCCTGTTTGGTGTGATGTGAACAGAAGTGTGGTCAAGTTGGAAGACTACAAGAAGCGAACCCTAAACTGATCAGGTAATTACCAAAATGTCTCACTAACCCACAAGGCTCAGATATAGTTTCCCTCTGTGGTTCGATATTCAGACAAATTTTCCTAAGAAGTTCCAGGAAATACTGATGCTTTAGGTCCGGAAAAGATATGTTTTGTATGTTCTCTCAATCCTATGGAAAAATTCATGTGCTGCCTTCATCCTCAACTACTAAAGAAGGCCCTGTACTACCTAATGCTCTAACACTACTAGAACCCCAGAGACTGGTCTCCCAGTTGAATGTCCCTTGCTGGTTCCAGAGCTGGTTCCTACAGGTCCCCTGTTGGACTTGGCAGTGCTGTTGAACCTAACAAGAGCACTGGATTCTAATATGTTGCTGCTTTTAAGGGGATTCTGGGAAATGCAATTAAACCTTCAATGATCAACCTCTCCATGTTCACAACAGCATTCATGTTTTTCTGGCTGGGCACATTTAACACAGAGAGAGAATGTTTGGAATTACCTGAGCTTGCTGGGCTGGTAGTTCCAGGACCTTGTTCCCTGGCTGTGCTGGCCTCTTTTTGACTAGGCATTGGCATAGTAGGACCTCCTTCACCTACTAATGAAAAATAAAGAAGGTGGGGAGGATTAAAAATGGCCTAGATACAAAAAAGTATTCGTACCACTTAGATCTAATCTAACTGCACTTATTGTTCTTGGATGTGTCATAGGGACATGCTCCACGTCACCGAATGTGTTAAGAGCACATCACCAAGTAAAACTCAAGTAGATAGCACCCTGCTGCAATTTTAAACCCATGTGCCATTGACTAGTATAATATTGTAAAGCTGTCATAGACTGAGTTGAAATTGTGGTCAAAATAAATAGAAAAGAAGAAAATTAAAAGAAACCTTATATCAAACAAAACTTTTTTTTTTCCCCTGAGAGTGTGAGCTCTGTTTTAGGTCTTAGGACATCGCTCCTGTAAGAAGCACTGTGGGTCCACTCTCCGGTGAGAACAAACTAGTGCATCTCTCCTCATCAGCACTGACAGCAGCCTACTGAACAAAAGGCGCGAGGGACTGACTTTTGCTTAAGGCCCCAATAACTCTTTCAGAATTTAGGAAATGTGGGTTCATGGATATCACTTTAAAAGTATAATCAGTTACAGAACACTGGATTCCTCACTCACATGAACTATATTACTGAATGTGATAATTTCAATGAGAATAATCCCCACAGGCTCATCTATTTGAATGCTTGTTGCCCAATTAGTAGAATTGTTTTTGAAATGATTAGCAAGTGTGGCCTTTTTGAAGGAGGCATGGTCTTGTGGGAGGAGGTGTGACCTTTTTGGAGGAAGTGTGGTCTTGCTGAAGGAGGTGTGGTCTTGTTGGAGGAGGTGTGGTCTAGAATCAACAAATCCAGGAGCTGGTTCTTTGAGAAAATCAACAAGATAGATAAACCCTTAGCCAGACTGAACAAAGGGCACAGAGAAGGTATCCAAATTAACAAAATTAGAAATGAAAAGGGGGATATAACAACAGAAACTGAGGAAATTCAAAAAATCATCAGATCCTACTACAAAAGCCTATACTGAACACAACTGGAGAATCTGGAGGAAATGGACAATTTCCTAGACAGATACCAAATACCAAAATTAAATCAGAATCAAATAGATCATCTAAATAGTCCCATAAACCCTAAAGAAATAGAAGGGGTCATAGAAAGTCTTCCAATCAAAAAAAGCACAGGATCAGATGGTTTCAGTGCAGAATTCTATCAGACCTTCAAAGAAGACCTAACACCAATACTCTTCAAACTATTCCACAAAATAGAAACAGAAGGAACACTACCCAACTCCTTCTATGAAGCCACAATTACGCTGATACAAAAACCACACAAAGATCCAACAAAGAAAGAGAACTTCAGTCCAATTTCCCTTATGAACATCAATGCAAAAATACTCAATAAAATTCTTGCCAACCAAATCCAAGAACACATCAAAACGATCATCCACCATGATCAAGTAGGCTTTATCCCAGGGATGCAGGGATGGTTCAATATATGGAAATCCATCAATGCAATCCACTACATAAACAAACTCAAAGAAGAAAAAACCACATGGTCATTTCATTGGATGCTGAAAAGGCATTTGACAAAATTCAGCATCATTTCATGCTTAAAGTCTTGGAAAGAACAGGAATTCAAGGCCCATATCTAAACATAGTAAAAGCAATATACAGCAAACCAGTAGCCAGTATCAAACTAAATGGAGAGAAACTTAAAGCAATCCCACTAAAATCAGGAACTAGACAAGGCTGCCCCCTCTCTCCTTATCTTTTCAATATTGTACTTGAGGTACTAGCTAGAGCAATTAGACAACATAAGGAGGTCAAAGGGATACAAATTGGAAAGGAAGAAGTCAAACTATCATTATTTGCAGATGATATGATAGTCTGCCCAAGTGACCCAAAAATTCTACCAGAGAAGTCCTACAGTTGAAAAACAGTTTCAGCAAAGTGGCTAGTTACAAAATCAACTCAAGCAAATCAGTAGCCTTCCTATACTCAAAGAATAAGCAGGGTGAGAAAGGAATTAGGGAAATGACACCCTTCACAATAGCCACAAACAATATAAAGTACCTTGGTGTGACTCTGACCAAACAAGTGAAAGATCTGTATGACAAGAACTTCAAGTCTCTAAAGAAGGAAATGGAAGAAGACCTCAGAAAATGGAAAAATCTCCCATGCTCATGGATTGGCAGGATTAATATAGTTAAAATGGCCATTTTGCCAAAAGCAATATACAGATTCAACACAATTCCCATCAAAATCCCAACTCAGTTCTTCATAGAGTTAGAAGGAGCAATTCTCAAATTCATCTGGAATAACAAAAAACCCAGGATAGCTAAAACTACTCTCAACAACAAAAGAAATTCTGGGGGAATCAGTATCCCTGACCTCAAGCAATACTACATAGCAATACTGTTAAAAACTGCATAGTATTGGTACAGTGACAGGTAGGCGGATCAATGGAATAGGCTTGAAGATCCAGAAATGAACCCACACACCTATGCCACTTGATCCTCAACAAAGGGGCTGAAAACATCCAATGGAAATAAAGATAGCCTTTTCAACAAATGGTGCTGTTTCAACTGGAGGTCAGCATGCAGAAGAATGCGAATTGATCCATCCTTATTTCCTTGTACTAAGCTCAACTCCAAATGGATCAAAGAACTCCACCTAAAACCAGACACTCTGAAGCTAATAGAAAAGAAACTGGGGAAGATCCTTGAGGACATCGGTATGGGGGAAAGTTCCTGAACAGAACACCAATAGCTTATGCTCTAAGATCAAGAATTGACAAATGGGACCTCATAAAATTACAAAGTTTCTGTAAGGCAAAGGACACCATCAAAAGGACAAATTGGCAACCAACAAATTGGGAAAAGATCTTCACCGACCCTACATCCAACAGAGGGCTAATATCCAATATATACAAAGAACTCAAGAAGTTAGACCCCAGAAAACCAAATAACTCTATTAAAAATGGGTTACAGAGCTAAACAAAGAATTTTCACCCGAAGAACTTCGGATGGCTGAGTATCATCTTAAAAAATGCTCAACATCATTAGTCGTTAGGGAAATGCAAATCAAAACAACCCTGAGATTTCACCTGACACCAGTCAGAATAGCTAAGATTAAAAACTCAGGAGACAGTATGTGCTGGTAAGGATGTGGAGAAAGAGAAACACTCCTCCACTGCTGGTGGGTTGCAAATTGGTACAAGCACTCTGGAAATCAGTCTGGCGGTTCCTCAGAAAGCTGGGCACATCACTTCCAGAGGATCCTGCTATACCACTCCTGGGCACATACCCAGAGGATTCCCCAGCATGTAATAAGGATACGTGCTCCACTATGTTCATAGCAGCCCTATTTATAATAGCCAGAAGCTGGAAAGAACCCAGGTATCCCTCAAGGGAGGAATGGATACAAAAATAATGTGATATATATATATATATATATATATATATATATATACACACACACACACACACACAATGGAGTACTATTTAGCCATTAGAAACAATGAATTCATGAAATTCTTAGACAAATGGATGGAGCTGGAGAACATGATATTAAGTGAGGTAACCCAATCTCAAAAGATCAATCATGGCATGCACTCACTAATAAGTGGATATTAGCCTAGAAAATTGGAATACCCAAAACATAATCCACACATCAAATGATGTCCAAGAAGAACAGAGGAGTGGACCCTGGTTATGGAAAGACTCAGTGTAGCAGTATAGGGCAATACCAGAACAGGGAAGTGGGAAGGGGTGGATGGGGGTATAGGGGGAGGGAAGAGGGCTTATGGGACTTTTGGGGAGTGGGAAGCCAGAAAAGGGGAAATCATTTGAAATGTAAATAAAAATATATCGAATAAAAAAAAACAACTGGACAAAGGCAAAAAAAAAAAAAAAAAAAGAAAAGAAAACACTGACAGTATAACATCTTCTCTATGTACATGGAATACTCTTCTATTTATTTGTTTGCATTTTATTTCTTTCCTCTACTTTGCAATTTTTCTCATGTAGTTCTGTTGAGGTCATGTTGATATATATATATTTGTTTTATAGTTGAGTATCTCACTCTTTGCGAGCTAATGTAAACGACTGTGCTCTTCTCTTTAAGCTCTTACTTGCTCACTGCTGTGATGTAAAACTATAGCTTTTGAATATTGTTCTTGTACAGTGCAGTCTGGAATAATTGCTTATGACTTTTAGGAAAATTTAATAATTAATCTTTCAGATTATTTTTGCATGTATACATGGTGTGTGTGCATGAGTGTGTGCATGCTCTGTGCATGTGGGCCCATATGCATGTGGAAGCCAAACCTGTAATGGCAAATGGATGGAGCTGGAGAACATCATACTAGTGAGGTAACCCAGTCTCAAAAGATCAGTCATGATATGCACTCACTGATAAGTGGATATTAACCTAGAAAACTGGAATACCCAAAACATAATCCACACATCAAATGAGGTACAAGAAGAATGGAGGAGTGGCCCCTTGTTCTGGAAAGACTCAGTGTAGCAGTATAAGGCAAAACCAGAACAGGGAAGTGGGAAGGGGTGGGTGGGAGAACAGGGGGAGGGAAGGGGGCTTATAGGACTTTCGGGGAGTAGGGGGGCCAGAAAAGGGGAAATAATTTGAAATGTAAATAAAAAAATATATTGAATAAAAAAAAAAGAGGCATGGTCTTGTGGGAGGAGGTGTGGCCTTGAGAGGAGATGTGGCTTTCTTTAATGAGCTGTGTGTCCTTATAGAAAGAAGTATGTCAAGAGTATTGGGCTTCTAGGATTCAAGAGCCCAAGCCAGAGCCAATCTAACTCCTTCTCTGCTGCACGCCTACAGAGCAGGATGTAAGGTTTCTGCTACTACTCCAGCACTATGACATGCCTACTGCCATGTTCCCTGCCATGGTGATTACAGACAAACCCTCTGAAACTTAAAGGGAGGTCTAAACCTTTGGCCTGGTTATAGTGTTTCATCACAGCAAGAGTAAACCTAATTAAGATACTCTATAAATTCTATTTTTTAACCATTAATCTTATTAAGAAATATTGTCCTGCAAAGTCTCTAAGTCACAGTTTTAAGTCAAATTTTTCAAGAACAAGCTCATTATCTTTATCCTTTCTTGGTTCCAGCTTTTACCTTCAGATGGGGGAGTTCTAACGCTACTCTTGCCTCTTGTATATTTAATAATATCTGAAGTCACAAAAATGTTATCCCCTAGCCATTAATGTTTACAAACTTAACAAGGAACATGTGTGACGTTAACAGAGGAACTTTGAAGTGTTAGGTAACTATGCTATTATTTTATTGACTTTTTAAATACTCTTCCTATTGATTGATTATGTGGGATTACCTCCTCTCAACACGCTGTCATTGGCATTTCCTTTGCCTTTGTCTGCTGCTGTGGTTACATTTGAAGACTTCAGAGTTGTCCCTAATTAGATATAGAAAAAAAAAACCAATTAGCTTCCAAAACACCTTCATCAGTATCAGCAACACTCAAGGAAGGAGGAGCATGAAATAGTATGATATATTAAAACAACTATTAAAGATGTTACAATTCAATTAATATAAGGAATAATGAAACCTGGTACTGAATTTTAGGGGGAAAAGTGTCTCTTAAGAATTTCTTCTAAAGGACATGGGGCAGGATTCTCATTCACAGCTGAGCATACCTTCCGTGACCCAGGGCTTGTGCAGCTGGGGTACAGAGATGCTGTGGTTCCTGCATTTCCAGCTTAAGGGATGATACGAGCTGAGGTCCAGTAGAACCTCAAAATCCATCAAAGGGACTACTTGTCTAAGGTATGGGTGGACCTGGCTACCAATGGAGAACTATTTATTATTATTATTATTATTATTATTATTATTATCCTTCCCAAAGAACATACAATGGAGTGGCAGAGCAGTTAGCTCCCTCATTGGTGGAGATCAGCTGCTTAAAGATGAACTGCTTGTTAATAAACTCTCTAGGGGAGTCTGTTCACTGACACCCTATTCTAAGTACATGAGCTCATTTGCATTTGTCAGAAATTTCCAAATGATGCTCGGGATGCTCCAGGAACCACACCTTAGGCGCTTTCATGTTCCTAGATGGTGAGCTAGGCAAGCTGGAGAGACTGGGTGGACAACAAAGTCATTGGTCTTCAAAGGCAAGACCAATAGGGTACAAAAGAAAGGATGCCCTGAAGTCCTTAAAATGACTCATGGAATGAGGCCCTGAGTGAACTTCAACCTCTGCTGATGATAACAAAGTATCTATGCTTACAGCATAGCAAACTCTTATTCGCAAAGATCCTGAACATATTTCAGATTTAGTCATCGACGTAAAGGGCAAAAGTGTTCTCTTTGGATTTTATTGAATGTGAGATATTTTAGAGACTACTAAAGCCAGCTCTTATACAAGGTGTGGGATTAAATATTCTAGTATGTCATTGTCACCTTGCATCCCCCCACTACTTTCACATCTCATTGGGCCAATGGCATAAAAAAATACCGTGGAATATAAAACTCTTAGGAGTCATTGTATAGTTCTGCATATTAGAAACTGGAATAGAAAAGGACCACATAAAACAGGAATATGGCTTGGGTACTCTTAGTGTTTTATGTTTGGGAGGCTGACTACTCAGGGTGGCAAGGTGAGGACCGATAGAGTGGAGGAGGATAAGAATGAGGAGATATTATAGGAGAAAGAACAGGGTGGTTCTCAGAAAGTGTCCTAGGTGAAAGACAGCCTGGTCCAATGCATGGCCCACACCTGGAGTAGAAACAATCATTTTCAGCTGTGTGATCTTCCATTTAATCACTAATACACACATTCCAAAGGCATAGGCTGTCACTAAAACATGGCTTGTAGGCAATTTCAGAAAATAAAACCAGTACCTTATCATCAAGTCTAAGAATCCTGAATTCTTCCCAAAGCTACCACAGGCTAATCCAAGGGAAGAGGCAACAATTGTACTGAATACTAAACAGAATAATGCAGATGATAAGAAATGGAGGGCTCCTTGGGCAAGCATATTGGAAGACAGAGTTTTAGATATTATGGCCCTACACTTTAAGGACCTTGTGTCCATCACACTATAAATTTTACCTTCTATCGGTATACACCAAGAACTTGCAGCTAAAAATTATGAAGGTTTTTTTAAATGCAATTAATAAGGTTAAATTTTGCTTTGGATAACCCATTCCCAAGGGGGGAAAACTATAAAAGGCTAAGAAGCTACACAAGAAAAGTGAGAAAAAGAAGAAAAAAGACTTAATCTAAGAATGACAGAAGCAAATATTATTACCTATAGAGCAGGACTTAAAATATTTCTTTTAGAAAAAAACGAAAAACAAACATGAAAAGGGAAGTACCTGTTTCAGAAGATGGACTTGAAAATCCTATGATCGCTGAGGCTGTAGTACCCACATATACGGAAGTGGACACGAAAGGAGAGATTGAAATAGAAACAGTCCCCAGCCCATTGGTGACAGGCATGGAGCTAGCCGGGGCTGAGGTTGCAGCTGGGCCCGCAGTGGTGCCAGCCCTCTCCACTGTAGAGGTAGCAGGAGCTGAGCTGGCAGCAGGGCCAGCTGTTGTGGCAGGGCCTGCAGGTGCATGGGTCGAGGCAGGAGCCAAGCTTGTAGCAGAGGCCGCTGAGGTGCTGCCTGCTCTTGCAGAGGTGGAGGCTGCATGGGCTGAGCTGGCGGCAGGTGGTCCAGATGTGATGACAGGAGCAGAGGTTGAATTGGGGGCTGGCCTCGTGACACCTGTGCCAGCTGTGGGCGCCACAGGAACCGAGGAGCTCGCAGCAGGGGCTGCTGTGCTGGCAGGTGCCCCAGAGCTGGAGGCAATGGGACCTGTGCTTGCACTGGAGGCTGTGGTTGTGCTACCTGCTCCTCCAGCTGTGGAGGCGGGAGCTGTGGTTGCATTAGATGCAGATGCAGCGACTTCTCTTTCAGCTGTGGAGGCAGCAGGAGCAGAGGATCCTGCAGAAGCCACTGGGGTATTGGCAGCTCTCCCAGCTGTGGAGCTAGCCAGGGCTGGGGTTGCAGCTGGGCCCACTGTGGTGCCAGCCCTCTCCGCTGTGGATGCAGCAGGAGCTGAGCTGGCAGCAGGGCCAGCTGTGGTGGTAGGGCCGACAGGCACAGAGGTCAACGCAGGAGCTGAGCTTGCAGCAGGGCCCGCCGAGGTGCTTCCTGCTCTTGCAGAGGTGGAGGCTGCATGGGCTGAGCTAGCGGCAGGTGGTCCAGATGTGGAGATTGGAGCATAGGTTGCATTGGGGGCTGCCCTCAGGACACTTGTGCCAGCTGTGTTTGCCGGAGCAGCTGTGGAGCTCACAGCAGGGACTGCTGTGCTGGCAGCTGCCCCAGAGCTGGAGGCAGCTATACCTGTGCTTGTACTGGAGCCTGTGGTTGTGCTGCCTGCTCCTCCAGCTGTGGAGGTGGGAGTTGAGGTTGCATTAGAGGCAGCTGAGGTGCCTTCTCTTGCAGCTGTGGGTGCAGCAGGAGCAGAGGATCCCGCAGAAGCAGCATGGGTGGTAGCAGGGCTACCAGCTGTGGAGCTACCTGGGGCTGGGGTTGCAGCTGGGCCTGCTGTGGTGCCAGCTCTCTTGACTGTGGATGCAGCAGGAGCTGAGCTGCCAGCAGGCCCGGATGTGGTGGCAGGGCCAGCAAGCACAGAGGTCGAGGCAGGAGCCGAACTTGCAGTAGAGGCTGCCGAGGTGCTACCTGCTCTTGCAGAGGGGGAGGCAGTAGGAGCTGAGCTGGAAGCAGGGAGAGCTGTGGTGGCAGGGCCAGCAGGGGTAGAGGTCAAGGCAGGAGCCAAGCTTGCAGAAGGGGCCGCAGAGGTGCTGCCTGCTCTGCCAGAGGTGGAGGCTGCATGGGCTGCACTGGCAGCAGGTGGTCCAGATGTGGAGACAGGAGCAGAGGTTGCATTGGGGGCTGCCCTCGGGACACCCGTGCCAGCTGTGTTTGCTGCAGGAGCCAAGGAGCTCACAGCAGGGGCTGCTGTGCTGGCAGTTGCCCCAGAGCTGGAGGCAACTGGACCTGTGCTTGCACTGGAGCCTGTAGTTGGGCTGCTTGCTCCTCCAGCTGTGGAGGCGGGAGCTGAGGTTGCATTAGAGGCAGCTGTAGCACCTTCTGTTGCAGCTGTGGGGGCAGCAGGAGCAGAGGATCCTGCAGAAGCCACTGTGGTGTTGGCAGCTCTCCCAGCTGTGGAGCTCGCCGGGGACAGGGTTGCAGCTGGGCCCGCAGTGGTGCCAGCCCTCTCGGCTGTGGATGCAGCAGGAGCTGAGCTGGCAGCAGGGCCAACTGTGATGGCAGGGCCGGCAGGCCCAAAGGTCAATGAAGGAGCCAGGCTTGCAGCGGAGGCTTCAGAGGTGCTGCCTGCTCTTGCAGAGGTGGAGGCTGCATGGGCTGAGCTGGAGGCAGGTTGTCCAGATGTGGTGACAGGAGCGGAGGTTGCATTGGGGGCTGACCTCGGGACACCCGTGACAGATGTGGGCACCGCAGGAGCAGAGGAGCTTGCAGCAGGGGCTGCTGTGCTGGCAGGTGCCCCAGAGCTGGAGGCAATGGGACCTGTGCTTGCACTGGAGCCTGTGGTTGTGATGCCTGCTCCTCCAGCTGTCGAGGCGGGAGCTGAGGTTGCATTAGAGGCAGCTGAGGCACCTTCTCTTGCAGCTGTGGGAGCAGCAGGAGCAGAGGATCCTGCAGAAGCCGCTGGGGTGGTGGCAGCTCTCCCAGCTGTGGAGCTAGCCTGGGCTGGGGTTGCAGCTGGGCCCGCTGTGGTGCCAGCCCTCTCCGCTGTGGATGCAGCAGGAGCTGAGCTGGCAGCAGGGCCAGCTGTGGTGGCAGGGCCAGCAGGGGGAGAGGTCGAGGCAGGAGCCGAGCTTGCAGAAGGGGCCGCAGAGGTGCTGCCTGCTCTGCCAGAGGTGGAGGCTGCATGGGCTGCGCTGGCCGCAGGTGGTCCAGATGTGGAGACAGGAGCAGAGGTTGTATTGGGGGCTGCCCTCGGGACACCCGTGCCAGATGTGGGTGCTGCAGGAGCTGAGGAGCTCGCACCAGGGGCTGCTGTTCCTGCAGCTGCCCCAGAGCTGGAGGCAACTGGACCTGTGCTTGCACTGGAGCCTGTGGTTGTGATGCCTGCTCCTCCAGCTGTGGAGGCGGGAGCTGAGGTTGCATTAGAGGCAGCTGAGGCGCCTTCTCTTGCAGCTGTGGGAGCAGCAGGAGCAGAGGATCCTGCAGAAGCCGCTGAGGTGGTGGCAGCTCTCCCAGCTGTGGAGCTAGCCAGGGCCGGGGTTGCAGCTGGGCCCGCTGTGGTGCCAGCCCTCTCGGCTGTGGATACAGCAGCAGTTGAGCTGGCAGCAGGGCCAACTGTGGTGGCAGGGCCAGCAGGAACAGAGGTTGAGGCAGGAGCCGTGCTTGCAGCAGGGGCCGCCGAGGTGCTTCCTGCTCTTGCAGAGGTGGATGCAGCAGGAGCTGAGCTGGCAGCAGGGCCGGCTGTGGTGGCAGGGCCGGCAGGCCCAGAGGTCGATGAAGGAGCCAGGCTTGCAGCGGAGGCTTCAGAGGTGCTGCCTGCTCTTGCAGAGGTGGAGGCTGCATGGGCTGAGCTGGAGGCAGGTTGTCCAGATGTGGTGACAGGAGCGGAGGTTGCATTGGGGGCTGACCTCGGGACACCCGTGACAGATGTGGGCACCGCAGGAGCAGAGGAGCTTGCAGCAGGGGCTGCTGTGCTGGCAGGTGCCCCAGAGCTGGAGGCAATGGGACCTGTGCTTGCGCTGGAGCCTGTGGTTGTGATGCCTGCTCCTCCAGCTGTCGAGGCGGGAGCTGAGGTTGCATTAGAGGCAGCTGAGGCACCTTCTCTTGCAGCTGTGGGAGCAGCAGGAGCAGAGGATCCTGCAGAAGCCGCTGGGGTGGTGGCAGCTCTCCCAGCTGTGGAGCTAGCCTGGGCTGGGGTTGCAGCTGGGCCCGCTGTGGTGCCAGCCCTCTCCGCTGTGGATGCAGCAGGAGCTGAGCTGGCAGCAGGGCCAGCTGTGGTGGCAGGGCCAGCAGGGGGAGAGGTCGAGGCAGGAGCCGAGCTTGCAGAAGGGGCCGCAGAGGTGCTGCCTGCTCTGCCAGAGGTGGAGGCTGCATGGGCTGCGCTGGCCGCAGGTGGTCCAGATGTGGAGACAGGAGCAGAGGTTGTATTGGGGGCTGCCCTCGGGACACCCGTGCCAGATGTGGGTGCTGCAGGAGCTGAGGAGCTCGCACCAGGGGCTGCTGTTCCTGCAGCTGCCCCAGAGCTGGAGGCAACTGGACCTGTGCTTGCACTGGAGCCTGTGGTTGTGATGCCTGCTCCTCCAGCTGTGGAGGCGGGAGCTGAGGTTGCATTAGAGGCAGCTGAGGCGCCTTCTCTTGCAGCTGTGGGAGCAGCAGGAGCAGAGGATCCTGCAGAAGCCGCTGAGGTGGTGGCAGCTCTCCCAGCTGTGGAGCTAGCCAGGGCCGGGGTTGCAGCTGGGCCCGCTGTGGTGCCAGCCCTCTCGGCTGTGGATACAGCAGCAGTTGAGCTGGCAGCAGGGCCAACTGTGGTGGCAGGGCCAGCAGGAACAGAGGTTGAGGCAGGAGCCGTGCTTGCAGCAGGGGCCGCCGAGGTGCTTCCTGCTCTTGCAGAGGTGGATGCAGCAGGAGCTGAGCTGGCAGCAGGGCCGGCTGTGGTGGCAGGGCCGGCAGGCCCAGAGGTCGATGAAGGAGCCAGGCTTGCAGCGGAGGCTTCAGAGGTGCTGCCTGCTCTTGCAGAGGTGGAGGCTGCATGGGCTGAGCTGGAGGCAGGTTGTCCAGATGTGGTGACAGGAGCGGAGGTTGCATTGGGGGCTGACCTCGGGACACCCGTGACAGATGTGGGCACCGCAGGAGCAGAGGAGCTTGCAGCAGGGGCTGCTGTGCTGGCAGGTGCCCCAGAGCTGGAGGCAATGGGACCTGTGCTTGCGCTGGAGCCTGTGGTTGTGATGCCTGCTCCTCCAGCTGTCGAGGCGGGAGCTGAGGTTGCATTAGAGGCAGCTGAGGCACCTTCTCTTGCAGCTGTGGGAGCAGCAGGAGCAGAGGATCCTGCAGAAGCCGCTGGGGTGGTGGCAGCTCTCCCAGCTGTGGAGCTAGCCTGGGCTGGGGTTGCAGCTCGGCCTGCTGTGGTGCCAGCCCTCTCCGCTGTGGATGCAGCAGGAGCTGAGCTGGCAGCAGGGCCAGCAGGGGGAGAGGTCGAGGCAGGAGCCGAGCTTGCAGAAGGGGCCGCAGAGGTGCTGCCTGCTCTGCCAGAGGTGGAGGCTGCATGGGCTGCGTTGGCGGCAGGTGGTCCAGATGTGGAGACAGGAGCAGAGGTTGCATTGGGGGCTGCCCTCGGGACACCCGTGCCAGCTGTGTTTGCTGCAGGAGCTGAGGAGCTCGCAGCAGGGGCTGCTGTGCTGGCAGTTGCCCCAGAGCTGGAGGCAACTGGACCTGTGCTTGCACTGGAGCCTGTGGTAGGGCTGCTTGCTCCTCCAGCTATGGAGGCGGGAGCTGAGGTTGCATTAGAGGCAGCTGTAGCACCTTCTCTTGCAGCTGTGGGGGCAGCAGGAGCAGAGGATCCTGCAGAAGCCGCTGTGGTGTTGGCAGCTCTCCCAGCTGTGGAGCTAGCCGGGGCCGGGGTTGCAGCTGGGCCCGCTGTGGTGCCAGCCCTCTCCGCTGTGGATACAGCAGCAGTTGAGCTTGCAGCGGGGCCAGCTGTGGTGGCAGGGCCAGCAGGCACAGAGGTTGAGGCAGGAGCTGTGCTTGCAGCAGGGGCCGCCGAGGTGCTGCCTGCTCTGCCAGAGGTGGAGGCTGCATGGGCTGCGCTGGCCGCAGGTGGTCCAGATGTGGAGACAGGAGCAGAGGTTGCATTGTGGGCTGCCCTCGGGACACCAGTGCCAGCCGTGTTTGCCGGAGGGGCCGAGGAGCTCGCAGCAGGAGCTGCTGTGCTGGCAGGTGCCCCAGAGCTGGAGGCAATGGGACCTGTGCTTGCACTGGAGCCTGTGGTTGTGATGCCTGCTCTTCCAGCTGTCGAGGCGGGAGCTGAGGTTGCATTAGAGGCAGCTGAGGCACCTTCTCTTGCAGCTGTGGGAGCAGCAGGAGCAGAGGATCCTGCAGAAGCCTCTGGGGTGGTGGCAGCTCTCTCAGCTGTGGAGCTAGCCTGGGCTGGGGTTGCAGCTGGGCCCGCTGTGGTGCCAGCCGTCTCCGCTGTGGATACAGCAGCAGTTGAGCTTGCAGCAGGGCCAGCTGTGGTGGCAGGGCCAGCAGGGGAAGAGGTCGAGGCAGGAGCCGAGCTTGCAGAAGGGGCCGCAGAGGTGCTGCCTGCTCTGCCAGAGGTGGAGGCTGCATGGGCTGCGCTGGCCGCAGGTGGTCCAGATGTGGAGACAGGAGCAGAGGTTGTATTGGCGGCTGCCCTCGGGACACCCGTGCCAGATGTGGGTGCTGCAGGAGCTGAGGAGCTCGCACCAGGGGCTGCTGTTCCTGCAGCTGCCCCAGAGCTGGAGGCAACTGGACCTGTGCTTGCACTGGAGCCTGTGGTTGTGATGCCTGCTCCTCCAGCTGTGGAGGCGGAAGCTGAGGTTGCATTAGAGGCAGCTGAGGCGCCTTCTCTTGCAGCTGTGGGAGCAGCAGGAGCAGAGGATCCTGCAGAAGCCGCTGAGGTGGTGGCAGCTCTCCCAGCTGTGGAGCTAGCCGGGGCCGGGGTTGCAGCTGGGCCCGCTGTGGTGCCAGCCGTCTCCGCTGTGGATACAGCAGCAGTTGAGCTTGCAGCAGGGCCAGCTGTGGTGGCAGGGCCAGCAGGCACAGAGGTCGAGGCAGGAGCCGTGCTTGCAGCAGGGGCCGCCGAGGTGCTTCCTGCTCTTGCAGAGATAGAGACTGCATGGGCTGAGCTGGCGGCAGGTGGTCCAGATGTGGATATTGGAGCAGAGGTTGCATTGTGGGCTGCCCTGAGGACACCAGTGCCAGCCGTGTTTGCTGGAGGGGCCGAGGAACTCGCAGCAGGGGCTGCTGTGCTGGCAGGTGCCCCAGAGCTGGAGGTAATGGGACCTGTGCTTACACTGGAGCCTGTGGTTGTGATGTTTGCTCCTCCAGCTGTCGAGGCAGGAGCTGAGGTTGCATTAGAGGCAGCTGCGGCCGCTTCTCTTGCAGCTGTGGAGGCAGCAGGAGCAGAGGATCCTGCAGAAGCCGCTGGGGTGGTGGCAGCTCTCCCAGGTGTGGAGCTAGCCGGGCCTGGGGTTGACACTGGGCCCAGTGTGGTGCCAGCCCTCTCCGCTGTGGATGCAGCAGAAGCTGAGCTAGCACCAGGTCCAGCTGTGGTGGCATGGCCAGCAGGCACAGAGGTCGAGGCAGGAGCCGTGCTTGCAGCAGGAGCCGCAGAGGTGCTGCCTGCTGTTGAAGAGGTGGAGGCAGCATGGGCTGAGCTGGCGGCCGGACGTCCAGAAGTGGAGACAGGAGCGGAGGTTGCATTGGGGGCTGCCCTCAGGACACCTGTGCCAGCTGTGTTTGCCACGGGAGCCGAGGAGCTCGCAGCAGGGGCTGCTGTGCTGGCAGTTGCCCCAGAGCTGGAGGCAACTGGACCTGTGCTTGCACTGGAGCCTGTGGTTGTGATGCTTGCTCCTCCAGCTGTGGAGGCAGGAGCTGAGGTTGCATTAGAGGCAGGTGCAGCGCCTTCTCTTGCAGCTGTGAGGGCAGCAGGAGCAGAGGATCCTGCAGAAGCCACTGTGGTGTTGGCAGCTCTCCCAGCTGTGGAGCTAGCCGGGGCCGGGGTTGCAGCTGGGCCCGCTGTGGTGCCAGCCGTCTCCGCTGTGGATACAGCAGCAGTTGAGCTTGCAGCAGGGCCAGCTGTGGTGGCAGGGCCAGCAGGCACAGAGGTTGAGGCAGGAGCTGTGCTTGCAGCAGGGGCCGCTGAGGTGCTTCCTGCTCTTGCAGAGGTAGAGACTGCATGGGCTGAGCTGGCGGCAGGTGGTCCAGATGTGGACATTGGAGCAGAGGTTGCATTGTGGGCTGCCCTCAGGACACCAGTGCCAGCCGTGTTTGCCGGAGGGGCCGAGGAGCTCGCAGCAGGGGCTGCTGTGCTGGCAGGTGCCCCAGAGCTGGAGGTAATGGGACCTGTGCTTGCACTGGAGCCTGTGGTTGTGATGCCTGCTCCTCCAGCTGTCGAGGCAGGAGCTGAGGTTGCATTAGAGGCAGCTGCGGCCGCTTCTCTTGCAGCTGTGGAGGCAGCAGGAGCAGAGGATCCTGCAGAAGCCGCTGGGGTGGTGGCAGCTCTCCCAGGTGTGGAGATGGCTGGGCCTGGGGTTGACACTGGGCCCAGTGTAGTGCCAGCCCTCTCCGCTGTGGATGCAGAAGGAGCTGAGCTGGCAGCAGGGCCGGCTGTGGTGGCAGGGCCAGCAGGGGTAGAGGTCAAGGCTGGAGCCGAGCCTGCAGCAGGGGCCACCGAGGTGCTTCCTGCTCTTGCAGAGGTTGAGGCAGCAGGAGATGAGCTGGCAGCATGGCCGGCTGTGGTGGCAGGGCCGGCAGGCCCAGAGGTCGAGGAAGGAGCCAGGCTTGCAGCGGAGGCTTCAGAGGTGCTGCCTGCTCTTGCAGAGGTTGAGGGTGCATGGGCTGAGCTGGAGGCAGGTGGTCCAGATGTGGTGACAGGAGCGGAGGTTGCATTGGGGGCTGACCTCGGGACACCCGTGCCAGATGTGGGCACTGCAGGAGCAGAGGAGCTCACAGCAGGGGCTGCAGTGCTGGCAGGTGCCCCAGAGCTGGAGGAAGGGGGACCTGTGCTTGCACTGGAGCCTGTGGTTGTGCTGCCTGCTCCTCCAATTGTTGAGCCAGGAGCTGAGGTTGCATTAGAGGCAGCTGCGGCTGCTTCTCTTGCAGCTGTGGAGGCAGCAGGAGCAGAGGATTCGGCAGAAGCCTCTGGTGTGGTAGCAGCTCTCCCAGCTGTGGAGCTAGCCAGGGCTGGGGTTGCAGCTGGGCCCGCTGTGGTGCCAGCCCTCTCTGCTGTGGATACAGCAGCAGCTGAGCTTGCAGCAGGGCCGTTTGTGGTGGCAGGGCCAGCAGGAACAGAGGTCGAGGCAGGAGCCGTGCTTGCAGCAGGGGCCGCAGAGGTGCTGCCTGCTCTTGCAGAGGTGGAGCCTGCAAGGGCTGAGCTGGTGGCAGGTGGTCCAAATGTGGAGACAGGAGTGGAGGTTGCATTGTGGGCTGCCCGCAGGACACCCGTGCCAGCTGTGTTTGCTGCAGGAACCGAGGACCTCACAGCAGGGGCTGCTGTGCTGGCAGTGGCCCCAGAGCTGGAGGCAACTGGACCTGTGCTTGCACTGGAGCCTGTGGTTGGGCTGCTTGCTCCTCCAGCTGTGGAGGCGGGAGCTGAGGTTGCATTAGAGGCAGCTGCGGCGCCTTCTCTTGCAGCTGTGGGGGCAGCAGGAGCAGAGGATTCTGCAGAAGCCACTGGGGTGTTGGCAGCTCTCACAGCTGTGGAGCTAGCCTGGGCTGGGGTTGCAGCTGGGCCCGCTGTGGTGCCAGCCCTCTCCGCTGTGGATGCAGCAGGTGCTGAGCTGGCAGCAGGGCCAGCTGTGGTGGCAGGGCCAGCAGGCACAGAGGTTGAGGCAGGAGCCGTGCTTGCAGCAGTGGCCGACGAGGTGCTGCCTGCTCTGGAGGAGGTGGAGGCTGCATCGGCTGGGCTAGCGGAAGGTGGTCCAGATGTGGAGACAGGAGCGGAGGTTGCATTGGGAGCTCCCCTCTGGACACCTGTGCCAGTTGTGTTTGCAACAGGAGCCGAGGAGCTCGCAGCAGGGGCTGCTGTGCTGGCAGGTGCCCCAGAGCTGGAGGCAACGGGACCTGTGCTTGCACTGGAGACTGTGGTTGGGCTGCTTGCTCCTCCCGCTGTGGAGGTGGGAGCTGAGGTTGAATTAGAGGCAGGTGCAGCGCCTTCTCTTGCAGCTGTGGTGGAAGCAGGAGCAGAGGATCCAGCAGAAGCTGCTGGGGTGGTGGTAGCTCTCCCAGCTGTGGAGCTAGCCGGGGCTGGGGTTGCAGCTGGGCCCGCTGTGGTGCCAGCCCTCTCCGCTGTGGTTACAGCAGCCGCTGAGCTGGCAGCAGGGCCGGCTGCGGTGGCAGGGCCAGCAGGAACAGAGGTCGAGGCAGGAGCCGAGCTTGCAGTAGAGGCTACTGAGATGCTACCTGCTCTTGCAGAGGTGGAGGCTGCAGGAGCTGAGGTGGCATCAGGGCCAGCTGTGGTGGCAGGGCCGGCAGGTCCAGAGGTTGAGGCAGGAGCCATGCTTGCAGCGGAGGCTTCAGAGGTGCTGCCTGCTCTTGCAGAGGTGGAGGCTGCATGGGCTGAGCTGGTGGCAGGTGGTCCAGATGTTGTGACAGGAGCGGAGGTTGCATTGGCGGCTGCCCTCGGGACACCCGTGACAGATGTGGGTGCTGCAGGAGCAGAGGAGCTCACAGCAGGGGCTGCTGTGCTGGCAGTTGCCCCAGAGCTGGAGGAAGCGGTACCTGTGCTTGCACTGGAGCCTGTGGTTGTGCTGCCTGCTCCTTCAATTGTGGAGCCAGGAGCTGAGGTTGCGTTAGAGGCAGCTGCGGCCCCTTCTCTTGCAGCTGTAAAAGCAACAGGAGCAGAGGATCCTGCAGATGCCACTGGGGTGGTAGCAGCTCTCCCAGGTGTGGAGCTAGCCGGGCCTGGGGTTGCAGCTGAGCCCAGTGTGGTGCCAGCCCTATTGGCTGTGGAGGCAGCAGGAGCAGAGCTGGCAGCAGGGCCAGCTGTGGTGGCAGGGCCAGCAGGGGGAGAGGTTGAGGCAGGAGCCGAACTTGCAGCAGGGGCCGCAGAGGTGCTGCTTGCTCTTGCAGATGTGGAGCCTGCAAGGGCTGAGCTGGAGGCAGGTGGTCCAGATGTGGAGACAGGAGTGGAGGTAGCATTGGGGGCTGCGCGCGGGACACCCGTGCCAGCTGTGTTTGCCGCAGGAGCCGAGGAGTTCGCAGCAGGGGCTGCTGTGCTGGTAGGTGCCCCAGAGCTGGAGGCAGCAGGACCTGTGCTTGCACTGGAGCCTGTGGTTGTGCTGCCTGCTCTTCTAGCTGTGGAGGTGGGAGCTGTGGTTGCATTAGATGCAGCTGCAGCGACTTCTCTTTCAGCTGTGGAGGCAGCAGGAGCAGAGGATCCTGCAGAAGCCACTGGAGTGGTGGCAGCTCTCCCAGCTGTGGAGCTAGCCGGGGTTGGGGTTGCAGCTGGGCCCGCTGTGGTGCCAGCCCTCTCCGCTGTGGATGCAGCAGGAGCTGAGCTGCCAGCAGGCCCGGCTGTGGTAGCAGGGCCGGCAAGCACAGAGGTCGAGGCAGGAGCCAAGGTTGCAGTAGAGGCTGCCGAGGTGCTGCCTGCTCTTGCAGATGTGGATGCAGCAGGAGCTGAGCTGGCAGCAGGGCCAACTGTGGTGGCAGTGCCGGCAGTCCCAGAGGTCGAGGAAGGAGCCGAGCTTGCAGCAGGGGCCACAGAGGTGCTGCCTGCTCTTGCAGAGGTGGAGCCTGCAATGGCTGAGCTGGAGGCAGGAGGTCCAGATGTGGAAACAGGAGCGGAGGTTGAATTGTGGGCTGCCCTCAGGACACCAGTGCCAGCTGTGGGCGCTGCAGGAGCCAAGGAGCTCGCACCAGGGGCTGCTGTTCCTGCAGGTGGTATAGAACTGGAGGCAGCGGGACCTGTGCTTGCACTGGAGCCTATGGTTGTGCTGCCTGCTCCTCCAGTTGTGGAGGCGGGAGCTGAGGTTGCATTAGAGGCAGGTGTAGCGCCTTCTCTTGCAGCTGTGGGGGCAGCAGAAGCAGAGGATTCGGCAGAAGTCTCTGGTGTGGTAGCAGCTCTCTCAGCTGTGGAGCTTCCCGGGGCTGGGGTTGCAGCTGGGCCCGCTGTGGTGCCAGCAGTCTCGGCTGTGGATGCAGGAGGAGCTGAGCTGGCAGCAGGGCCAACTGTGGTGGCAGGGCCGGCAGGAACAGAGGTTGAGGCAGGAGCCAGGCTTGCAGCGGAGGCTTCAGAGGTGCTGCCTGCTCTTGCAGAGGTGGAGGGTGCATGGGCAGAGCTGGTGGCAGGTGGTGCAGATGTTGTGACAGGAGCGGAGGTTGCATTGGGGGCTGCCCTCGGGACACCCGTGACAGATGTGGGCACTGCAGGAGCAGAGGAGCTCACAGCAGGGGCTGCTGTGCTGGCAGGTGCCCCAGAGCTGGAGGCAGCGGGACCTGTGCTTGCACTGGAGCCTGTGGTTGTGCTGCCTGCTCCTCCAATTGTAGAGCCAGGAGCTGAGGTTGCATTAGAGGCAGCTGCGGCCCCTTCTCTTGCAGCTGTGGAGGCAGCAGGAGCAGAGGATTCGGCAGAAGCCTCTGGTGTGGTAGCAGCTCTCCTAACTGTGGAGCTAGCCGGGGCTGGGGTTGCAGCTGGGCCCGCTGTGGTGCCAGCCCTCTCCGCTGTGGATAAAGCAGCAGCTGAGCTGGCAGCAGGGCCTTTTGTGGTGGCAGGGCCAGCAGGAACAGAGGTCGAGGCAGGAGCCGTGCTTGCAGCAGGGGCCGCAGAGGTGCTGCCTGCTCTTGCAGAGGTGGAGCCTGCAAGGGCTGAGCTGGAGGCAGGAGGTCCAGATGTGGAGACAGGAGCAGAGGTTGCATTGTGGGCTGCCCTTAGGACATCAGTGCCAGCTGTGTTTGTTGCTGGAGCTGAGGAGCTCACAGCAGGGGCTGCTGTGCTGGCAGGTGCCCCAGAGCTGGAAGCAACTGGACCTGTGCTTGCACTGGAGCCTGTGGTAGGGCTGCTTGCTCCTCCAGCTGTGGAGGCAGGAGCTGAGGTTGCATTAGAGGCAGCTGCAGTGCTTTCTCTTGCAGCTGTGGGGGCAGCAGGAGCAGAGGATCCTGCAGAAGCCACTGGGGTATTGGCAGCTCTCCCAGCTGTGGAGCTAGCCGGGGCTGGGGTTGCAGCTAGGCCTGCTGTGTTGCCAGGCCTCTCTGCTGTGGATGCAGCAGGAGCTGAGCTGGCAGCAGGGCCGCCTGTGGTGGCAGGGCCAGCAGGAACAGAGGTCGAGGCAGGAGCCGAGCTTGCAGCAGGGGCCACCGAGGTGCTGCCTGCTCTTGCAGAGGTGGAGGCTGCATGGGCTGCGCTGGCGGCAGGTGCTCCAGATGTGGAGACAGGAGCAGAGGTTGCATTGGGGGCTGCCCTCGGGACACCTGTGCCAGTTGTGGGCGCTGCAGGAGCCGAGGAGCTTGCACCAGGGGCTGCTGTTCCTGCAGGTGCTACAGAACTGGAGGCAGCAGGACCTGTGCTTGCACTGGAGCCTGTGGTTGTGCTACCTGCTCCTCCAGTTGTGGAGGCGGGAGCTGAGGTTGCATTAGAGGCAGGTGCAGCGCCTTCTCTTGCAGCTGTGGGGGCAGCAGAAGCAGAGGATTCGGCAGAAGTCTCTGGTGTGGTAGCAGCTCTCCCAGCTGTGGAGCTTCCCAGGGCTAGGGTTGCAGCTCGGCCCGCTGTAGTGCCAGCAGTCTCGGCTGTGGATGCAGCAGGAGCTGAGCTGGCAGCAGGGCCAGCTGTGGTGGCAGGGCCAGCAGGAACAGAGGTCGAGGCAGAAGCCGAGCTTGCAGTAGAGGCTACCGAGGTGCTACCTGCTCTTGCAGAGGTGGAGGCAGCAGGAGCTGAGTTGGCAGCAGGGCTGGCTGTGGTGGCAGGGCCGGCAGGCCCAGAGGTCGAGGAAGGAGCCAGGCTTGCAGCGGAGGCTTCAGAGGTGCTGCCTGCTCTTGCAGAGGTGGAGGGTGCATGGGCTGAGCTGGAGGCAGGTGGTCCAGATGTGGTGACAGGAGCGGAGGTTGCATTGGGGGCTAACCTCGGGACACCCGTGCCAGATGTGGGCGCTACAGGAGCAGAGGAGCTCACAGCAGGGGCTGCTGTGCTGGCAGGTGCCCCAGAGCTGGAGGAAGCGGGACCTGTGCTTGCACTGGAGCCTGTGGTTGTGCTGCCTGCTCCTCCAATTGTGGAGCCAGGAGCTGAGGTTGAATTAAAGGCAGCTGCAGCCCCTTCTCTTGCAGCTGTGGAGGCAGCAGGAGCAGAGGATCTGGCAGAAGCCTCTGGTGTGGTAGCAGCTCTCCCAGGTGTGGAGCTAGCCGGGGCTGGGGTTGCACCTGGGCCCGCTGTGGTGCCAGCCCTCTCCGCTGTGGATACAGCAGCAGCTGAGCTTGCAGCAGGGCCGTTTGTGGTGGCAGGACCAGCAGGAACAGAGGTCGAGGCAGGAACCGTGCTTGCAGCAGGGGCCGCAGAGGTGCTGCCTGCTCTTGCAGAGGTGGAGCCTGCAAGGTCTGAGCTGGTAGCAGGTGGTCCAGATGTGGTGACAGGAGCAGAAGTTGCATTGTGGGCTGCCCTCAGGACACCCGTGCCAGCTGTGTTTGCTGCAGGACCCGAGGACCTCACAGCAGGGGCTGCTGTGCTGGCAGTGGCCCCAGAGCTGGAGGCAGCGGGACCTGTGCTTGCACTGGAGCCTGTGGTAGGGCTGCTTGCTCCTCCAGCTGTGGAGGCGGGAGCTGAGGCTGCATTAGAAGCAGGTGCCACGCCTTCTCTTGCAGCTGTGGTGGCAGAAGGAGCAGAGGACCCGGCAGAAGCTGCTGGGCTGGTGGCAGCTCTCCCAGCTGTGGAGCTAGCCGGGGCTGGGGTTGCAGCTGGGCCCGCTGTGGTGCCAGCCCTCTCCGCTGTGGATGCAGCAGCCACTGAGTTGGCAGCAGGGCCGGCTGTGGTGGCACGGCCAGCAGAAACAGAGGTCGAGGCAGGAGCTGAGCTTGCAGTAGAGGCCGCCAAGGTGCTACCTGCTCTTGCAGTGGTGGAGGGCGCAGGAGCTGAGCTGGCAGCAGGGCCAGCTGTGGTGGCAGGGCCAGCAGGGGGAGAGGTCGAGGCAGGAGCATAGCTCGCAGCAGGGGCCACAGAGGTGCTGCTTGCTCTTGCAGAGGTGGAGCCAGCAAGAGCTGAGCTGGAGGCAGGTGGTCCAGATGTGGAGACAGGAGCGGAGGTTGCATTGGGGGCTGACCTCGGGACACCTGTGCCAGCTGTGTTTCCCGCAGGAGCCAAGGAGTTCGCAGCAGGGGCTGCTGTGCTGGCAGGTGCCCCAGAGCTGGAGGCAGCGGGACCTGTGCTTGCACTGGAGCCTATGGTTGTGCTGCCTGCTCCTCCAGATATGGAGGCGGGAGCTGTGGTTGCATTAGATGCAGCTGCAGCGACTTCTCTTGCAGCTGTGGAGGCAGCAAGTGCAGAGGATCCTGCAGAAGCCACTGGAGTGGTGGCAGCTCTCCCAGCTGTGGAGCTAGCTGTGGCTGGGGTTGCAGCTGGGCCCGCTGTGGTGCCAGCCCTCTCCGCTGTGGATGCAGCAGGAGCTGAGCTGGCAGCAGGGCCGGCTGTGGTAGCAGGGCCAGCAGGCACAGAGTTCGAGGCTGGAGTAGAGCTTGCAGCAGGGGCCGCAGAGGTGCTGCCTGCTCTTGCAGAGGTGGAGGCTACATGGGCTGAGCTGGTGGCAGGTGCTCCAGATGTGGAGACAGGAGCAGAAGTTGCATTGGGGGCTGCCCTCGGGACACCCGTGGCAGCTATGGGCGCCGCAGGAGCCGAGGAGCTCGCAGCAGGTGCTACTGTGCCTGTAGGTGCCACAGAGCTGGAGACAGTGGGACCGGTGCTTGCACTGGAGCCTGTGGTTGGGCTGCTTGCTCCTCTAGCTGTCGAGGCGGGAGCTGAGGTTGCACTAGAGGCAGCTGCGGCACCTTCTCTTGCAGCTGTGGGGGCAGCAGGAGCAGAGGATCCGGCAGAAGCCGCTGGGGTGGTGGCAGCTCTCCCAGCTGTGGAACGAGCCGGGGCTGGGGTTGCAGCTGGGCCCGCTGTGGTGCCAGCTATCTTGGCTGTGGATGCAGCAGGAGCTGAGCTGCCAGCAGGCCCGGCTGTGGTGGCAGGGCCAGCAGGAACAGAGGTCGAGGCAGGAGGCGTGGTTGCAGCAGGGGCCTCAGAGATGCTGCCTGGTCTTGCCGAGGTGGAGCCTGCAATGGCTGAGCTGGAGGCAGGAGATCCAGATGTGGAGACAGGAGCAGAGGTTGCATTGTGGGCTGCCCTCGGGACACCTGTGCCAGCTGTGTTTGCTGCAGGAGCAGAGGAGCTCACAGCAGTGGCTGCTGTGCTGGCAGGTGCCCCAGAGCTGGAGGCAGCAGGACCTGTGCTTGCACTGGAGGCTGTGGTTGGGCTGCTTGCTCCTCCAGCTGTGGAGGCGGGAGCTGTGGTTGCATTAGATGCAGCTGCAGCGACTTTTCTTGCAGCTGTGGAGGCAGCAGGAGCAGAGGATCCGGCAGAAACTGCTGGGGTGGTGGCAGCTCTCCCAGCTGTGGAGCTAGCTGGGGCTGGGGTTGCAGCTGGGCCCGCTGTGGTGCCAGCCCTCTCCGCTGTGGATGCAGCAGGAGCTGAGCTGGCAGCAGGGCCAACTGTGGTGGCAGGACCAGCAGGCACAGAGGTGGAGGCAGGAGCCGAGCTTGCAGCAATGGCCGCAGATGTGCTGCCTGCCCTCGAAGAGGTGGAGCCCGCAAGGGCAGAGCTGGAGGCAGGTGGTCCAGATGTGGAGACAGGAGCGGAGGTTGCATTGGGAGCTGCCCTGAGGACACCTGTGCCAGCTGTGTTTGCCACAGGAGCCGAAGAGCTCACAGCAGGGGCTGCTGTGCTTGCAGGTGGTCCAGAGCTGGAGGCAGCGGGACCTGTGCTTGCACTGGAGCCTGTGGTTGGGCTGCTTGCTCCTCCAGCTGTGGAGGCGGGAGCTGAGGTTGCATTAGAAGCAGGTGCCGCGCCTTCTCTTGCAGCTGTGGTGGCAGCAGGAGCAGAGGATCCTGCAGAAGCTGCTGGGCTGGTGGCAGCTCTCCCAGCTGTGGAGCTAGCCGGGGCTGGGGTTGCAGCTGTGCCCGCTGTGGTGCCAGCCCTCTCCGCTGTGGATGCAGCAGCCACTGAGTTGGCAGCAGGGCCGGCTGTGGTGGCACGGCCAGCAGAAACAGAGGTCGAGGCAGGAGCTGAGCTTGCAGTAGAGGCCGCCAAGGTGCTACCTGCTCTTGCAGTGGTGGAGGCCGCAGGAGCTGAGCTGGCAGCAGGGCCAGCTGTGGTGGCAGGGCCAGCAGGGGGAGAGGTCGAGGCAGGAGCCGAGCTTGCAGCAGGGGCCGCAGAGGTGCTGCTTGCTCTTGCAGAGGTGGAGCCCACAAGGGCTGAGCTGGAGGCAGGTGGTCCAGATGTGGAGACAGGAGCGGAGGTTGCAGTGGGGGCTGACCTCGGGACACCTGTGCCAGCTGTGTTTGCCGCAGGAGCCGAGGAGTTCACAGCAGGGGCTGCTGTGCTGGCAGGTGCCCCAGAGCTGGAGGCAGCGGGACCTGTGCTTGCACTGGATCCTGTGGTTGTGCTGCCTGCTCCTCCAGGTGTGGAGGCGGGAGCTGTGGTTGCATTAGATGCAGCTGCAGCGACTTCTCTTTCAGCTGTGGAGGCAGCAAGTGCAGAGGATCCTGCAGAAGCCACTGGAGTGGTGGCAGCTCCCCCAGCTGTGGAGCTAGCTGTGGCTGGGGTTGCAGCTGGGACCGCTGTGGTGCCAGCCCTCTCTGCTGTGGATGCAGCAGGAGCTGAGCTGGCAGCAGGGCCGGCTGTGGTAGCAGGGCCAGCAGGCACAGAGTTCGAGGCTGGAGTAGAGCTTGCAGCAGGGGCCGCAGAGGTGCTGCCTGCTCTTGCAGAGGTGGAGGCTACATGGGCTGAGCTGGTGGCAGGTGCTCCAGATGTGGAGACAGGAGCAGAAGTTGCATTGGGGGCTGCCCTCGGGACACCCGTGGCAGCTATGGGCGCCGCAGGAGCCGAGGAGCTCGCAGCAGGTGCTACTGTGCCTGTAGGTGCCACAGAGCTGGAGACAGTGGGACCGGTGCTTGCACTGGAGCCTGTGGTTGGGCTGCTTGCTCCTCTAGCTGTCGAGGCGGGAGCTGAGGTTGCACTAGAGGCAGCTGCGGCGCCTTCTCTTGCAGCTGTGGGGGCAGCAGGAGCAGAGGATCCGGCAGAAGCCGCTGGGGTGGTGGCAGCTCTCCCAGCTGTGGAACGAGCCGGGGCTGGGGTTGCAGCTGGGCCCGCTGTGGTGCCAGCTATCTTGGCTGTGGATGCAGCAGGAGCTGAGCTGCCAGCAGGCCCGGCTGTGGTGGCAGGGCCAGTAGGAACAGAGGTCGAGGCAGGAGGCGTGGTTGCAGCAGGGGCCTCAGAGGTGCTGCCTGGTCTTGCCGAGGTGGAGCCTGCAATGGCTGAGCTGGAGGCAGGAGATCCAGATGTGGAAACAGGAGCGGAGGTTGCATTGTGGGCTGCCCTCAGGACATCAGTGCCAGCTGGATTTGTTGCAGGAGCTGAGGAGCTCACAGCAGGGGCTGCTGTGCTGGCAGGTGCCCCAGAGCTGGAGGCAGCGGGACCTGTGCTTACACTAGAGCCTGTGGTTGTGCTGCCTGCTCCTCCAGTTGTGGAGGTGGGAGCTGAGGTTGCATCAGAAGCAGCTGCAGCGCCTTCTCTTGCAGCTGTTGTGGCAGCAGGAGCAGAGGATCCTGCAGAAGCCACTGGAGTGGTGGCAGCTCCCCCAGCTGTGGAGCTAGCTGTGGCTGGGGTTGCAGCTGGGACCGCTGTGGTGCCAGCCCTCTCTGCTGTGGATGCAGCAGGAGCTGAGCTGGCAGCAGGGCCGGCTGTGGTAGCAGGGCCAGCAGGCACAGAATTCGAGGCTGGAGTAGAGCTTGCAGCAGGGGCTGCAGAAATGCTGCCTGCTCTTGCAGAGGTGGAGGCTGCATGGGCTGAGCTGGTGGCAGGTGCTCCAGATGTGGAGACAGGAGCAGAAGTTGCATTGGGGGCTGCCCTCGGGACACCCGTGGCAGCTATGGGCGCCGCAGGAGCCGAGGAGCTCGCAGCAGGTGCTACTGTGCCTGCAGGTGCAACAGAGCTGGAGACAGTGGGACCGGTGCTTGCACTGGAGCCTGTGGTTGGGCTGCTTGCTCTTCCAGCTGTGGAGGCGGGAGCTGAGGTTGCATTAGAGGCAGCTGCGGCACCTTCTCTTGCAGCTGTGGGGGCAGCAGGAGCAGAGGATCCGGCAGAAGCCACTGGGGTGGTGGCAGCTCTCCCAGCTGTGGAGAGAGCCAGGGCTGGGGTTGCAGCTGGGCCCACTGTGGTGCCAGCTAACTTGGTTGTGGATGCAGCAGGAGCTGAGCTGCCAGCAGGCCCGGCTGTGGTGGCAGGGCCAGTAGGAACAGAGGTCGAGGCAGGAGGCGTAGTTGCAGCAGGGGCCGCAGAGGTGCTGCCTGGTCTTGCCGTGGTGGAGTCTGCAATGGCTGAGCTGGAGGCAGGAGGTCCAGATGTGGAAACAGGAGCGGAGGTTGCATTGTGGGCTGCCCTCAGGACATCAGTGCCAGCTGGGTTTGTTGCAGGAGCTGAGGAGCTCACAGCAGGGGCTGCTGTGTTGGCAGGTGCCCCAGAGCTGGAGGCAGCGGGACCTGTGCTTGCACTGGAGCCTGTGGTTGTGCTGCCTGCTCCTCCAGTTGTGGAGGCGGGAGCTGAGGTTGCATCAGAAGCAGCTGCAGCGCCTTCTCTTACAGCTGTTGTGGCAGCAGGAGCAGAGGATCCTGCAGAAGCTGCTGGTGTGGTGTCAGCTCTCCCAGGTGTTGAGCTAGCCAGGGCTGGGGTTGCAGCTGGGCCCGCTGTGGTGCCAGCTCTCTCCGCTGTGGTTACCGCAGCTGCTGAGCTGGCAGCAGGGCCTGCTGTGGTGGCAGGGCCAGCAGGAACAGAGGTCGAGGCAGGAGCTGAGCTTGCAGTAGAGGCCGCCAAGGTGCTACCTGCTCTTGCAGTGGTGGAGGCCGCAGGAGCTGAGCTGGCAGCAGGGCCAGCTGTGGTGGCAGGGCCAGCAGGGGGAGACGTGGAGGCAGGAGCCGAGCTTGCAGCAATGGCCGCAGAGGTGTTGCCTGCTCTTGCATAGGTGGAGCCTGCAAGGGCTGAGGTGGAGGCAGGAGGTCCAGATGTGGAGACAGGAGCAGAGGTTGCATTGTGGGCTGCCCTCGGGACACCAGTGCCAGCTGTGTTTGCTGCAGGAGCAGAGGAGCTCACAGCAGGGGCTGCTGTGCTGGCAGGTGCTCCAGAGCTGGAGGCAGCGGGACCTGTGCTTGCACTGGAGGCTGTGGTTGGGCTGCTTGCTCCTCCAGCTGTGGAGACGGGAGCTGTGGTTGCATTAGATGCAGCTGCAGCGACTTTTCTTGAAGCTGTGGAGGCAGCAGGAGCAGAGGATCCTGCAGATACCACTGGGGTGGTGGCAGCTCTCCCAGCTGTGGAGCTAGCCGGGGCTGGGGTTGCAGCTGGGCCCGCTGTGGTGCCAGCCCTCTCTGCTGTGGATGCAGCAGGAGCTGAGCTGGCAGCAGGGCCGGCTGTGGTGGCAGGACCAGCAGGGGGAGAGGTCAAGGCAGGAGTAGATCTTGCAGCAGGGGCCGCAGAGGTGCTGCCTGCTCTTGCAGAGGTGGAGGCTGCATGGGCTGAGCTGGTGGCAGGTGCTCCAGATGTGGAGACAGGAGCGGAGGTTGCATTGGGAGCTGCAGTCAGGACACCTGTGCCAGCTGTGTTTGCCACAGGAGCCGAGGAGCTCGCAGCACGTGCTACTGTACCTGCAGGTGCCACAGAGCTGGAGACAGTGGGACCTGTGCTTGCACTGGAGCCTGTGGTTGGGCTGCTTGCTCCTCCAGCTGTGGAGGTGGGAGCTGAGGTTGCATCAGAAGCAGCTGCAGCGCCTTCTCTTGCAGCTGTTGTGGCAGCAGGAGCAGAGGATCCTGCAGAAGTCTCTGGTGTGGTGGCACCTCTCCCAGTTGTGGAGCTAGCCGGGGCTGGGCTTGCAGCTGGGCCCGCTGTGGTGCCAGCCCTCTCGGCTGTGGAGGCAGCAGGAGCTGAGCTGGCAGCAGGGCTGGCTGTGGTGGCAGGGCTGGCAGGCGCAGAGGTTGAGGCAGGAGCCGAGCTTGCAGCAGGGGCCGGCGAGGTGCTGCCTGCTCTTGCAGAGGTGGAGGATGCATGGACTGAGGTCTCTGCAGGAACTGAGGTTTCCACATACCCTAAAAATACATGAAAGCACTTTTGCCTTTTTGCCTTTTTTTAAAAGAATATACCTTCTAACTCTCTACTCTTTCAACTGTGAAATCTATTTGAATAAATTCATAGTAAATTTCCATAGTTCATTTTATGCTCTCGACTTATAACCTATAAATAATGCTTTTCCATTTTTTGTTGGTGTTTTCCAAGTTACTTACCAGCAACTTCATTGATTGATGTAAAGTCTTAAAGTTTGTGTTTTAGTAATTTTAAAATAAGAGCCTCGTATGTACCCGTTTATCATGTGATGTTGTGTTTTCATTCTTTTTTAAATATGTTTCATTTTAATTTTTCAATTTGACTTTTATTATTCAAACCAACTAAAGTATTATTTTAATATGTTAGCACAAGTTTTGGTTAAAAATAGAAACCGTTTCTTCTTGAACATTGGTACTTGTTATCGTTTCATGGTTTTCAACCTCCAGGTCTCCATTGTCACACAGAGGCTTTACAAGCAGTGTTTGAGCAAATCCTGGTTTGTATTTCTCTGCTTGAAACTCTTCTGCATTCCTCTTCGTGCTACTCATGCACAAAGAGGGAGAAATATATAATACTATCTCATGGATTTTCTGTATCAAATGAGGTAATGCTTCAGATACAATATTTAGAAAATACAAATGTGCTCAACAGAAAAGTAAAACCCTGTATCTATAGCCATAGTTTTAATTCTTGAAATTATCCTTTGATGGAAATGACACATCATCCTTCTCTTGGATACTTTTAGCCCTTGGAAAGAAAGATGTTATTGTATAGAAACAATATATAGAAATAGATTTTTTTTAGTTTTTTGGATTTGGTTTTTTTCGAGACAGGGTTTCTCTGTATAGCCCTGGCTGTCCTGGAACTCACTCTGTAGACCAGGCTGGCCTCAAACTCAGAAATCTGCCTTCCTCTGCCTCCCAAGTGCTGGGATTAAAGGCGTGTGTCACCACCACCCGGCAGAAATAGATTAATATAAATAAGTATATATTTATAAAATAACATATAGACATATACATTCTATATGTTCTTTTTCAAATATTCTCTCTTTAAAATACAATATAGAATGCATATATATATCTCCAAATGTATATACTCTAATACATATGTATATAGAGCCAAATAAATATACATATGTTCAAATATATAATATATATTAATATACCTGTACATACATGTTTACACATATGTATACATACACATGTATATTCAAGTTTACTCATATGCATACATATATACATGTATATACATAGTATATATGTACAACTTTTATGAGAACAAATTAGCTTTGCTTCTTGATACCTTTACATTTTAATTTTTTCTATATTCCTTTAAACAACAATGTGCACAGCTGTTCTGTACCAGTGTCAGTAGTTACCCCAACTGCTTAGCACCCTGGCATACCTATGGGAACAAAAAGCACTCACGGTAACTATAGTTAAATGGTTACAAGACTCAGAGCTTTCATAGATAATAAACTAAAGTGGAACATTAGGTTCAAAGCAGCCAGCTCATCTTCGAAACAATGCTAAGCTGAGCAGGAGACATGTGCTTCACTGCTCTGGGCCCAGTTAATGCTGAGTAGGAATGACTATTCTGCACTAACATGAAACCATGCAGAAAATGCACTGGCTAAAATTGCAACTGGCCTGGGGATATAAATTAATGAGAACAAAATGCCAAAAATCGTCTTGAAATGAACCAGTCTTCCTAAGATGTTTTATGTCTTGGTGTTCCTGATGCAAATCCAACAGAAAATGAAGTTGGAGAGAATTAGCTATGCAGCTGTCCTTTCAATCGTATTACTGCCATTTTAACTTTGTTACTGATTCTTGGGTCACATTGCCACATCACACTGGTGGCAGACAGAGACAACCTGTAAAAGTTGGCTCTTTCCTTCCGCCAAGCGGATGCCAGGGATCAGACTCAGCTCCTCAAGCTTGGTAGTAAGTCCCTCTTATAGTCAAGCCATCTCACAGATCTGAGATTTTGATACAGGTACCTGCTATTATTTTTCCTCACCAAGACTCATTTTATTTGTACATAAAGGTTAATGATTGTCAAATAAATAATACTAAGCATTGTAAAATGTCTTAAATTATATTCATAATTCTATATTATATGATTTTATAATCTAGAAATCACCTTGGGTTTATATATTTTTATTCTATAGTCAGAAGATTATTTTCAGTAAATAAAACACACGAATTTAAGGATTTATTAGCTTAAATAATATTCAGACCATCCATTCATTCAATCATTACCAGAAACTCTATGCCAAAATGCAGAAGCTGAGTTACAATTTTCTTTTTTTTAATACAAAAAAGTTACAGTTTAAAATTTCAACCTATTAGAGGTACCATTCACCACTGATAAAAAAGTGTAAAGAAAAATGATATAAAGTCGTAAAATCACAGTGATAGATTGGTTAGCTACTTCTTCTTCACAAGGTTTTCTCCTATTTTCATTTGTCTAAGTTGCTGAAGTCTACTCAATAATTGTGGTAGCTAAACTAGGAACACTGCATGGGAGAATTTAGACCTTAGCAGTTCAAATACACTATCAAACTAATGTTTATATTATATATAAGTTACTCTAGGCTTTGGGGAACAGCATTCTAAAGATTGGAAATTACAAACAAAAGTCAGAAAACATTGTGTGTGATTTTTTTCTGAACCAAAAAAAATTTTTCTAACATTTTTTTTTAAAGACAGAAACGAATGTATTTCCTCACACACCATCATTGCAAAGGCACAGGCCTTGGAAGGAAAGGCAGATGGGTCTGAAATTCCCACTGTCAGCAACTTACCTGAGGTGGAGCTGCTGGCCCTCGTTGTCACTGCTATGTAGAAAAGACAAATGTTTTAGAAATGTAGATTAAAACTGCATAGCTAGACAAAACTTAAATGGTATTCATCTAGATATAAGCTCCAAAAATGTATATAAGATATTAAGCTGCATCTGTCAGGCTCACTGGCCAGATTTTTAGGCATTCAATGTATTTCTGTAATCCACTAATCATGCCTTAAAACTAACCCCATGGGGCCTGGGCGAAAAATTTTTTTATTCGATATATTTTTTATTTACATTTCAAATGATTTCCCCTTTTCTAGTCCCCCACTCCCCAAAAGTCCCCTAAGCCTCCTTCCTTCCCCCTGTCCTCCCATCCACCCCTTCCCACTTCCCTGTTCTGGTCTTGCCCTCTACTGCTACACTGAGTCTTTCCAGAACAAGGGGCCACTCCTCCTTTCTTCTTGTACCTCATTTGATGTGTGGATTATGTTTTGAGTATTCCAGTTTTCTAGGTTAATATCCACTTATTAGTGAGTGCATACCATGATTGATCTTTTGAAACTGGGTTACCTCACTTAGTATGATGTTCTCCAGCTCTATCCATTTGTCTAAGAATTTCATGAATTCATTGTTTCTAATGGCTGAATAGTACTCCATTGTGTAGATATACCACATTCTTTGTATCCATTCTTCCGCTGAGGGATACCTGAGTTCTTTCCAGCTTCTGGCTATTATAGCTATTATAGGGCTGCTAATGGAGTTTGCCAGCATAGTTGCTGCCTCCCAGCCAACAACATGCAAGGTGTTCTTTTGGGGAGGGATGACATGGGGACACTGCTCTTCATCCTCAGTTCAACCGGATGGAAACCCTGCTTCTTCACATAAACATTCAGGAAATGAGTAAGGGAAGACTGACAGACTGAAGGCAGGACTGTGCACTCACTGCCATCCGTGTACAAACTAAAAATAATATAGAACATTTTACTTTTATTTACCTGCTGATGTGCTTAACACAGGAGTAGTTGTGGCTGTAGAAACTGTGTGGGAACATGGGATGTAGGAAAATAGGTTAGTAGAGGAATCTTTGCTAGGAACTCTCATTCAAGACATATCTAGCCTTCCACTGAAATTAAACATCACAAAAATGATCTGTAGAGGGGATAAACCACTGTCATATATAGATTAGTATACATGGCACTACATAGTATATGTCCAGAAAAATAAAAACTATTTTGTCAGGATCAGCTAGTTGAATATATATATATATATGAATGGTTCAGAAACCTGATATGTGAGCAGTGAGCCTCATTAAAGTAGGCACCAGTGTCTATAGTGTCAACAGCCCTTAGACAAGACCATCTAATTTCATCACTGGAGTCTAAGGTCCCTAACCTATTGTTAGTTGTGACCTCCAAATAGTAATCAATGGGAAATAAAATCCCTTCTTAGCCACAGATGGGAGGAGTGTGCTGTAGCAACCATAAGTGTGTTCTAAGTGCCAGTAAACTCAACGTCTCAAAATTAAGCTAATTCACCCAAGTAATTCTTACATGCACATAAATTAAACACCTCTACCGAGTAATATAAAGACATGATTTAAGACTAGGGAGTGAACTAATTCCATTTTCAAAACATCTCTAGGTGTGATTATAATTTTTCAAATATTTATTCATTAAGATACCACATACTTCATTTACCATTTATTGAATTATCACCTGAAAATGTCAAACTCGTGTTGATGATATTTAACTAAGAGGCATGGAATATTTAGGGCAAGCTGTAATTACTTTCCTGACTTAATTTGTCAAAATATGATAAGTTGACATTATGGAAGTTTCTGAAAACAGTTTTAGTTTACATTGATATCAGCCGGTTTGCCAACATATTTTTACTGCCATATTATTGTATGAAGTTATAAATAAGGGGTTATTGACACAAACATCAGGCTCATGTCTGAAGTAGAATTATAAATTTACCTGGTGGTGTTGAATTGGTAGGAGTTTCTGAAATGAATGCAGATGATCATTATTGGCAGGAATTGGAAATATTGACAAAACACTACATCTTAAATCATGTAAAAGCCACACATCTTGTTCTTATGTCTTACTGTTCTTAATACAAAGTAGGGATAGTTCGTCAGTTCTTTTGAAACTCTTTAAAGTTTTCTGCTTGCTTTATTGAGGTTCTGGGGGCTGAACCCAAGACTTTTCCCTGTCTTGGTAGCATAAGCAGTGTATTACTGGGCCTCCTTAGCTCAGGACTCATCTGTAATGTATGTTTTTCTCAGAGTCCCAGAATACACTCTTAGACTTTCTGTGTTGTTTCTGCTCCATCGCTTTATTAAACTGCCTTGACCGATACCTCTTCAGCCTCTAAATTCCCTAAATATACAGATGTCTCGGCATGCATACAGTAGGAAAAAACTCACAAGGATTAGCCACCACTGAACAATACTTGAAATGCCCTTGCAGCCCTGGCTTTGAAGAGTGATTCGCTATCAACAGCCCCACACCCCAGGCAGTCAAAAGTGTGGCTGTGTGCTTCTCTTTTGTGGATGATCTACAAAGAAGACCATGTCCCAATATCTCGCATTTCCTAAATGAGCTGAAGAAAAGAAAAAAAAAAGTCCTCACTCACCACTGCACTCCAACTCGCCGGCATAACAGGAGCTGAAAGTTAAGTTGGAAAAGGAAAAGAATGAGTCTGAATCCAAATGCGGGTATCGGGCTTTCTCAAACTTTGGGCAATGAATTGAGTGCTAACCGCCTCTGGTGGAGCGCGCTGAGCTCAGGCGCTTTGAGTGCCCCTCCAAGCTGCTATGCCTGCCTGCGCATTTCACTGCAGTCTACAGAACCTACGGTCAAGCAGCGAAGTTAGGTTTTCAATTGCCAACCTCAGTTTCATTACGTAGTAAGCATGTTTTTCCTAGTACAGTCTCATCATCGAAAGCCTACAAGTATGATCTACATCTCTAGAATTACAGTCTTTCCTCTAAACTACATAACGATTTTTTTCTGCTGTCTTCTCATAAGATTTAAAGGTTTTTGCAAACCATTCAGTGGTTGTGATTTTTTTTTTCTACATACAAAGTCACAGAACTGGAAAGCAGCACAAAGCTTAAAGTACCATGTTCTTCCACAGTCGTCCACAACAACGCCCCCTGCTGGTATGACATCGTTGTAGAAGCAGCTACACTCGGAAAACTGGACGCATTTCATAGTGTTCTCGTCCAGATAGGGTGCGTTTTCTGGACACTTGGCATAACAGCCTGCAAGGAACCATAACCCACAGTTCATCTCCAGTCACAGAAATTTGTCCTACCTCTTCATACATTTCTGAAGTTACTGCAATGATTCTGCGAGCAGAGGTAGAACATAGCAAGGCATCGCTCCCACGGTCTCATGGACATGGGAGGAAAATAGGACTGAGGCTCTACCAAGCTCACTTATAAAATGTAATAGCTATAGTCAAGTACCATCAACCTCACTTATAAGTTTATATAATGTAATAGCTATAGTCAATTTTAATTTTTCTTCTTGAGTATGGATGGCGTTTATAAATGTGTATTTTTCCAAGAAAGAGAAGATACCATTGTCACACTAAAAGTCCCAGTGCCTAGGGTTTGTCACCCAGGAGGCTTTAGGAAATTGATGCCACTTTTCCCTCCTGTTTCTCTCTCTGTAGGAGATACAATTAAGGACAAAGTACTGTTCAAGTGTGGGACACGGATGGTCAGCCTACGCTCACACTTCATTCTTTCACGGGCTGCAGTCCTGAGACTGAGTTTTCATGCGTGTGTAACACCACATGACAAGAACAAAGGCTGAGAGCAAGAGCCACATCACCACCCTCTTCCCCAGAAAGGACATCTGCATCCAAATAAAAGGTTCTGTAGGACTGTCACTAAAATAAAAGTGACTCTGTACAATTACAGACCCCAGAATCATTGAGGGAAACTAATAATAGTCTTTAGCTTCAAAGGCAGCACCATTTCCCTGCCTCTTCAAATATGTCCCGCCTCACCTTCTAAAAGTGAAGAAAACTTCTGGCCAATGACCTGATCTTTGCACGTTTTGGCCGTCACTGTACCGCAAGGTTCATAGTGCCAGCTGCATTCCCCGGGGCCATTGTAGTAGTCGCAGTACACAGCTGTGAATGAATGACAGCAAATTACTTTCATTCTTAGTACCGCAGTTCCTACCTTTTGAGTTCCAAAAATAGCTTTGATTCATGTTTATTTTTTTGTCCACTACTTTATTTATTTACTTTATACCCTGATTGATGCCCCACTTCCTCCAGCTACCCCCACTCCTTACAGTTCCTTCCCCTCTCCTCTTTCTCGCTCTCTTTTTTTTTTCTTCAAGGACCCTAGATGGCACCAGCGACAATTACCTCAGCACATATCCTTGGATTTATCTAAATTGCCATAGAACACAACACACAGCACATACGTGGTGGGGGGCTGCTGACAGATTAGTTACCTCTCTTCCTTTTACTGATCATTTGGAGATATCTTTTTTTAAAAAGATATATGTATTATATGTAAGCATGCTGTAGCTTACATATAATAAATATATCATATTACTTTCTGCTATATTACATACCAGAAGAGGGCATCATATCTCATTACAGATGGTTGTGAACCACTACATGGTTGCTGAGATTTGAACTTAGAACCTCCCAAAGAACAGACAGTGCTCTTAACCACTGAGCCTTCTCTCAAGCCCCATTTGGAAATATTTTAAGCTATCATCTGGATCAGTGGTTAAGGGTCAACCTTCCTCATGCTGTGACTCTTAAATACAGTTAGTTCCTCATGTTGTGGTGACCCTCAACCCTAAGATTATTTCATTGCTACTTCATAAGTATACTTTCATTACTATTAAAAATCAGAGTGTAAATATCTGTCTTTTCTGATGGTCTTAGGCAATCCCTTTGTAGAGGGGAAAAAACTGATAGGTATGCTGGAGGCTCACTTGTATAATCCAATCACTGAAGAAACTTTCTGAGGGGAATTGCTACAAGACCAAGGCCAGCCTGGGCTATATAAGGCGTTCTAGAGGAGCCTGGGCTACACTGAATACATTATTTCACTAAGATTCTGAGAAGATTAAGCTCTTTTGAGATGTAGTATTCTTCAAATAAGGTAATTAAAGAGGTCGATATATCACAAAATCTTGTAACTGGAATGCAATGTTTACCTTGTCAATGTTTTTAATTCAATTAAAACATCTCCCATCATGCCTTGATTGCAGGGGAAAGGACTGATTGATTTCTATTATGGTTATGTGACTCTGCATAGAGATTCATTTCATATTCAAGTTCATTTTCAATAACGTGGTGTATCATGGAAATAGATGTGGGAATTTCAACCAAGAGTAGTATATTACGTTCATGCCTAGGACACATGAATACCCATGAATGGGTTCATCATTCATCAGGGGCGGGGTGCCTTTTCCATCAGTATTCCATATATTTCCTCTATGAACAAAAGGTCATTTTCTAACGACGTTTTCTGACTAAACACACAATGTTATACCTTATGTTATTTCTGCTGGGTATTGTCGCCATCACAAACACATATGTTAGGGTGTTTTCAGTCCTCTCTAGACTTGAGAACATGTGTCTAATAGGAAATCTGAGAGGAGGAGCAGTCATTTGTGAAAACATTCCTGTGTGACTACAACTTTTAGAAGCCCAAAGCTTACTTACGGCAGAGGTTTGGCTTTCTCCACGAGATGCAGACTCCGGCTGCATTGCACGCCTCTGCATACATTGACACGGCAGTGCAGAAGCCAAGGTACTTGCCCTCCATGTCACATGAACAGGCTTCTTCAATACATGCATTGTAGTAAGTTGTGGGGTCCACCTAGACAGAGCACAACACATGAGTGTCTGGGAAGGACCCAGCGAGCAGTGACTCCCGGAGCAGTGTGGGACGGATCCACGAGAGCAGTGACACCCAGAGCAGTGTGGGACAGACCCCACGTGAGTGAGCAGTGACATCCGGAGCAGTGTGGGACGGACCCCACGTGAGTGAGCAGTGACTCCCGGAGCAGTGTGGGCCGGACCCACTCGATCGTGGATGCCCGGAACAGTGTGAGAAGGACCCACGTGAGCAGTGATGCTCGGAGCGGCACTACCTTGCTGTGGCAGTCTCTGAAGGTGTTATCCGTGATGATCTCACATCTCTTCTCAGCCCAGGCTTTGCAGTATGGGTTCGAGTCACAAGGGAAGCTTTGAGTTACTGTATCTGCACATTCCTGAGTTGTCTTCCAGCTGTTTGCAAACTCCAGGGCTCCAGCAGCTACCGAAGAGTGCCTTGTTGTGAAGTCATCCTTAAGATCACCATTGTTATTTCCGCAAAGACCGCACACTTTATTCTGTGTTAATTAAAGGGGCAAAAAAAAAAAAAATCACAGTTCAAGATGAATTGCATGGTGAAGTTGATTTCATTTTAGAGATGCAGAGATAGAGCACATTTGCAAATCAATAAATACATTATACATAATATATTACTAAGCATATATATTAAAATATAAATAAAATGTATTATAAATAATACATCAAATTTATGGACACCAGGACAACTCACACCATTGTCTCTATAGAGAAAAGGCTTTTGAAAAAAAATCCAACATCCCTTTAGGGTAAAAGTCCTGAGAAGACTAGGAATCAAAGAAATGAATCCCAAAATAAAAAATGCTATATATTATGAACCTACAACTATCACAACAAGTGGAGGAAACTGGATGCATTTTTAATATGGTCAGGAACAAGATGTGTGTGCACTTTCTCCATTCTTATTTAATATTGTACTTGAGGTCTTAGCTAGAGAAATAAAGGAAAGAGAAGAAAATTAAAAGGATACACATAGGAAAGGAAGAAGTCAAGGCACTTTAATTTGCAGACAAATGGTTCCATACATAAAGAGTCTGCCAGATAACTGATAAACACATTTAGCACTGTGGCAAAATACCAAACTAATGTAAAAAACAGAAGTCTTCTTATATAATAATCATTCTAGTCAGGGTTACCATTGCTGTGATGAAACACCATGACTAAAAGAAAATTGGGAAAAAATGAGTTTATTCTGCTTACAATTCCAGATGAGTGTTATTACCAAAGGAAGTCAGGACAGGAACTCAAACAAGGCAGGAGCCTGGGGGCAGGGGCTGATACAGAGGCCATGGAGGAGTGCTACTTACAGGCTTGCTTCTCATGGCTTGCTCAGTGTGAACTCAGGACCCACAGCCCAAGGGTGGCCCCACCCACAATGGGCGGGCCCTCCACCATTAGTCACTGCTTAAGAAAATGCCTTACAGGCATATTTCTTACTGAGGCATTTCCTCAATTGAGGCTCCCTTCTTTCTAGTGACTCCTAGCTTGTCAAGTTTTGTCAAGTTGACATAAATCTAGCCAGCATGCTACCAACAGTTCTGAGAGAGAAATTTGAGGAAAATAAAAAAGATTGAAGAAACCTAAGCAAGGAAATAAAAGAACCTCTCTTTAGGATGAAAACGTAAAATTTCTATGCCTATGGATTGGAAGAATTAACGTTGTGAAAATGGCCATCCTACCGAAGGCAATCTGCAGATTCAATTAATACAAATAAATGTTTCAATAGCATTCTTAAAATAAACAGAAAAATTGTGGAAGCACAGGACACCCTGGGTAGCGAAACAATTCTGAGGCTGGGGGGAATCACCATATCTGATTATTTCAAGTTGTAAGAGTGAACCAGACCAATAATAACAATTTGCACACTCTTGGCAGTGCAGCAGAAAAGAAAGAGTAGGGAGGACTCATAAAGAAAGCTACACGGCTGACTTCAATCCCCCAGTAACCGTCTTCAACAACTGATGCTGGCAAGACTGAATAGCTACCTAAAATAACTAATGCACTAGGCATCAAAGAAATGCAAATTAGAACTATATTGGAATCCATCTTACCCCAGACTAATTAGTAGTCATCAAGATGACAAGTGATAACAAATGCTAAAGAATGTGGGTGGAAGGGGACAGTGCACTCTGCTGTCAGAAGACAGACCACCTCAGCCAGCATGCAAATCAGCTTGGAGGTCTGTTGGTGACTCAGCTACCCAGGGTTATTTTCACTCCAATGTTTATTGGAAACACCACTCACAACAGCTAAGTAATACAGTCAATGTAAGTTCTAACAGAACGATGGTGGGAAGTTAGGGAAGAGGAGGCTTGATGAGATGTAGGGGACAGTGAGGACTCATGAGCAGTAAGAAGGAGGGGAAGAGGAGGAGGATGGGATATATAGGGCAGTGGGGATTCATGAGAGATAGGAAGGAGAGGAAGAGGAGGATAGGATGTAGGGGAGACTATGTGCAAACATATTATCTACTTCCATGAAAATGACTTATTTTGTAAAATACTTGAGGGAACTAACAAGTGAAAAAAGAACCAGCTGTACCTAGTAAAAAGTTGAAAATATAGATATGTTATATTGGCTGGTTTTGTGTGTCAACTTGACAGAAGCTAGAGAAAGGAGGAAATGCCCCCATGAAGTCCAGCCAATTAGTGACCAAGATGGGAGGGCCCTTTCTGGGTGGTGCCATCCCTAAGCTGGTAGTCTTGGGTTCTATAAGAAAGCAAGCTAAGCAAGCCAGCAGAAGCAAGCCAATAAGAAACATCCCTCCATGGCCTCTGCATCAGCTCCTGCTTCCTGGCCTGCTTGAGTTCCAGTCCTGACTTCCTTCGATGATGAACAGCAGTGTGTAAGTGTATGCTGAATAAACCCTTTCCTCCCCAACTTGTTTCTTGGTCATGGTATTTTGTGTAGGAATAGAAACTCAGATTAAGATATGAGAAAGTTTCTGAACAGAACACCAATAGCGTATGTTCTAAGAGCAAGAATTGACAAATGGGACCTCATAAGGTTACAGAGTTTCTGTAAGGCAAAGGACACCATCAAGAGGACAGATCGGCAACCAACAAATTGGGAAAAGATCTTCACCAATCTTACATCAGATAGAGGGCTAATATCCAATATATATAAAGAACTCAAGAAGTTAGACTCCAGAAAACCGAACAACCCTATTAAAAAATGGGGTACAGAGTTAAACAAAGAATTCTCACCTGAAGAACTTCGGATGGCGGAGAAGCATCTTAAAAAATGCTCAACTTCATTAGTCATTAGGGAAATGCAAATCAAAACAACCCTAAGATTTCATCTTACACCAGTCAGAATGGCTAAGATTAAAAATTCAGGAGACAGCAGTTGTTGGAGAGGGTGTGGAGAAAGAGGAACACTCCTCCATTGCTGGTGGGGTTACAAATTTGCACAACCACTCTGGAAATCAGTCTGGCGGTTCCTCCGAAAACTGGGCACCTTACTTCCAGAAGATCCTGCTATACCACTCCTGGGCATATACCCAGAGGATTCCCCACCATGTAATAAGGATACATGCTCTACTATGTTCATAGCAGCCCTATTTATAATTGCCAGATGCTGGAAAGAACCCAGGTATCCCTCAACAGAAGAGTGGATGCAAGAAATGTGGTATATCTACACAATGGAGTACTATTTAGCCATTAGAAACAATGAATTCATGAAATTCTTAGGCAAATGGATGGAGCTAGAGAACATCATACTAAGTGAGGTAACCCAGACTCAAAAGGTGAATCATGGCATGCACTCACTAATAAGTGGTTATTAACCTAGAAAACTGGAATACCCAAAACATAATCCACACATCAAATGAGGTACAAGAAGAAAGGAGGAGTGGCCCCTGGTTCTGGAAAGACTCAGTGAAACAGTATTCGGCAAAACCAGAACGGGGAAGTGGGAAGGGGTGGGAGGGAGGACAGCGGAAGAGAAGGGGGCTTACGGGACTTTCGGGGAGGGGGGGGGGCTAGAAAAGGGGAAATCATTTGAAATGTAAATAAATTATATCGAATAAAAAAAATAAAAAAAAGAAAACAAAAAAAAGATATATATCAAATAGGTAGGTAGTAGATAGAAGATAGATAGAAAATAACAACAATGATGATGATACAAGATGTATAGATAAACAGGTAGACCAACAAATGATAATAATAATGATACATGATAGATAGATGACAGATAGATGGATAGATAGATAGATAGACAGAAGATAGATGGCAGACAAATGATTCATAGATAGATGATAATAGATAGATAGATAGATAGATAGATAGATAGATAGATAGATAGATGGTAGATGACAGACCAATGATTCATAGATAGATAGATGATAGATAGATAGATAGACAGACAGACAGACAGATAGACAGACAGACAGATAGATAGATAGATAGATAGATATAAATACTGTATCATATTGAATTCCATTTTTTAGAAGAATCAAAATTTGTGTGTAACATGTTCCCATTTCATTCAAGGCATTCTATATTACAAAATGACTTAGTACATTGCATAATAATTTTTGGTAGGGAGGTCTTTCTATAACATAGCCTTGGCTGTCCTGGAACTCACTATGTAGACCAGGCTGGCCTCCAATTCACAGAGAACTACCTGGCTTTGCCTCTTGAGTTGGAATTAAAGGCATGTGCCATTGCACCTGGTATGATAAATGTTTTTGAGAATAAAAAATAATTATATTTGTGATTTTTAAAGTAACTGTGCATGCATACATTCACTCTTAGAATATCTACTGCAAGAAAATATTCTTAATTCAAAATGTGTAATTGCCTTAATGCCTTGTCACATGATAATCTCAAGAAAGCAGAAACAATTAGACTAGAACACCACAATTGACTGTGCTTGCATTCCTAAGAGATTTGGTCATTTGAGTATTCTTGGTAACTAAAGAGAACTGAGTCCTCCATCTGCACCTCACCGACCTATGAAGACATCTCTTTAAATGTTTGTTTCCCAAGCTTGTGAGAGAGGTCTATACCTGCCAGCTTGGGTCCAGAATAACAGATACTTTTGTGTATTTGTCCCAAATCAGGATGATCCCATTCAGAAGCTTCACAATCAGGTACAGGCCGACCGTGTGGATCGAGTACAAGTTCGCACTGTGCTCACAATCTGTACTTTCGGCAGTTTGAACTGCTGTTACTTTACCATCTTGTAAGATGATGTTCTGATCCTATAAATTAAGAGGAAGATTTTTATCAAGAGCCCTTTCAATTAGGTCACAATCTGAGAGAACATTTGAGGGCAAAGGAGTCATATCACACCTGGAAAGCCACGATGACCTTTCTGGAGCATGTAAGCCCATTTTCACAGCAGGGCACACTCTCAGTTAAAATACGGAATGTACCATTTTCTTGGCCACAATAATCCTGTTGAAATTAATTAGAATAGTTTATTAATGTCAGGAACATAGACCTTAATTGCAACATCCACACCTGATGATTTCTTAAACGCAATACATCATATACTATGATAAAGAATTCCTGAAATGCATCAGCTTGACTGTATTTGTGGCCAAGCAGATAGCAGAGTTGGCTTTAATTAGCCTGTTCTGATTCAAAACCAATTCCATTGCTTCTACACAAGCCTAAACTTTACTATAGATGTACCCATATTTAAGTCATATACATGAATCGTCGGTTTGCTTTTGAATTTTACAAACAGCTAAAGGTCATTCATTTTCTTTAGTGTTTTATACAAAAATTGATAGGCAATCATAACTAATCATCAATAAAACATCCATTCTTTAACTATGACCATCTTTTATTAGTATAATCTCCTTAATTCATTTAGATCTCCCTGTCGCTATTTGAATTATAAGAGCATTTCAGTATTCAATGGCTTAACAAGATTAAATTATGTCAATTTGCTTAGCAAGGAAGCACTTGAGGAATTCCAGTCCCCATTGTTACTGCTACAACTAGAATAATAGGATCTTTTAGTGTGGGCCACAATGTGTGCTCCCATTTGGCTTCAAGTAGGGGCTACTTCTGTGTATGTTTTATAGATTTAGAATCTTAAACACTGATATCTTAACAAGCCCACAGTCATACATCTAAGGAAGCCAGGCCAGAAGTCAGCAGAGTTGCTGGAGCCTGCATCACACTGAAAAACACTCTCTCTCCTAGTAACATATCAGATCCCTCTTTTAAAAAATCCAATTTTTGGAAATAAAAATCCCCCCTGTATTCATGAGCATATGAAGAATGATTATGAAGGACGGGAGAACTTATTATAAAATGTACCTCCAGGAATGTATACTGGCAGAGCCCATCGAAGCTGTAACTTTCTCCATCAAAAGTTTTAAAATGTCCTTCTCCATAGACATGGCAAGTTGATTGACACTCATTTTGGGTACAGTTCCAAGATCCTTTTATGCAAGTACTGAAAGGGGAATATGAAAGGGTAATAATTATTTTGCCATGGTTCATATATTTTATTGATTTGTAAAGAATCATAAAATGTTCTTTGGATTAAATATCGTAGGCGTATTCTTTTTTTTTTTTGCATATTAATTTTCCTTTATTGTATTTTTGGGTATGTATCATCCTCAACTTAAAAAAAAACTTTACAATGCTGCAAAGGCAATACATAACCAGCAAATGCCAAACTTTACATTTTGATATTTCCTGCAGGTTAGTAATATAGAATAGATTCCTCTTCTTTTTTTTTTTTTTTTTGATAAAATTGAAGATTTATTCATAAAAACACTCAGAAACAATTCTAGGCATACAAATACATTTAGAATATAATTGAAAAATAAGTTTAGATATTTTTTTTTTCAATTTCCAATTGAATTTCTTTTTTTTTTGTCTTTTTTTTTATTTGATATAATTTATTTACATTTCAAATGATTTCCCCTTTTCTAGCCCCCCCCCACTCCCCGAAAGTCCCGTAAGCCCCCTTCTCTTCCCCTGTCCTCCCTCCCACCCCTTCCCAGTTCCCCGTTCTGGTTTTGCCAAATACTGTTTCACTGAGTCTTTCCAGAACCAGGGACCACTCCTGCTTTCTTCTTGTATCTCATTTGATGTGTGGATTATGTTTTGGGTATTCCAGTTTTCTAGGTTAATAACCACTTATTAGTGAGTGCATACCATGATTCACCTTTTGAGTCTGGGTTACCTCACTTAGTATGATGTTCTCTAGCTCCATCCATTTGGTAGGCGTATTCTTTATATTGTCTTCATGAGGTATGATGTTACACGAAATTTTTATTGCAAAACATAAAACCCTTTGCTAACTCAAGTTGGCCATTGTTCTTGAAATAGCCCTATGTGTGACTTCCTTGTTCCCATGAAAAAAATAACAGCAAACTACCCATTTTTAAATATCCAAAACGAATAAATTGTGAATTCTTTATTACTCACCACTCATTGCAGCCAACAGAAGTAACACTTCCTTGTTCATATTCTCTGTCACCAAAAGAGCAGGGACAGTCATCAGGATGTATACATATCCCTTTAGAGTTACGGACCATTCCTACGGGACAGTAGCACCCACGTTTGCAAGGCAAGTCACCCTACAAGAAAACATGAGAATCAACACTTCTGTCATCATGGCACACCATCAGTTTCAAGTTCAGTGCATCAATATAGCTAAGGTTCACCTGGGGCCCACATTTGACAAGTACAGGAGATCATTCATATACAACAAATGATCTAATTATATTCATATATTCATATAAATTGTAGCTTCTATCTACCCTAAAAGATTTAAAGTTTTAAAGGGCTCCACTCTGATGTCATGTTACCCACCTCAAAATCAGGTATGTTCCGGGTAGCACATGTCCTTTCGGTCCTTCTCTGTGCCTTGGGATCTTTGCAGTCTATGTATTCAGCCCCTCTGGAACAGTTTTCTGCAAGATATAAACAAGGAGTTGTTAACATAGAGCACCTGATCTGATTTTGACTGCTTTCTTTAAGAAGTAGGAGTTCTGGCACATGCCTTTATCTCCAACATTTGGGATACTGAAGTAGTACTGTTACCCTTTCAAGGACAGCCCAGGGTGCTTTGTTAGAGTTTGGCAAGAAGTGTGTGTGTGTGTGTGTGTGTGTGTGTGTGTGTGTGTGTGTGTGTACAGAGAGGGGGGAGGGAGAGAGATAGAAATAGAGCTAGAGAGATGAGTCAGAGATAGTGATTAAGAGATAGAGATGAAGACAGAGATGGAGATAGAATTATTGAGCTAGATACAGAGAAATGAGACAAGATAGCGATAGAAATAGTGAGAGATAGTGATAGAAATGAGCAAAAGAAATGAAATAGAGAGATGGAGAGAGAGATGATAGAAAGAAAGATAGGATAGATATGTAGATGGATAGATGTGTAGGTAGGTAGGTAGATAATCATAGATAATGATAGATAAATAATGATAGATAGATAGATGATAGATAGATAGATAGATGGTTATATAGACAGATGGATAGATGATAAATAGATAGACAGATAGATGATAGATAATATAGATATGTAGATAGATAGATAGATAGATAGATAGATAGATAGATAGACAGATGGTGGATAGATGATATTTAGATAGAGAGAACAGATGTGTAGATAGAGAAAGAAAAAGAGAGATGATAGATAGACAGACAGACAGACATGTGGATATTTAGACAGATAGGATAGATATGTAGATAGATAGATAGATAGATAGATAGATAGATAGATAGATAGATAGATAGACAGATGACAAACAGATGATAAGAGGAGAGGTGAGGAGAGAAGGGATCAGAGGGGAAATAAAAGAGGGCAGAGGTTGGAAACCAAACAAAAACAACAGCAGCAATAAAACCACTTACGTAGGGTTAAATCAAGGGGAGTTTGGCAATGAAGCACTCCATCCTGACAGACACTGGAAATAAAACAAAACCATACATTTCATATCCTTTAAACATTTTTACATCCTTTAATATTTAAGGGTAATTGTATAAATGTGATTCAGTTACAAGGATATGTATATGCTTGGCCAAATGTTATAGTATCACTTTATTAAGAATGTCCAAGTTCTATGGATGTCAGAAAACGTCTTGGAAAGTTCAGTCACAGGATCTAACCTAGTTGAGAATATGACAAACTGAGAGCAGAAAGAATAAGTCATGTCTCAAAGGCCTCCAAGAATCTTCGGTATTCAGGAAGGAGGATACTCAATGAGGGAAAGTAATAGATATAGAATGGGGCCAGTCCTTGAATGGCCTTGAATGTGCTGTTCTATCCTTTTGGCAACTGTCAGTAATTTCACTAAGAAGGCTAGTGACCCAAGCAAATGTGTGCTTTGTCCTAGACATCCTGGTCAGAGAGCAAGGAATGTGATACAGGTATAGGAGTCACAGGAAAGGAAGGAAGTGTTAGCCAGCTTGGTAGGGCTGGCAGGAGTTGATGGCTGTCTGGATCACTCATACTGAGAGATGTCATAGCATGGAGATCTCATGCAATCCATAATAATCACTTGACTCTACAACAACTACAAAGGGAAAGAGAGCTTATCATGGAACCCCAACCAGATGTCTGTGAACAGAGAATCTAAGTCACAGCCAAGCCACTGTCTATGTGTCTAGCATAACCTTATACAATAGCTTCTGTGCCCAATATTTAAGCATTTGCTATGTCATTCTGTTCACAAAAATCATTCTCCACACATCAGTTTTGTCTGGAAAAACAATCAGTTCTTAGAAAAATTCAAATTCTAGCATCTGCTAGGAAGCATCCCCCAATGACCCAGACAGTGGCTACTACTTCATGCCAACCCTTGGCTTAGTTTGTGTGCACAAGGCAATGATTACTTTCTTTCATAATTATAGCAATCAATACAACTTGTCTTAGTCAGGGTTTCTAATCCTGCACAAACATCATGACAAAGAAGCAAGTTGGGGAGGAAAGGGTTAATTCATCTCACACTTCCACATTGCTGTTCATCACAGAAGGAAGTCAGGACTGGAACTCAAGCAGGTCAGGAAGCAGGAGCTGATGCAGAGGCAATGGGGGGATGTTTCTTACTAGCTTGCTTCCCCTGCCTTGCTCAGCTTGCTTTCTTATAGAACCCAGGACTACTAGCCCAGGGATGGCACTACCCACAATGGGCCTTCCCCCTTGATCACTAATTGAGAAAATGCCTACAGTTGGATCTCATGGAGGCATTTCCTCAACTGAGTCTGCTTTCTCTGAAAACCCCAGACTGTGTCAAGTTGATACACAAAACCAGCCAGTACACAAGCCCTAGACATAAACACTTTATAAGTACTTACAGAATGCTATATCCTAAAAAAGTAGTTTATTATCTGAGAGTAAAATCATTTTGCATTGCCTGTTAATAAAAACTGCCATTTCTCCTGATGTCTAAACCAGAGAAGGGCAAACCATGTATGACCACTATGGTACAGTGGAGCTCCCAGAATAATCAACCAATCATCAATCAATCAATCAATACCAATCAACCTCAATAATAAGTGAAAAGTGAAAAATATATGACCATTTCTCTGACCTCTCTCTCTCTCTCTCTCTCTCTCTCTCTGTCTCTCTCTCTCTGTCTCTCTCTCTCTGTCTCTCTCTGTCTCTCTCTGTCTCTCTGTCTCTCTCTCTCTCTCTCTCTCTCTCTCTCTCTGGTTTTTTGAGACAGTGTTTCTCTATATAGCCCTGGCTGCCCTGGAACTCACTCTGAAGATCAGGCTGGCCTCGAACTTAGAAATCCGATTAAAGGTGTGCGCCACCACTGCCCAGCGACCATTTCTCTGAATTCCCTTGTCAATGTCATAAGAAGCACCCATGGATTCTGCTGAGGGTGGCATCAGTATGGTGATCAGAATGATTACATGAGTGTCTATGCAATCTACTACATACCATTTATTATCATCAATAAGGATAGATTTGCCAGGTTGCACGACCTCATCATTAACATAGCAGTCACAGTCAGATTTCTGAACACAGTTCCCTTCATTATTTTGGTACATTCCATCAGGGCAAGTACATCCGTCAACCGGAATGTCTTCTATATCACAGCTTCGGTCTTGTGCCGACAGTGATCGGCAAGAACTGTTGCAGGTTTTCACTTTGTAGTTGAAAACAAGACCACTTGGACAAGACACCTCTGCAGGGAAGGGACAAGAACAATCATTATGTTACTATGTGTGCACTAAGGAAGAGAACTTGCTTCCCACAGATGTTTATAGAGAACCAAGTGGATTATAAGTGAAGTGTATGAGTGTAGAAAAAGCTATTTACTCACTGGCTTCTTTTTTTTTTTTTTTTATTCTTTCCTTTCAGTTGGTGCTTTGGACAAAGCAATGGGTGGGCTAGGCAATACGCACTGCTCTGGTGTGGTTTAGGCTCTCCTGTTCTAAGGGCAACTGTGGCATGTGCCCAAAGAAAAGCAGGATGCACATTGTCTCCATGCACAACTAGGATCTGTACTGTGGTAGGAAAATGAATGGGTCACTTCACAGGGGGACTGAAGCCAGAGAAGGGTAGTTTTACACCAGGGCAACAGCGGGATTGGAATCTCTAAGTCCAGGGATGTTATCTGTGGTTATAAAGGTCATTACCATTAGACTTAGACGAGATGAGGAAGAAAGCCTGTTGCTAGAGTGATGATGGCAGAAGAGAATTAAGCTGTGAGAAGACCCTGGAGACCCTTGTGCCAGACCCCATTGCTTGCTGCACATGAGCTATGAAATGCTGTGTCTACATGTCCAAAGGATATAGGCCTCTACAAATCTGTTGGCTTTGTTGAATTTCCAATTTTGTGAGACAGGATTTTGCTACGTAGCCCAGGTTGAACTGTAGCACACTATATAGCTCAGGCTGTCCTTAAACTCACAGCAATCCTCCTGCTTCCAAGGTCTGGAAAATGGGTACTAGTCTCCACATCTGACTTGTTAGAGGTTAATAGTTAATAGTAGTTAATAGTCTTTTCTCATGGTAAATCTTTATGGAGTCATATTCCCAAACATATGGTAAATATTTTATCTATAATATTGAAGCTCCCAGTTTACAAATGAAAAGTTATATAAATTTCAGGTGGTTTTTTTAAAACATATTTCTACAAGTACCTATCATCTTAAAATTTAAAACATGTGAACTAAAATTACGTATCAAGATGTTAAAATTCAAGATAAGCCATTTTTTTCTGAAAAAACAAAAACAAAAAACAAAAAAACAGAAAATAAGTTTTGAAAGAATCAGGTCCACGTTTGTAAAGGCATGTGTCTCCCACCCCAGCCCAGGTGCACACAGCAAGCTGAGAAGCATGCGGAGGGGCCTGCAGCGGCCTCTCTCCTACCCACCGCACAGTCCGTCTCTCCAGCCCATGAGGTATGTTCCTTTCTCAGCACACGCTTTCACATAGTTCCCCAAGACTGTGCACAGGCAGTCCTGACTGTTTTCACAAGAGCACGTATATTTTTTGCATTCCTATCAAATAAGAAAGAAATATATATTAAATCCTAGCGTTATTCAGAAGAACAGGCAACCAGAGTGTAGCAGCTTACTGTGTAGCCGTGCATTCCTGAGCCCAGGTTCAAATTGTACTTTGAGACATTTAGAATGGTTTAAGATATTCAAAATGGCTAATTAAGTGCTAACCCACTTAGGAAAAATAAAAAGGAATGCTATTTCAAGCTTTTGACCATTTTGTATTATTTTCCAATATTATGAAGTTAGTTTACCTTATACTTTGGTAATTTTTTTTACTCTAATGCTATTTTTAAGCACATACTTTAATCTATTGACAACAGTGGTAGTTTGAAAATGTTTAAAGTGTACACGCTTTTGTCAAAATCTTCAAAATTTTCTTCATAAAGTCTGTAAGTCCTAGACTATCACATACCTCATGATAGAATTTAGGGTTCACAGTTTGATGACAGGCAGCAAAAGGCCCACTTGAACTGAGAAGAACCTCGCAGTTACTTTCAGCAAACTTCTCTGGAAGAAAGTGTACAAAGTTATCCTCAGCAACATCTAAGTTTCTTTAACTTAAAGGGAAGCTGTGCATTTCACGCAGTTCTGCCTCCATGCAGAGTTTTCCTCACAAAGTCGTGTGCTGTGATGGATCAAATTCAGTGTCATGAAGTTTAATATAACGGTGGGAACAGAGCCCACTCAAAGGTAAACTGGCATCTTCTACTAATCCATCTAACATTTCTCCAAAGCACAGTTTCTATATAAAAATGAACATAGGTGACGTACACTATGTCTTAAGTGCCTCTGTACTACACATTAACATATAAGGCTCATGTGCCATCGTTTCTGCGTCACACCCATGACACATGAAGCAGCATCACCGGGATCAATAACTACACTTTTTTTGGAAAGTATTTAACTGATATTTGTTTATTTAAAAGTATTTACCACCATACTAAGTTCACAATAATAAAATCCATAAAAAGGAAGTGGTAACAAATGCCTCCCATAATGATTTTAAACATAAAGGAGTCTGAACTCATAAAAGAAACTCAGAAAGCAATCTATGACCAATATCCTAAAAAATCGGCCATAAGCTGATATCCTTTTTTCTGAAAGTATCCTTTTTTTCTGAAACTACTACTATTAATAATGTCATCTCCAAGTTCAGTTGAATTCATGCTGTTATTAACGCAAATATAATACACTGGAAATCATATTTATTTTATATACTACTACAAAGTGCTGGACTCTTTTCTGCTGAGCATAAATTAACTCTATTCTTTATAAGAAATTAACTCTTTTGTATAATTTCATAATTCTTTCATTGCAACTACCCTAAACTAGGTAATGTGGCAACTAAACCCCTCCCCTGAATAGAAATTATACAAAAATACTTCTACCAGCTGGTTTCCAATTCAAAATTAGTAGATGATATTTTCATTTGGGATTGCCTTAATAGCTTGAAATAATATTATAAAATGACCAGACTCCAGACTTTGTTTCAAATATGTGTATGTACATATATACATGTATAGCATTATATATAATTATAATTATACACACACACACATATGATCATATATAGTTATAATCACACACATATATACATATACATATATGTGTATACATAAATATATATTATATTTTTACATATATTTATATATTTTTATATATATTTATATATACACTTATATATATATGCATATACATATATATGTGTGTGGTTATAATTGTATTTTCATATATTTGCATATAATTGTATTTGAGCCATTTGTATTTGCAAATATATATATACATATATATATATATACATATATCAGAAGAACTAGTTAATACAGTAACAAATTGTAGGCTTTGCTTCTGTCCCATTTCTTATGTAAAGAAAGAGTGACATGGGACACTCATGATAACTAGCATGACCACAGGAGGAAGCTCAGTGTGACTACCTTTCAAGTGTTTGGACTGTAGTATCATCTGTGATGCCTAGGAAATCGAGGGTCACTGCCCTCTATCGTCTATGTCTGTATTAATGTTAACAATGGCCATATCGTGCCCTCTGCAAGTTTATATGGGAGTAAACAAAAATAGTATTAATGAAAGCCTTTCATAGACTGGAACAGGAGTCATGCCTGTGTCAGGTTGAAGTTAGAAATGTGTTGGGATTGGTATTACCAACGAAGTGTCTAAGTAGTTTGGATATGCATCCCTGAAAACCAATGATCATGTTCACCATTAAAATAAAGATAGGAAAATAAATTGAACAATTTCTAAACCTGCCCACAATTCCAGTATTCTGTAATTGTGTAAGAAAGAGAGAGGGTATCGTAAAGGACAACAAAGATGAATTACCAACCACAAATGGGTTTCCTGAGATAAACACTCAAACCAAACTCCTTTGCCATTTCTTCTAAAACTGGGTCAGTGTAAGAAATACTAGCTAAAGGCAAGGGGATCAGATATGTCCTTATGTTTATCAGCGTAAGTCTGCAAGTGCCTGTACCAACTTTTAACAATGCAGTTTGACTCTTAGTGGCCCTCACCTGTTTCGATGCTGACACAGGAAGAGGGGCTTCCCTTAGGGCAAGGCATCATCTCCCAGGAGTTAGCAAATGCCTGCGCTGTGCTCTCCAGAATTTTCTGACTTGACATGAAATCATCTTCTGCCTTATTGTTGAAGGAACCACAAAGACCTGCATGATATCAATGACACAGAAGAACTAAGGTTAGTATTTCTACCTACTCTGCCTTTTGGCTACTCTATTGAAAACGCTCTTAGAAATACTTCAAATGTGTTTGGTCAATATTGGCAAACATTAAGAAAAAATTATGAAACTGTAGACTTCATTCATTGGTCTTTCACAGAAATCCCAGAACACAGAACCATACAAGGACATATACAATGTATTTTCAACATTTCCACTAAATAAAAATCTTCATATATGTTTAGATTTCTTTTTTTATATGCATAAGTGTATTACCTGCATGTATGGAAATGCACCACATAAATGCTTTGTAGTTGTGTAGGCAGGAGAGAAAGCATCCAATCCTCTGGAAGTAGAGGTATTGACTCTTGTGAGGATACTATATGGGTGCTGGGAATTGAACCTAGGTCCTCTACAAGAGCAACAAGTGTCCTAAACCACTGAGACATTTCCTTACCCACTTAATTCAAAAAAAATTAAATACATCAATGGTTGACAATTTTTGGTATTGACGCTGTGATGAATGGAGGTTGGTTGTTATTTAAATACAAGTTACATAAGCAGGCCGAGCACACAATAGGATAGCGAACACATCTCAAGTGACCTCAAGGGGTATTATTAACTTTGGCTGAGAGGTCCGGCAAAAGCCCCAATCTCTTAGAACGTAAGAGATGTTTTTACAATAGTACATTGCCACATGAAATGAATGGTGTTGGATCCGTGAAAATAGGAGTGTTTGCAGGACTTACCTACGGTGTCTGTGGATGTGTCAGGAGCCAAGGACACATACAACTGCATCTTAGGAGCCATTTGTATTTGCAGTTTTATGTGAGAGAATATTTCTGCTTGCTTGTACAAAGAAGATGAATTGAAGATCTGCACATCATCTATTGAAAAATTTGTACCACAAAAAATCAGCATGTCAGTTTTAGAAACTGAGTGATTAAATATGTCTCACACATGTTTGAAAATACCATTATTAAGCTTACCTGAATAGTAATAACCTCCGATTATAATTCCATCCTTTGTGACTCTCCCATCACGGCTGAATTCAAATCTGTTACCCGAAGTAGACTAAAATTCAAAATACTCCCATTAGCCCAGGATAGCTCTGATGTACTACATGCCGAATTTTCATGTCACTAAAGCATGTTGACTTCTATAGGACTTATTTATGAGTAACTGATGAAACCGTCCTTACGCCGTGTGTCATGCTTCTCATGCCAACCCTGGAAAAGGTCCCTCATCTCCAATTTGCAGACAAGGAAGAAGAAGTCAAAGTGATAACCATGTGTGCCCCAGCAACCAGGCTGGGGCACATTCTTTAAAAGTCCAGTGACTGTGGAATGGGCACACATGGTTAGCCTGCCATTCCCATACAATTGCATATTTGTGCTCACCATGGATATGTTTCAGAACCTTGCCTCTTTCCACCTCTCCTAGAAATATAATTGTTTTTCTGGAAACTTACTCATGCACTTAATTACACAGCAAAGTCATTATTCTTCAAATTCTCTTTGTGCGTGCGTGCGTGTGTGTGTGTGTGTGTGTGTGTGTGTGTGTGTGTGTGAGTGAGCGTGTGTATGTGTGTGTGAGTGTGTGTGTGTGTGTGAGTGAGTGTGTGTGTGTGTAAGTGTGTGTGTGTGTGTGTGTGATCACAGACTTGTACTAGGTATCTTCCTAAATTGCCACACACCTTGTTCTTTTGAGACACGGTCTCTCACTGAATTGGAGTTTGCCAAGTTGTCAAGACTGGCAATCACCAGGCCCCTAGGTTTCGCTCTCTTCCTGTCACCTGTCCTGCAATTATAGACAATGCAGCCAGGCTGACCATCCTTTTCCCTCACAGGATGAAGCCCAGAACAAGTATAAGCTTGCCGGGCGATGGTGGCGCACGCCTGTAATCCCAGCACCCTGGGAGGCAGAGGCAGGCTGATTTCTGAGTTCGAGGACAGCCAGGGCTATACAGAGAAACCCTGTCTCGGAAAAAAAAAACAAGTATAAGCTAGCTATCACCCCCCCCATCCCCAAACCATGTTTTCTTTTTTATTTTTTTATTTTTTTAATTTTCAAGTGTGTGAGTATGGGGGTTGCATGTGCTTGTGCACTTTCCTGCAGAAGCCACACCACAACATTAGGATTCTTACTCAGTCACTCCTTGGCTTAGCCCAGTGAGACAGGGTCTCTTGCTGAATCTGGATTTTACTGAGCTTTTCTAGGCTAGATGGCCAGCAAGCCTCAGTGATGCTTTCTCCTCTGCCCTCGAGGCCCGAGGTTATGCGTGTAGATGGTCATTCCCAGCTAGTCCAGGGTCCTTGACACTGGACCCATATGCCCATGCATTTGTATCAAGCTCCTCTATTCACTGAACCAACTCCTCAGCCCTCTCCAGATGTTAGCTTATGAAACCATTGATCTGATTTTACACTGGGAAAACCTTAGGAAGGTCAAATACTTACAGAATTTAGGTGAACCATAACATTGGTTAAGCACGATCCTGTCTGACCATTCCCGCATGGGTGGATCTCCACGCTAATAGAAATTTCATCATTCTGCAAAAACGATTATTTTTTTTGTTTAACCATTTTTTCGTATGCTACTATGATACTTATTCACAATGAAATTAAATCTGCACAGTTTCTCTATACAATCGGGCCAGAATCTAGAAGCTTCATTCAGTATACCCACAGGACCAGATGAGCACTTTATAAATGGTCTGGGTATCATATGGAAATTATGCTTTGTACAACTGATGGGCATTTTACTGCATTTTTTTCTTTTATCTTCACTCTCACAACCAACATTAAGTGCGGTACTTTGTGGGGAGTATCAGGAACTAAACTTGAAATGGCTTTAGGATCCCTGGACACGCTGAAGTATCTGTACAGATGCAATACAAGAGGCTTTTTAACTTGGGAAGCTTTACATGTTTGATGTGAAATGTCATAAGACTCAAAGCTCTGACATGCATGTCTCTGAACCTCTGATCTGGAGGCAGCCTGCATTCTATATGACTTAGTGGGCTTCTCTTTCTCTTCCCCCATCCCTAGTCCTCAGAGTAAAAGAGAGGAGCACAGTAAGAAAGACAAGAGATTATTGTGGGTTCACAGGACTCTTCACTGTGGTTAGCAGATCTTCAACAGTAGAAAGTACATTTTGGGAACTGCCCATATTAATCCACCTTTCACAAGTTCATTTTTCCTGAGGCCCACTCAAGACAGGAGCTATGAAATGGAACTGTCCTTTTATAGAAATTCAGATTACTTCCAATTTTAGTAAAAAGAAGAGTCTAAACAAAAATACAGCAGTTATCATATGACAGGGATACATTGTATAATAACGACTAAACATAAATTTTGGGGGATAATGAAGAAAGAAGATGGTGCTCTACTGCATAAAAGGGCAGATTGTGTGAAGCACTTTTGAGCATATACAGGCATGCGGAAGAGTGTGATATACCCTTCCAAAACTCTTAGGAGGTTAGTCCATTAACATTTGACTTGTTGCATTTTATTTCAACAAGAACTTTTCAGAGTGTACATGATATAATATTAATAGATGATATATCAATTTGCAATCAAAAGAAGACACTGAAACATATAACTGATAACTCAAAGGCTGCCTGCTTCTTATTGCTTTACACAGTAACTCAATAGAAGAGCTATTTCCTCCCTGCCAGCTAGCTTTCCCACTGTGGAAAGGAACTATGCAAACTTTTGGAAAAGCAGAGTCATAAAGAATTGTATACAGTTGTGAACCCTGCAAGATACAATAAGCCAGACAAGAAGTGCCTATGGGTGTAATAATTGCATGAATGTTATGTAGTCAACTAACATCTTTCTAATTAGATTTAAGGCTTACTCCACAGGAGGGAACCTCATGCCTGGTACTCTAACTAAGACCAAGAACCTGTATGGGGGAGATTATACACACTTGGGGACAACCTAATGCTATTATAATTAAACATAGTATCAAACTCTCTTATCAGAGCAATTTTCAACTCTCATTGAAGAAGCCTGTTTTGGTACTAGACAGTAGTTAATGCTGAGATTTGAACTAGTCAAAGTACAAAAAGTAACGACTGAATTATTATCCTTAAATGAAATATTCATGTCAGACCCCTTCCCTCCAAATGCTCAAGGAACATCACAGAAGATGGGGAAGAAAAACTGTAAAATCCAGAAGTTATAAAGACTGATACAAATTAATGTCTTCTGGACATGACAGAGCCATTTCCTTGCAGACAGCAATGGCTGTCTACACAAGACTCATGCAACATCAAGCCATCAACATTCCTATTTAGACAAGGGAGGAGATCACAAGGTTCCACTCCAAGCTGAAGAGCTATTGAAAGCCCACAGCTGTTGAGAAAGGAGTCAGTTTTCCTTATGGCTGTAGTTCCCAGAAGATTGTTCATGCTTTAGTGGATAACCTCATACCTATGTGCATAATGACAGCAATAATTGGACTCAGTCAGTTATAAGGAAGAAAAGAAGGAGAAAAGGGAGAAGGAAGAAAGATTGAAGCTGGTTTGCAGGGTAGGAATCTAGGAGGGGGAATTGGGAAATAGGTATAAAATTACCAAAGATACATAACATAAATTGTGCTTTAAATTAGTTGAGAAATTTGTTCAGTTTTCACAAATGTTGTAAGCAAAGACTTACATGGACAGCCAAGAAGTGACAGTCTCCAGGGTGGCTAAATTTATTGTCATCAAAAGTGGTAAATGAGCTCCCTTCCACTTTACATATCCCAGGACATCGCGCTTCCGTGCAAGACCATTTAGCCTCTTGGCATGTGCTGTCAAATGTAAAGGTGAGTCAAAGGTGATTCTTCTGGATGCTAAACAAATACCATAGCATTAGAGCACCGCGTCTGAACAAACACCACAGCATTAGAACACCGCATCTGAAGCCAACACGTAGGTTAAGTACCATCAGATCATTTCTAACCCAGCAACAGCCCTGGTAAGGTATCTGATAGAGTCCAATACCACAATAATATAAACTAGTTCAGGTTCTTTTTTTCTTTTTACTAAAAGTAATAACTTCATGAATCAAATATACATAAATCTCAGGTTTATCTATTCGCATGAAGGCAACTGGTACAAACTACAGGGTGAACTTATACTTTGCAATGTCCTACAGAAGCAGAAAGAGTGAGCCTTAAAAAGATATTATTTCCATACGACAAATGTATTGCATTCTCAGAACTCCATTCCCTACAGTAGAGATATTTGCTTCTCCATGTTCATTGTAGCTCTATTCACTATATATGGTAGTAGAACCAACCTAGTTTTTCATCAACAGATGAACAGATTATAACAATCTGGTTCATATGTAGAATACCATTCAGCTATAAAGAAAAGTATACTCACAAAATTTTCAAGAACATGGAGGGACTTAGAATGTATTATAATATTGAGTGAGGTTACCAAATCTCAGAAAGAAAGAAAAAAACCCAATGTTCACCCTCATGTTCAGATCTCAGCCTATAGTGGAGATAGATGATAGATAGATAGATAGATAGATAGATAGATAGATAGATAAAAGATAGATATTTATAAACAAATGTAATATGGTTAAAGTATAACATTAAGGAGAACAAGAAAGACATTAGAAAGTAAAACACTAATGAGTTCATAAATACTCTGCTTTGTGAGGGTGTCTTATGTGACCTCTCAAGGGCCCACAGATTCTCAATACCCAGTAATCCTTCAATGAGCAATGCCCACATGTTGTTCCTTAAGGGGATGTTACCTTGGTGGAGACCTTCACTTTGAAGTATGGTTTTAAGTGTTTGAATATTCCTATACATTCTTTGTAGGCACTCCTAACCTTACTGTATTTGTGCTTTAAACAGAAGTTTAGTTACCTAAATACTAGAGTGTGACAATTAGTGGAAGTATATTCGAAGTCATTATAATTTTAAAATTTCCAAGAATTCCTGGGTAACCGACTCATTGCCCAGAATCTGTAAGCGTAATATGCCAGGAATGTGAAAACACTGACTAACAGATTATTATGATGGTTTGTTTGTTCCGGTATCTTTTTCACCCATGGCCTGTTATGAGTCTAGAAGTATCATTTTTTTGCTGAATTAAATTTTAATAACTTTAAGCATGAATGAAAACCCTGACTTTTATCTTAACACCCATCAAATGTAGATTAAAAAAGAACCCACATACCACTGGGAGCCACAGCGGCCTTCTCGGACTTCTCCTGGCTTATACACCTTCCCATTAGATTCACAGGGACATTTTTCCTTTAAGACACACTTTCCTTTCTCTCTAATATCATCCAATAGGTAACCTAGAATACACATATAGATGTAGTTTCAAAATTATTTGAACATCAGTGAAGTCTTCCACAACTGTAGCCACTCATGAACTAGTTCTAAAGCAAGTGTGCCCTGAAATGGCAATTTCCTGTGTAAATGATAAGTTTTCATGTTAACTGACAACAATAGGAGATGAAAAATCTGAGCATGAGTTACTGCCTCATAGAGACAGGATCTACTAGGTTCCTTGTACTCTGTGGAGTACGGAAACACTCAGCATTCACATAGAAAAGTATATTAATTAGCTCAGAGCGTGGCTGACATTCCTTCACGGGTTGTCAGAGGACTGATGAGGATAATTCACCTGTTGCAATAGCCTTTTGGAGCTACGGTTTGCTGTGCCCTGTCCAGTGTTGTGGTGGCGTGAACGCTTTCCTAAGTAAATTACCTTCTGGACAGATGCAGCCGCTCACACATTCACTGTCTTGAAATGGAGCCACATTAGAGCATGTCGGAGGATTCGAAGGTCTACATTCTTTGTAGATGTGCTTTCCTGGGCATTGTTGCTTTGCTGAAGGTATATAAAAACATGCACACTTGTAAAATGATTATAGGAAATCAAATGGGGTAAATATACAATTCTCCAATGGTCCTTTCAAATGGGTTTCATTACTCTGTTTTTCAAATCATTCTGGATACTCCACAGAACTAAATTATGGCAGTTTCCTAAGCATTATTTCTCTCAGTAGCCTTAAATTTAGAGGGAATATAAATTACTCCATTTAGTTTCATCTCATGTTAAATTTGGTTTCCAGTTGAATAAAGACCAACCCAGGCATCGAAGTATAAATTGTACTTTTATTTGTACAAAGCTCTTATTTGCAATCTGCTAATCTTTTCGGAGGACACTACTAAAGATATTCAGTTCTGTTCACGGAGTTTACATTTCTCCCCTTCCAGTTTGCTGATGACTTTACTAATTAAGACCTTCAACATAAAATTCTTCAACAAGTGAAGTCATAGCACAAAATGGCCTTTAATCTCTTCCTAAACATGTTAGAGACAAGCTTCCTTATTGGTTACTCCCTTTCTGGTCCTTAGAATCATTCAAGAAAATAGTTTTGAGATATACTTGAACTAAGAGAATTTGTTAAGAAAGCATCTGTTCATAGGCTACGACTGTTAAGAAGAGAAGCACCTACCACAAACCACAGCAGAGTCATCTCGCCAGTCTTCAAAGACACCAGGGCCATCATAGGCACACAGGCGGGACAGTTCTGAGAAGGTGTCACATGTCCTCTGCTTGCTCCCTCCGGTTCGACAGTACTCATCAACACACACGTTTTTGTACTCACTGGATAAAGGGGAAACTTTCGTACATTTCTCAAAGTATGTTCCAATAATTTTGTCACAATACTGCAAAACAAAGCACATTTCATTAAAATATAATGGGGACGGGTGGTAGAGTGAACAGTGTGGAAGAAAAGATAGATACTTTGGTTTGTTGTAACATTACATTCTGTATCTCTTGTAGTGTGAAGCCATCGAATTCTAACTGAAATCTTAAATGTGGGTAGTCCCACAAGGAAGTTTTACCTCTGACATTTCAGATTGCTGTGATGGTCTCAAATATTGTCCCACCTACAAGTATCCAACTGTCTTACTGCAGTGAGTCTTAGATCCAGGGTTGGGGTTGGGGGAGGGAGGAAATGGGAGGGGCAAAGTAATGCTAGGGAACTTACCAAGACATGGTAACTGGTGAAAACCCACACTACACAAAAGCAAGGCTGGCCCCTAACTGTTGATCTGCTTACATTTCATGAGTAGACAGGTGAGCAGGTGACCATAAAATACAGTTTGCTTTATAGTAGAAAGCATATGTGTTTACTCTATAAATAATTTATTTGTTCATTTGTTCTCTGTCAGTAAACAAAATAAAAACATATATTTTTATACCATAAAACGTTTAAATTTCAACATATTTCAACTACCACATGGTGTTTTCTGCTACAATGAGTGGTTTTTAAAAAATGCAAAATGACCTGTTTTGCAACTGTGTACTTTGTATTAATTTCAGCCAAGGAAGACAGATAATACTCCCCCCCCCCCAAATAAGGTGAAAATAAGAAAATGAAAATTTTGTTTTCCTAAATTTTCTATTTCTCAATGGCTGTCTTTAATCATGCAGGCAGAATTATTATTCTGTATAACTTTTTATGAAGGTCATATGAAGGTCACATGAATGTCAGGGACATTTCAAACAGCACATTCTGGTCAGATGTTAGAGAAACATGCAGATTGTGAATGCTTTGGAAGAAGAAGTTCTGCCTGAACAGAGACTGTACTCACTAAACAGATAATCTAAACTATCACGCTAAGAAAATGAGTGTTGTTACACTAAAACAGGATCTATACCATGATGCCTTGGGGAAAATCTTACCTTGGCATCTACAGATGGACTGGACTGGAAAGAGAGAGCTCAGCAACATTGGGAGAAAGCCATGACAGAATGTCTATGGTGGGGTCGGAGGGGATGGGAGCATTCAAACAAATCTATGGGCTCCCTCACTGTGGCGTTAGCATAGTTCATAGGGCAGCAGATCAGAAGAGTGGTCCTAGGTTAAATTTAATTCATTTGGCCAACCGATTTCTGACAAAGCACCAAGACAGCATAATGCGAGAGTACAGGCCTTTGAACAATGGTGCTTGGAAAACAGGATTGCCACACACAGAGGAAAGAAATAGAGTCCTGATCTCACACAGGAACAGAAATCAAGTCAGAATGTGTGAAAGCTATGACTGTAACACCTGAAAATATAAAAACCTAAGATCAAAGAAAGGAAGCTCTGCTCAACACTGGCTCAGAGTGAACATTTAGATGCTATGCTGAAAACTCAGGCCACCAAGTGTGCCTTTGTTTATTATGTACATTTGTGTTTTTTTTTATGTGCAGCAAAAGAAACAATGTATATTTTGAAACAAAAATTCAAATGGGAACCTAGAGATTTGGAAAATATTTGCAAGATGTGATCTGATAAAGGGCTGATTACAAAGTTTATTAAGACACTATTGAAGATGCCAAGAAGTGCTTGCTGACAGGAGCCTGATACAGCTGCCTCCTGAGAGGTTCTGCCAAAGCCTGACCAATACAAATTGGATGCTCTCAGCCGACCATCAGACTGAGCACAAGGACCCCAATGGAGGAGTTGGAAAGGAATGAAGGAGCTGAAAGGGCCTTATCCAACATAAATGGGAGGGGAGGCCCGTGATCCTGTGAAGGCTTGATACCCCAGTGTAGAGGAATGCTAAGACCTCAAGGCAGTAGATAGGTGGATGGGGGAGCACCCTCATAGAAGCAGGATAAGGTAGATGGGATAAGGGGTTTGCAGAGGGGAAATCAGGAAAGGGAATAACATTTGATATGTAAATAAATAAAATATCCAATTAAAAAATAAAATTATTTTATACTTTAAAAAATGTTTATTAAGAGCTCATATAACTCAATGACACAAAAACACAATTAACCTATATATTTCCCAAAAAGGGGAAAACATTCCTAGGAGTCTGCAAAATGCCATTAATCATTAGATAAATATAAATCAAAGCCATCAGAATGACTATCAACATAGAGTCAGAAAATAATAAATAAATGTATGCTCAGATTAAAAGAAGAAACTCTTTTATAGCCATGGCCAAAGACAGCATAGAAATTTCAGAAACATAAAGACAGGGCACTGACCCTCAAAAAACTATCTATTCACCACATTCATACAGCACCATTCTCAGAAGCCAAGTTAGGAAAATAGCCTTAACAGCTATAGTAAGAGAAATGGACACACACACACACACACCACACACAATCTGTAATGTAGCAGGACATTATTCAGCTCTCAAACAAAGAACAAGATCTTACAGGCTGTTACAAAATCGATGAGCCTACAGAATGTCATGCTATATGAAAAATTTTTTAAACTATATAATCTCATTTATAGGAAGGATCTTCAAAGGCAACCAAAGGTAGGGTGGAAAGGCAGTGGTGGCTAGGAGCTGGAGGAGAAGAAATAGGGAGACGCATGGCAGAAGTCATCACATAGGCGTACATAGGAGCAGCAGATGCTGAGCTTCGGCTCACCAGTACACTGCAATGACCACAGTAATGCAGCCATGCCAGATGCTCACACTAAACAAGCAGAGGTCAGCTCTTCCTACCACAAGTACAAAAGGTGAGTGCCTTTATGGTAGGATGGGTACATTAGTTTTCTTCACTGCTGTAATCTTTTTTTTTTCAGATATTTTCTTTATTTATGTTTCAAATGTTATCTCTTTTCCTCGTTTCCCCTCCGAAAACCCTCTATCCCTTCCCCCTCCCCCTGCTCACCAACCCACCCACTCCGGCTTCCCTGTCCTGGCATTCCCCTACACTGCAGCATAGAGCCTTCTCAGGACCAAGGGTCTCTCCTCTCACTGATGTCCTACAAGGCCATCCTCTGCTACATATGCAGCTGGAGCCATGGGTCCCTCCACTGGTACTCCTTGGTTGCTGTAATCTTCTTGTTCTTTTTATATACCCCCACAACATCATGTTAGATGCCTTAAAAATACACATTAAGTTTTATTTTAAAAATTCAGAGGGAGTCGTGTTAAAAGTGCTGCAAGGCAAACCCTGATTTCCTACCTGGACTCCATCTTCACAAACTTCATTGCTCCTGTTCACGGCGCTGGGGCAGTCATTGGAGATTTTACTGCTGGCGATGTGCTCATTAATATCCTCACCTGGAAGGGGGACAACATTTGAAATGTAAATAAAGAATATATCTAATAAAAATAATTTTCTCTACAAAATTTATGAGTAGACCCTGAAAAAGGAAAAGAAAGAAAATATAAATAATTATGTAAAGACAGAATTCTCTTTAAGGCTAAAGGGTAGAGATTTGTTTAGCTTTGTTCTGTGTCTTGGCTAGTATTTGCTTTGAATGGCTTTAAGCTACAAATTTAAAAGTGAATATTTTTTAAGAGAAGAAATGTAGTAAGTGGGTTATATATTCAGCTAAGACTTTGATGTCCTATCATTCCAAATCATATGTAGTAAACTTCTTTACTACAGTACACAGTACTAGATAGTACCCAAAGTACGAATCAATTAAAAAAGATTTTTATGAATAGAATGTGATTTTAAAAACTTAACCTGAACAAGGTTATAGGAGTACAGGGGATAAGTGAACCGTGTGTGTATTTATGTATGTGTGTATGTGTGTGTAAATAAGACAGCTTGCTCTGACTAGAAAAACAAGTATCCTCACCTGCAATTCAGAGCATTATTTCAAGATATCCATTAGTCTATGCCTTATTTGTGAGTGACATACAGTCTTGGCAAGATAAATATATGCTGATTCTAACCGTGTCTCATTCTTTAAACAGGTGCAAATTATTAGTAAATTTACCTAAATGTGAGAAGAATTTTAAATTTTCTTTTAGAAAGTGATTTGCTTAGGAATAATGTTCCAGATCTCACCTGGCACACTGTCAAAGTTGCCGCACAGACCACAGGTTGTATACTGGCTATAAAGAGTGAGCTTTGAAAACAAAGAACATAGGTATGGTCATATAATCGTAAAAGTATCTAAAGACAATTTTAACCAAACCCAAAGGCAGGGTCTCCTCCTGTGTGAACTTGTGTGCACTGGTCAGCTGGGGGGATGGGTGCCTTTCTTAAAGAAACTCTGACTGGAACTTGGAACGAGTCTGACTCCACTGTTTATTATGCCCTCAGGTAGATTTTATCTTTTTTTTATTGAAAATAGACTTTTAATATGTTCATAATATAGTCATAATACAACCATAATCTATTCAAAATATATTACAGTTTCCCCTCTTTCTGCTCCTCCCATTTCCTCCCCACCTCCCCTCCCATCACACACTCTCTGTTTCTCATTAGAAAAACAAACAGACTTCTAAAGGGATATAATATAAAATATAATAAATTCGATGTTAAAATAAAAACCAACCATTAAATAGGGCAAAAGCAACAAAAGCAAAAGGACCCAAGCGAAGGCACAAGAAACAGATAGAGGTGCAGAGACCCTGTGTCTCGCACAATGGGAACCCCATAGAAACCCTAGCTTTCCTTGACCCACACATTCAGCTCCATCCTGGGCCCTCCACAGGGGCTGCCTGTCAAGGTACTTTGACTACCAGGCATGGAAATGCTCAGCACAGTGAGCATGTAAAGATCCCTCAACAAATCTTACTTTATCCTTTCCCTGCGTGTTCATTTTTATGACTGAAAAAAAAAAAAAGAAAAAAAAACCCAAAGACCAAATGCCAAAAAAAGTTCAGAGAAAATCATTGATGGACTTACTGAGAGGTCGGCCTTGCCCCACCTCATAGACAAGATTCTTCTGCGGGTTTTGAGAACATAGTGATCACTTTGTTCCTTAATATGAATCATCTTATTGCTGAATGGTATCTGTACCCTGAAACATATAAAAATAAAATAATCCAATGTGTGCTAGTGAAGAAAACGGTACAACGGTGACAAGGACTTCTGGGAAATAAGCACTGTATGTATGTAGCTTTGGCATGTTTTGGAGAAATAAACAAGTAGCAGGTTAGTCCTATTGCTAGAAACCTACCATCAAATGACTTGAAATATTTACAAGTAGAATATCAATGCCACCTTATCCCAGAGAGCAGTCAAAGAACCTGTCTCTTTGAAATCTGAATAGTTACTTCTGAAAAACAGTGGCCTCTTTGATTTTTAATTTGCGAAGCTTAAAGTTTTTCACACTCAATGTAGACACCCTGAATAACTGTGCAACAGAGCCACAGGTTGTGTTCTAGCATTGAAACCGGACTGACTGTAGGCCACTCCCTATTCAACTCGGCTTTTCATTCTGGTTGGTTTTGTCTCACACTCCAAACTATCCTTTAAATCATAGACAATATACCCTGTTATTACCTTTCTTCATTGACAATAATATTACCACGCACAACCAAGATCTCGACATCATCGATCAGAGCTTTGATTTCTTCAATATCACCATTCTTGTGCCTTTTGATCTCAATATTGAAGTCTCCTCCAGACTCAGCACAATCTCGGCAGAAAGTGAATGCGCACTGGGACTCGAAGGAAAAGATGCGGCCATTCAGAGCTTTGTACTTGCCCTTGCCCCAGAAAGCGGCTTCACCTACAGAGAACAGTCAAGAGAGGAAATTAACACTTGTTAGTGCCCATAAGCAAACCTTCTAGCTGCTTCTGCTACGGAAACATCTTAATAAGGTTCAATTTGCCCAATAACTAAGTGGGTTGTTTGTTTTTGTTTCTTACCGCTACAAAACTGAAAGCAAAGCAGTCACAGGTCCCAGGGGATGCCTGAAAAGTCTTGCTCTGGCTAAAACACAACGCTAATCAAAACATCTGTTCTACCTTGGGGGGAAAGGGATGTTGTGTCTAAGTTGCAGTAGGAAGGTAAGAAAGCTGAAGCTTTCTCGTTCATTTTGCTTTGGGTAGAGAGATTTTTATCCTGAGAAAAAGTGGTACCATTCATATGGAAGAGTATAAGACTTAGTATGAATGTGTATATATGTGCACATAGATTACTTCACATGCTATATTCATGTGCACTAGAAACAAATAGTGTGAATGTGATGTCACTGAAACATGCAGAAGTCCAACAGGTGAAGGGTTTCTTTTTTTTTTTTAATTAGTTTTATGTTTTAGTTATCTTGTGAACTGTTCAAGGTACGGGGCTAGGTCTAAACCTATGAATAGCCTATCCGAGTTATGTTTACTTACCAGCAACTTCATTTGCTTCCGAGTATGTGGGAGTCGCTTCTGGAACATGGGATGCTTTTTCTATTCAACACAAGATATAAGTAATATTTAGATTTAAGCATACATTGATTCAGAATGTACTTCCAAGGATAGGGACTACTTAAGTGAGAAGTTAAATGTTGTTTTCCACTAGTACAGTTCCCTATCCTGAATGTGTAAAACTGTCCTGAGAGCTAGGATTTGACAACTTCATATGTGTAATCATCTCTGGGATCTGCTCTTGTTTCTGGGGCCAAATCAGTCACTGTGCATTCTGAAATCCGTTAGGGACAAGTCACTGAGATAGTACATAATCAGTAGCTTGCCATATCTATTATAGAGCTGTCTCCCCTGCTTGAAAAAAAAATATAAGCAAATCTCTATCAGAAACCACAAAGCAAGCAAGGCCAATGCACAGCTTAGTCTGCCGATGTATCATCTCATACTATTAACGCCATCATCATGTATGTCCATGGAAAATGTAATTTTCCTAGATCAAAGGGGAATGTCAGGTACCTAGAATTTCAAATCCATTTTTGTATTTCTAACAATCTTTTGAGATAGATAAATTAATTTGGTTTGAGAGCCAGTTTGAGTCGGGTCAGGCTTAAAACTCAGGATGATGCCAGTAACAAAAGTAGGTATTTCAGAAACATTGTAAACACTTTTCAGGATGTGGTTATTGTGCATCATTAGCCACTCTCTTCACTAGGCATTAACTTTACTCAGATCGTAAGGGCATCATCTATATTCCTACTTTGTTTAGAACAGTTTATAAATGTGCCTTATACAATAAAGGAGAAGTACTTTAATGCTTTATTAAAATTCCCATAAAACATTTTTCTCTTAGTCATGTATTTTCTTTAAGTATCTCATTGGTCCCCTAAATCTTTTACTTGGGAAGTGCTAAGAGGCTCAATATTGTAAACAGGGTAACGTGGTGTTATCGTGTCCCAGTAAGTTAGTAACCAACAGAGGCTTTCAAATTTATATTTATACGTGCATGTGTCCTTTTTTTTTTCATTCAACACCAGAAGCCACAAATTATTCTCCTGAAAGTAAATTACCTGAAGTACTGGGTGGTCCAGTTGTACTGTGCCCAGCTGAGCTTGCTGTACCTGTTTTAACACAGAATCAGACTTAATAAAATATGATTTTAAAAATCTGATGGATAAACCATAGATACAAACTTGGCAATCCCAACACTTGGATCAGGAGACACTATACACAAAAAGTTACACATTATCAACTCAATCTCCACTGAAGAAAAAGTAATTATATGTCATATAAAAAGTTAACTTACTCTAGAAACATCATTTTAGAATTTGTTAAAGGAAAGCCCAAAGAATTGTGCACAGAAGGATGAAAGCAGGTTACTTCACTTTCCGCCGAACCTGTTTCCACTAAGAGCCGATTTACATTTGGAATATCTAGGTATCAATCCGAGATGTCAGTTGAACAAAGGATTCTTGCTCATGGGAAGTGGAACTGTGAAAGATACTAAGTATATGAAGGGTGGCTTTACTATTGTGTCAAGACATCTGGGACCAGAGCCAAAAGAAGTGGACACATGCTCCCATCCCTAACTCAGAAGCTATCTCTAATTGATATCTTCTTGCAAATGAAAATTAGTTTTCACCAAGGAAGTCTCACCAGGGAAGCCAATCACTCTTCAGAGCAGGCCTCATGCCCAGCAGCGGATGAGCCACACACAAGTGTACTCAGCGGCAGCCTGGGAAGTTCTTTGTCTAATAACATTAACTCAGGGCATCTTATTTATTTGTATATTTATATTTAACCTCACAGGTTCTCTGGGTGTGTATTGTGGCTTCTGGTTCTGTGTTCTTAGGGCCTCCTGTGTGTGCAAATGTGTGTCTCTGCATCCCCATGCATTCCATGTGTGCTTTCTTTGGATCTTTGTCCCTTTGGTTCTAGTAGGTCCTATTATGATGTGTTTGTTTTTGTTTTATTTTATTGCTGCTTCTTAAGGAGTTGTTTGCTTGCTAAAGAGAGACTTGGAATGATGGTGAATGTGGTTGAAAGGGGGAAGTGAAAAAGAACTCAGAGGAGGGACAGGGGAAACTGTAATCAGATTGTATTTTTTTATTTAAAAAAAAAAAGCCTAAACTTTGGGAGAAAAACAAAACATCAGCAACAAAAGAAGACATTAGTATACTAAAGACACACACACAGAGAAAGAGAGAGACTCTTTTCTAAAAGTCTCCTTGTGGAGGAAAATTAAAGTAGCTGTACCTCAACATGTAAATGGTAGAATAGTCTCTAATTGATAATTTTCCCACAGCAGAAAATTAAAGGTATACTCCTTTGACAAACCTATCCTTGTATGTGCACTGTCCTTTTCAGACCTGTGTTCCCCACCCCTCCTCCTCCCCCCCCTCCCTACACCCATGCTCACCTCCCCCTCCCTCCCCACACCCATGCTCACCTCCCCCTCCCTCCCTACACCCATGCTCACCTCCCCCTCCCTCCCTACACCTAAGCTCACTTCCCCCCTCCCTACACCCATGCTCACCCCCCCTCCCTACACCCATGCTCACCTCCCCCTCCCTCCCTACACCCATGCTCTCTTCCCCATCCCTCTCTCCACCCAAGCTCACCTCTCCCTCCCTTCCTCCCTCCTTCCACCCGTACACCCCAGTCCACCCAAGCTTATTTCTCCTTCTTTCATCATTCTACTCCTGCTGGAATCAATGGTGAAACACTTCTTTTAAAACTCCAAAACTACTTCACATTAATTCATCTGAAAAAAAATATTATTTGGAATTTTAAAGATTCCCAGAAGCCACATCACAATTACCTGTAATTCCTGTTCCCTGGGATCCAATGCTCTCTTCTGGCCTTGACAAACGTTGTCGTCACACTTGCAACACAGACACAAACACACACACACACACACACACATCTGTAAATCTTTAAAAAAAATAGAAATTTCTGGTGGTAAGAGTGTCTCCCTCTCTTGCTGGTTAGTTCTTCACAGAAGAAAAAGCATAAACAGGAAAGGCAGGTCACCTCTATGTAAATGCCCTGGGGCATCACAGCCACAAAAACATCTCCTGCAGGAGGACTTAATTGAGGACTGCCCGAGAGACCAAAGGATCGCTGGCACAGACAATGGCAGGCTATCAGGAGCTGCTGTTTAGAAGAAGAGGTGCTTTCTTCTGGGCCAATAGGGGCACGGGTGGAGGGTATTAAAGGAGCTTGCAGCAGTGCCCAGATGACCTTCCTACAGGGTTTCCCACCTGCTCTGCTAGTCTGTGTCCTTGACTCTGCACCTCCAACCCTCTAGGGCAGGTAGAATTAGAGGGCGAGTAGTCCAGGGCTCAGGCTACAGAAAAGATCTTCATCCCTAGCTTCACTTGTGACTGACTCTGTTTTTGTTAAGGCTTTACCAATGACAGCTTAAGCACTGTGCCTTTTATATGAACATTTCCTACCTGTCCTCACTAAGAGGGATACCCTTGGAAGCACAGATTTGGAATGAGAGATTACACACTACACGTCCAGTGTAGGGGGAATGCAGGATCAGGAAGCAGAAGTTAGTGAGCAGGGGGAGGAATGAGATAGGGCTTTTCGGAGAAGAAACCAGGAAAGGGAATAACATTTGAAATATAAATAAAGAAAATATCTAATAAAAAAGAGAAAGCTTCAAGCCTTTTTGATTTGGCTTATCTTAACGATTAGTATGCATTCTGTGAAGGCCTGCTTTTGTTTGTACGATATTTGCTGGGTTTCAAATCAGCTTGTAAATACAGACGTACTTGATCCAATTTTTTCTTAAGCGATGGAACTTGAAAACATCTAACAAACAAGTTAAACAAACGTGCTGGGCTGGGATGTAGCTTAATTAGAGAGTGCTCTCCTAGTAAGTTTGAGACCCTGGGTTCAATTCTCAATACTGTTTCCCACCTTAAAAAATAGGACAAAATATTTCAACAAAAGATAACCTTCATGACTAGTATGATTGCACGTGTATAATCCAAACACTCAGGAAGAAAGGTGATTAGCGAGAACTGAAGACCAGTCTGAGGCTATATAGCAAGCCGCAGGCCAGTTAGGGCTACATGGTAAAACTCAGTGTCTAAGACCAAAAATATAAACAAATTTATCAGTAAGAGAAGATAGGAATGTCTATACTGCCGTTAGTTTGTGCTTTCCTGTATTTATACCTGTTAGATGTTTAAGATGCAATGTCAGTGTTTTCTATGCTTAAATATAGTTTCTTGGGTTTATATTAAAATAGCATGAGTTTTTCTAAACTGAGAAATTTTGTAAAGGATAGTAAACCGGGAATGAAACATCAAGTAAGAGAAAGATAGGAAAATATAGGTATCCAAATACAGTTTTGAAAAGTGTTAAATAGAAAACAGAAATGAGCAGATAAGAAAAGAAAGAAGAAGAAAAAAACAGTATCAGATACAAAGGTTTGTCTGAAGGAGGAAGCATGTTTTTTAATCCATAAAAAATGTGTGTATGTTTAAATGGACTATTTTCAAAATTCTTTTTTAAATTGTTCTAAGCTCAAATTCTACTAGAATTTATCAGTCAGTATTCTTTAGACATTAGGAAAGAGGTTCAAAAGCAAACATTGAGGTGCCTGACTACACCTATGTCAATGTTTAAATTTGGCTTTTGAAGTATCAGCCACAGTGATAAATCATAGGCAAAGTGCCAGGGAAAAAATGGTCACAAACACAAAAATAAGCCCACAAGAACAAGCCCAACCACTGCCAGAATGCCAACAGAACTCATACATTTCCTGAGACAACCAAATGGGCCCCTCAGAAAAACCCTAGGAAAATAAAAGAAATTTTTAGAAGGGCCAATGCTTGGCATTGCTGTAGAAAAGCAGGCTACGTAAACATAACTTCCCTGGATGGACTTCTAGGAACCCAGGGCTTTACCCCTCCATAAAAGAGCAGCCCTTCACCTGAAAGGAAAGCTATCTTGGGAGATTACAGCTGCCCTATGTTTCCTATGGAAGCCTGCCTCAGTCACTTATGTCTACCATTGAGATGCCTTGTGTAATTTCATATAGCTGCTAAAAAACATCTATGGGGGAATTGATTTCTGCTGTAACAGACAACCCAGGGCGGCTCATTTCTAAATTAATATACATAGTAATCACTCTTGAAGGGAACACCCTAAACCTAGAGATTTACTGAACCCTTAACCTACAGATATTTAATGGAGTTACAATTATCAGCGCTGGTTCATTTATACAAAGGAAACCTTTTGCCTTCTCCACGGCAAAAATGATAGGCATTGTATTCGCCGTCCTTACTCATAATTGAAGGAACACCTGTGGGCCAACTTTTTGATTGGACTGAAAGTGGCTGTTGGAATCAAGGGGAATTCTTAGATTCCGAAAGAGCTGCAGGACTCAAGTACCGTGAAAAGGGAGTGCACTAAAACTATTAGATATGACCTGAAGGAAATGTAGGGAATGGTGACATCATAGGAGGATCATCGGTGTCAACTATGACCCCTGGAAGCTACCAGAGACTGAACCACCAACCAATGAGCACAAGCCGGATGGTCTAAGGCCCATAGCAGATATGTAGCAGAGGACAGCCTTGTCTGGCCTCTGTTCCAGGATGCACCTAATTCTGTAGAGGCTTGATGTCCCAGGGAGGGGATATTCAAATGAGGGGGGGTGCATCCTCTTCCAGGAGAAGGGGAGGCAGGATAACAAAAGAACTCTATGAGGGGAGACTGGAGGGGAGGGTAACATTTGGGATGTAAATAAATAAAATAATTAATAATTTACAAAAAGAATAAAGAATTGCAAAAGAGAAAACAGTGATCCGGAAAAGAATTAAATTCTCGATGTAATAATAATAATAATAATAATAATAATAATAAATAATGTTAACCATACTTTTAAAAGAAAAAAGAAAAAAGAAAAGAAAACAGACTATTCCCACTGCGTGTCATGGCCTGTCCACTATGTAATAAGTCAGGATTTGGGAATAAATCACTGACCACTGATGTTGCTTAACCTCTTACAAACATGCATATTCCTGGGTGGGGGTAGGGGAGAATGTTGACTGTTTTTCTTAGTTTTGTTTCTTTTTGTTTTTGTTTGTTTGCTTTCTCAAACACCTCTGAAAGGACATAAATCTTTCTGGGTAGGCAGAAGCTTAACCTAAAGGAAGTACAATAATTCAGGGAGGTGTCCCCTATAACAAAATCTTTCCTTCTGAGCTTCCAGAGCCTCAGAGACATTCTGAGGGTAACGTGGTTGTACTAGGGAACTACTAGAAGACTTGAGTTTTTTCTCCAAACAGAAGAAAAGACATCTGCACTTCTTAAACACAAAGCTAAGCCCCATTTCCAAATCTGTCAGCATCCCTGGTAACCTGACTTTAAGTTCTAAGTTGCTTCAGTGTTTTTTCTTTCAGGGATTGTTCTTATATTCAGATTATAGGCATAGCCTCTGTCCCCATTCCCGGCTATTTAACCACTGAATTCTTTCCTGAAACAGCTCTTTTCTGTCTAACTATATTCTCAGTACATAGTCATGTTTGGGTTTTAAGCTTTTGAGCTTTTACTTTCTTTTAAATTGATTAAGACAAGCCAGGTTTACCTTGAAAGTATTTCCGTTTTTTAGACCAGGCATAGCAATATTTGAGAGACACTAATGAGGAAGCCTGCTGGAGATACAGATTTCAGCTGCTTGAATATTTCTGTTCCAGGAGTGTGTCTGCTTTATAAAGCTCATGACTGGCAGCAGCAACTTATGTAGGATAAGTAACAAAAGTCTTTTGTCTTTTAAACAGCTTCAAATTTTAATGTTTATGGCCAATAAATGTTACTAATGACCAAATCAGGCACGGAGACATTTTTTTTTATCAGATTCACTTACAAACAGGGGTTGTGGCTAAGCCCCAATAAAATTAGTTTTCTAAATAGTATGCCAGGCTGTGCCAGATGATCAAAAAGAACAACTTCAGATTTAAAATGCTGACATATGGGTCCCCCGCCCCCTGTGAAAGGGCAGCTCTGTCAACTGGCTCCCCTTCATCTGGAGCAAGTAGATCGTTCACTTGATTAGTATGGAACCTTTGTCCAACCCTTAGGATGAATCCCTGCCACAAAAATTAGTTCATTGTAATAGTAAAGAAAATGTATTCTCTTTCCTGACCAAATACAGAGATCTGGAATCATGTGGGTGGCTCCTGTTTTTACTATGTGGTTTTTGTGGAAGCAATCTCTGATCAAGATTTGCCCCAGGGTGATTGGTGAGAGTTGTAAGCTAGGATTGTTTTGGGTATAAGGAAAGATCTCTGGATGGAGACTACATATGATCCTGAAGGTCTTCTCATTCTTCAACATAGTTGGACAATATCATATATTTACTGATATTTAGCTTCTAGTTTTTAATTCCTCAAGAAGAGTTTGTAGATATTATATAATAAATAGGACCTCTAACAGACAAAAGTCCCCTAACTTTAGATCCCAAGGGCTCTCTCCTAACCTCAGAGGTTAAACTGATTGAACTCAGCACTCCCACAAGGTGGCCTTGACCTCACCACAACACAATGGAATCCCTGCCATTATTGTAATGGAGTTCTGTCTATGGACACCTGGCACCTGGGGCAATGTGTCCTCAGCATCCCAAGATAAACATACTCAAAGGAAACCTATTCGATGTTTCCTGAAATTTTAATAGTTTTCTAGCAATATGTTCTCAGCCAACACATAGTAGATAAAAAAAATCCTTCTGATTTGAGTGTTATTTCCGGGATTAAACTTAATGATTGATTTATTTTGTTGTCATGTCTTCCCAAGAAGAGAAATGTCAACATTTTTGACCCCTGAATAGGTAGCATCTACAATGATACACAGCCTAAGAAAGCTACAGGAAATTGTTCATTTTCTGTCACAAAACTTAAAGGAAAATAGAAAAGTTTGAAAGAAATGAAGGCAGGATGGAGTCACAGGGCAAGTTAAAGGGACAGTGAAAAGGAAAGAAGCCAATCCCTCTGCTGAACATTGAGGCCCTCTCAGAAACAAGATAATAAACAAGTATAAACCATGTTATAGCCCAACGTTTACTGAAAATTCCTTAGGCACTTGACTAACCATTTTATCAGTCTGTAATCCTATCCAAGGCACCTTTAGATAACCTATGTCACTAAAGAAAAAAATTCATAGATAAAAATCATTTTCCAAGGTATTTTACATAATTTTGAAGTCTTTGAACACAGTAATTTCAAAGGCACAAAAATCATACAGGTATAGAGAGATATTGATAGATTGAACAATCAATGGACAGAGATAGATGATAGATAGATAGATAGATAGATAGATAGACAGACCTACTTAAACGTCATCCTCTATTAAGATCATTTCACTCTCAAATGTATATTCTTTCCAGGAATCATTCTCCCTTGATGACCACATTAAAAATGTATTAAAACTTGTTCTTAATAAACACAAACTTTGCTTTAAAAAGAGAGAGAGATACTAATTCAGAACACATGTCTCAACAGCAACAACAAAAAATGAAGCCTGAATATTTGACCTCTTTTCAACAAGTAGGGAAGGCAAAACTCAGTCTCTTGACTACTTCCATAAAATGATAATTGAATAAAATCAGCAACAAAGGATAATAATTTCAATTTTATTAGATTAAAATATGCAATGGCTATAAATTTTTATACCCAAAGATGAAGACCAACTAAAATACAATTTTATGACTGTATGACAAAGCCATTTTTAGCAGATTAAGAGTCAATCCTGAGATAGAGTCAACGTTATTACAAAAGGACATTATCACTTGATTTTTAGATTTCTCACTGTAGTCAGATATTAAACCTAATATCATGTTCCAATGAATGCTGAATATTTTTCTGAATGCTCATTTCAGAAGCTCTAAGGGACACATTGGTGTGAGGAGGCATTCTTTACTAATTCTTGAGAGATAAAGGAATCAAAGTGGATGACCAATCAGTCACAAATATTATTTTAAAAATTTGTAGAATTCCTATGCTATTGCAAAAACAGATCAACATGGTTATACTTCTCCAAAATGTATCTGCAAAAATCACCAAGCCAATCAACTCTACATCCAGGATATAAAGATTAAGCCAAACATATCCACAATGACACTAACTACTGCAGAATCCAAATCACTTTAGAAAGAAGACAAATAAGGAAACAGACAATAGCCCTGACTCCGTACATGCCGGCAAAAGATAAAAGGCTACTACCTGATACTAACTAAATAGATTATGATTCCAGAAACTGGCTTGATTGGAAATTATGAATATGAATGGTAATTATTTTCATTGTTGCTTTAAAAGTAGATTTCAAAAATCATGATTTTCAAATGAGAAATGATTCTAAATAACTAATCCACAGAAGGAGATCCAGATAGGGTGTTCCCAGTAGGACAGGTAACGCTGCCACTAACAACATGGCCTGTAGGTTCATTTTGGACAGGATCATTATCAGCTGAATTTTTACTTCTTATACTACTTCCATACTCAGAAGACAAATTATGGCTTCCTAGGGGAAAAAATCAAACATGATTAAGTACAATTATGAAGGAGAATATTTACTGGGACATTTTAGGAATGGAATGCAGGTCAAGATACCTGAGCCGCTCTTATTTCCAATATCCAAGCTTCCAGCCCCGAGAGATTCTCCTTCCCCCTTATGTCCAGTAAGCCCAGGTACTTGTTTATGATCCTGATTCCCACGGTCTCCTGAATCTGTAGAGACTACAGCTGAGGAGCTTAGCCCACTTACTTTATTGGAGGCACCTGACAAAGGCAAAATGAAAATCACAAAGATGACCTTGGCTATGCATTCTTCTCCATACATACTGTGTGGAGACCAGGATGACCACAGCTAGATTATTAGAGATCCTAGGATAATTAGGGCTCTCATAACTGTGTCAGCCTTCTCCGTCAAAGTCTACACCACCATAACCAGGAACAAATGAGTTCATTTTAACCAGAATGACTACAAACAACAACTACAGCAACAAAACAACAACAAATACAAAGCATTTACTTTTCACTTCTCACTTGACGATTCATCTCTAAAGCTTAGAGATTCAAAGTTCAAATCTGAATTTCATTTCAACTTTCCTTTCACTTTCTAACACATCCACAACCACACAATGAGAGCATATGTTTCCTTCACAGGAATTTTAAAACACAATAAATGTTATAGGCAGGATATCCATGCAAAGGAATGCAGGCCAGGATACCTCCTTCACTGGAGGTGGCAGAGTGGGTAGGTGAACTGCTACTGTCTGCATTCAGCTCCTGTGTTCCAGAAGCAGCTACATTTTGACCCTTGATTGGTGAACCATTTCCTGAGTCCGTAGAGAGTTCATTTGGTGGAATATTGTTTCCACTTGCAGTTCCTGGTAAAGTTAAATTCATAAGCATAAGGATAATTTGAATATGCATCAGTCTTTAGATCTGCACTGTGTGGGGCTCAAGTTTGTTCATGGTGTGATTATTGGAGACCAAGTGGTGTCAAGAATACCTAAAATCAAATGGTCCAATTCATCAAATCAAAAGGTCTATACAAACAAAGACAGTATAAGCCTCTCTAATGGCAAAACTGGAGAAACTAATTCTCTGCAATTCATAGAAAAGGAAACTCCAAGTTAAAGACAATGAGTTTTGAATCTCTTTCAAATGCTCAGGAGGACACAGCACAGTGCAGCTAAGCCCCATCCCTGAGCCCTAATCCCCAGTGCCCTAAACCCCATCCCTGAAAGTCATGGGTCCAGTTCCAAAAGACTTCAAATCTCTCATCAGTCCAGGTCACAAAATTCTTTTCATTAAATGCTGTGCAAGGAATTCCTTCTTCCACTCACAGTCCAGCCAAACTACTACAGAGTTGTTGGCAAATTGTATTTGGCAAAGGTGATCAAAAGACACCTCCTCATGAACTATCTGACAAGAAACATCCAGGTTTTAGCTTCTCAGAGAAATATTCTTCCATGTTCTCTAAGATCAAGGTTAGCAATGAGCTTTGACCCAGACCATGAACCAACCACAATACTATGCTACACTTTACCAATCCTCTACAAAAACATTAGACTCTACAACTGGAAAAACAAAACAAAACAAAACAAGGCAAACCAAACCAAACAAAACATGACAGCTGTCAATAAAGCAAGGGTTTGGAGGATCAGTTTTTGCTTTCACATTCTGATATTTGACTACATGAATGATGGGCATCAGTGTGTGTCTGTTGAATGTGACTTGCTAAATTCTTCAGGACATCTGTTATAACCTCTTCATGAGGGTTGACAGGTATACAAGCTAAAATGATATCATCAGATTGGTCAAAGATGTAATATTCATTCTTTGTTTTCAACAAATTGAACAATCTGCTGCTAATCACCTGCCACAACATAATCTACTGCCTTTTAGGCCATGGTTCTTGGTTCTTACACACATTAACTTGACAAAAACAATAGCTTTCAAGCTACATACGACCTTGGAGTTTGCTTTTCTTGAACCTATGCCCTCAGTATAGATTACCAAGAATATTTTAGCCCAGGCTATTATCAGAGGATGAATTTTAAGTACATATTTCAAGGTCCAGTTTAGCTCTGCCCTTCCAATTACATTGGCCAATTAAATAACTTGAAATCTTTCACTTTCAGAAAAGTGAATGCTCTAAAATATTGACTCAGTTTAGAACTCAGGTGTTCATTTGCTCAGGCTGATGGCCTGATGGCCTGCAGGGATCTCTCTATTTTATCATCCTATTTGACCTGTTCCTTTGTGGTTCTCTTCAATTTGGGTTTGCACATTGACATATTTCAGGATTGATATTTTAAGAGAGTAAGGTTTCAATAATGATCAATACATGCACTGTGGTCTGAGAAAGGAAGGATCAACTTTCTGAAGTCTATACCTGAATTAACAGAGCAATTTAAGTTTACCTATTCATCATCACCAAACCAGTGTGATTCAAAATCTAAATTTAAATGTAACAACAGTCCTGTCATCCCTTAACATATACATAAGCAGCTGATGAGAAGAAACGTTTCTTCAACAGGAATTTAAAATTAAAGTGCATGCTAAAAGCAGGACATGCACAAATAGACGGCAGGTGAGGATGTGACTGTCTTGTTTCCACCATTGGAGGATCCAGATGATAGACTGATTTCTTTTCACTTTAATCTAGTTATTCCCCCCAGATCTAAATGCTTGTTGACCTGGAATGTCCCAGAGTCTCCTGACTGTGGAGACTCCATCTAAAAGATGCAGCCTACAGTTTTCTCTTGAGTCAACTAAGCAAGTTAAAATTATAACCATGAGGATGACAGCCCGGGCAACCTCATGGTAACTGCACTGTGTGGAGAAAAATATGTTCATAACTTGATTCCTGGAGATCATGGGCCATCAAGTGCTATGGGTATCATGTGGCCCATTATGGTCTATACAATCAAGCAAAATATCTAATCTAGCCTTTTTTAATTGCAAAAGTGAAAATAAACTAGTTCTCTCCCTTTCAGAGGAAATGAAAATTTGAAATAAATAGATGGAGGAGGAGGAGTGTTAAGAAAGAGGAGGAGAAAGTGTAAGAGGAGAAGGAGAGGGAGCAGGAGAAAGAAGAGCAGGAAAGAGAGAAGAAGGAGGTAGGGAAAGAGGAGGAGGAGAATGAAGAAGAGAAAGAGGAGGAAGAGAAAGAGGAGAAAGGCATGAAGAGGAGAATATGGAGGAGGAGGAAAGGTAGAGGAAGAGAAAAAAGAGGAGGAAGAGGGGTAGGAGAAGGCTAAAGAAGAAGAGGTTGAATTTTGAACCTATTGGCAATTCTCAGAAAAGGCCAGTTAATAGACAGGGGATGCCACAGCATCAGCATTGACACTCATTGTCCACTTCCAGAAGACTTGAGGACTGTCCCTTTTTCCTGATCATACACTTCTGTTTTGTAAAGCCTCAGGATGAATGCCTTCATCCTCTCAAAGTTCAGCCTGAATATCAGGAGGTTTTTGACAGACTGTATTATGCAAACATGATGAGAAATACATGGTCATAAAATATCTGAAAGGAAACAAAACCACAATCTCCATTGCCAAAGAAATATTCTTTCACTTGCCCTATGATCAGTGTGAGCACACAGTTGGACCCAGATTCCTGACATATCAGATGTCTTCACTTGTTCTTAATAGTTTTCTAACAAAGCACCTAGATTTTACGAGTAGTTACTATTCAGCTGCTAACAAGCAAGAGTTTGGAACCTCAGAGCAATTCAGCTTTGACTACCACACACTGCCACTTCACTTGGCAACAGTCAGCTACTTTTTACCTATGCTTTCCGATTCTTCCAATAAAGCATTGTTGCTTGAATGTTCACTAGGTGTGCCAGCTGTAGGAAAGAAAGGAATTTCATTAAAATATAGGACAGAAGTTTAAGATTCATACTTTGTATTGAGACAGATTGAAACTCAACACCAGACCATGTGATAATACATAAGGTACCCACACTTTTCCGTAAATTTTCTATATTTGCATAAAAACTGACTTGGTAAAAAGCACATCAATTAGACAAGATCCAGCCTTCTTTATTTTTTTATCACCTAAATCGAACATTGTGCTTTTGCCATGGAAAGCCTGAATGGCATAAATTGAGCCATTTCCCCATATCAGTAACAACAAGAATCCAAAAGGTCCTATGTGAGACTACACCTATTGTCAACACCAGAACACAGATCTCAAGGTCCTTTTATCGTTAAATATTGTCCCGGCATGAATTTCACACAGAAATTGCAACTTCAAATTTAGCTCTGTCCTTTCTTTGGATCAAGTAAAATACACCGAATTCCATCCCATTCAGAGAAAAATGATGACCTAAACTATTGCATGCATGTCCATCACACTGGTTCACACTGCTGAGGCAGATTGTCTGATCCTCTGCAGGCATCTCTCCTTCTTCCAGTGCTATACTGTCCTGTCCTCTTGTCTCTCTCTTCATCTAACTCATGCACCCTGATGAAGCTCAGGACTGACAATCTAAGACAGTCACATTTCAATAACATCACCTCAAATGTTTGGGTCTCTGGAGAGAAACATCAACACTCTATGGACTATAACTGAATTATGTAGATCTATTCAATATAAGATTACTGATTAATCCTCACTAAACCAAAATGATTCAAAATTCAAATCTGAATTTCATTTCAACTTTGCTTTCATTTTCTAACACATCCACAACCACACAATGAGAGCACGTTTCCTTCACAGGAATTTTAAAGCATAATAAATGTTACAGGCAGGATATCCACGCAAAGGAATGCAGGCCAGGATACCTCCTTCACTGGAGGTTGCAGAGCCTGTAGATGAACTGCTACTGTTTGCATCCAGCTCCTGTGTTCCAGAAGCAGCTACATCTTTACTATGGGCTGTGGGATCATCATTTGACTCCATGGGAAGTCTACTTGATGGAGGCACATTCATTCTACTGCTTACACTTGAGGTTCCTGGGAAAGGTAAAATCACAAGCATAATCATGATTTGAATGTACATGGTCTTCAGATCTGCTCTATGTGGGAACAAGTTTGTTCATGGTGTGATTATTGGAGACCATGTGGTGTCAAGAATGCTTAAAACCAAATGGTCCAATGCATCAAGGTCTATACAAACAAAGACAATATAACCACTCTGACCCTCTCTAATGGCAAAACTGGAGAAACTAATTCTCTGTAATTTATAGAAAAGGAAACTCCAAGTTAAAGACAACGAGTTTTGAATCTCTTTCAAATGCTCAGGAGGACACAGCCCAGGGTGTATGCACTAAACCCCATCCCTGAAAGTCATGGGTCCAGTTCCAAAAGAATTCAAATCTCTCATCAGTCCAGGTCACAAAATTCTTTTCATTAAATGCTGTGCAAGGAATTCCTTCTTCCACTCACAGTTAGCCAGACTATTACAGAGTTGTTGGCAGACTGTATTTGGCAAAGGTGATCAAAAGACACCTCCTCATGAACTATCTGACAAAAAACATCCAGGTTTTACCTTCTCAGAGAAATATTCTTCCATATTCTCTAAGATCAAGGTAAGCAATGAGCTTTGACCCAGACCATTGACGAACCACAATACTATGCTGCACTTTACCAATCCTCTACCAAAACATTAGACTCTACAACTGGAAAAACAAAACAAAACAAACAAGCCAAACTAAACTAAATCAAACAAAGCAAACAAAACATGACAGCTGCCAATAAAGCAGGGATCTGGACAATCAGCTTTCACTGTCACACAGTGACTCTTGACTACCTGAAACTCTGGCATTAGTGTTTCCAACTTCTTCCGCTAAACCCGTTAACAATACTTTCATTCCATCTTGAGAAGGCTTGATAGCTAGAGAAGGTAAAATGTTACCAGACATTTACTATTCATTCAACAAATAAACAATCTGCTCCTAACCACCTGTCACAACAACACAATCTACTACCTTCAAGGCCGTGGTTCTTTGTTCTCACCAATAACACTGACTTGACAAAAACAAAACAAAACCAACCAAACAAACAAACAAAAAAAAACAGTTTTCAAGCTCCAGACTACCTTGGTTCTTTGCCTTTTTGAACCTATGCCCTGAGTATAGATTCCCAAGAATATTTTAGCACAGCATATTTCAGAGGATGAATTTCAACTACAAATTTCAAAGTCCAATTTAGCTCTGCCCTTCCAATAACAATGACCAATTAAAGAACTTGGAATCTTTTACTTTCAGAGAAATGAATGCTCTAAAATATTGACTCAGTTTAGAACTCAGGTGTCCACTTGCTTAGGCTGATGGCCTGATGGCCTGCAGGAATCTCTCCCTTTTATAATCTTATTTGACCTGTACCTTTGTCATTCTCTTCAATTTGGGTTTGCGCATTAACTTATTTCAGGATTCATATTTTAAAACAGTAAAGTTTGAAAAACGATCAAACCACATACTGTGATCTAAATAAGGAAGGATCAACATTCGGAAGTCTATGCGCGAGTTAATCATTTAATTTATGTTTACAAATTCATCATCACCAAATCAATGTTATGGAAAATTCAAATTGGAATGGAATTTTAACTTTTCTGTCATTCTGTAATACAAACAGTCCCAGTTGATGAGAACAAGTGTTTCCTAAACAGGGAATTTAAAATAAAAGTACATCCTAAAAGCAGGACATTCATGGAATAGAATGGAGGTTGAGATACACAAGTCACTGATTTTTCCATCATTGTAGGTTCCAGTTCCTGTGGAATGAGACCTAATCTCTTCAATCTGGTGATTCCCACCAGATCAGGCTGATTGTTTACCCTAGATATCACAGGATCTCCTTACTCAGTGGACACTCCATCTGATGTAGCAACCTATGGTTTCACTTGAGTCACTTGACAAACATAAGTTACAGCTGTAAGGATGACTGCATGAGCATCTATATGAACAGAACCGAACTCTGTGGGTAAAAGCATTCTCATAATGTGATTACTGGAGATCATGGGCTAGCAAGAACAATGGGAACCCTATGGTCAATTTTCATTAAGGTCTACCCAAACAAAACTAAAGCATCCTCTGATGCTTTTTTAAATGGAAAAACTGTAGAAACTAGTTTTCTACCTTTTATAGGAAATGAAATTCTGAGAAGAATAAGAAGGAGGAGGTAGAGAATGAGGAAGAGAACGAAGAAGTGAAGGAGGAGAAAGATTGAACCTATTGACAAGGATTCAAATAGCTAGAGAGGGTATGACATAGTGTCATCATAAGACTCATGGATAAAGTTCCAGACAACTCCAGGAATATCTCTTCTAACCAGAAAAATCCATTCTGTAAATGCTCTACACAAAATGCCTTTTACCATTCATATTTCAGCCACATTATCAGAATTTTTTGACAAACTGAATTATGGAAACATGATCAAAAATGTAGGATCATAAAATATCTAAAGAAGAACAACAACTACTACCACTACTACTATGATCTCCATTGCCACAGATATCTGTGATGTTCACTAATGTCAATGTTAGCAAATAATTCAAAAGAGATGCATGACATATCACAACTATTCTTTTCACTCTAATAGTTCTCTGAAAAGGGGCCAAGACTTTCCAACGATAGAATGTGTTTCCTCCATAGGAAATGAGAACAAAATACATTTTAATGTTATAGGCAGGATGTCCACGGAAAGGAGTGCTGATCAGGAAACCTGAGCCACACATGTTTCCTTCCTCAGTGGTTTAGACCCTGCAGACGGACTTTGACTATCTACTTTCTGGTCACTTCTACCAGGTACAATTGTTTGTTGACCCTGGGGTATGAGGTCATCTCTTGACTCTGTGATGAGTCCTTGAGCTGGATGCAAACTCAGCCTACTGATTCCACTTGAATCACTTGGCAAAGGTAATATCATAAGCATAATGATGATTTGACTGTGCAACAGTCTTAAGATAACCACTATGTAGGGACAGGTTTGTTCATTCTGTGTTTACTGAACATGATGGGTTTTTTTGTTTTTTGTTTTTTGTTTTTTGTTTTTGTTTTTGTTTTTTTGTTTTTTGTTTTTTCGGATTTGGTTTTTTCGAGACAGGGTTTCTCTGTATAGCCCTGGCTGTCCTGGTACTCACTCTGTAGACCCGGTTGTCCATGAACTCAGAAATCTGCTTGCCTCTGCCTCCCAGAGTGCTGGGATTACAGGTGTGCGCCACCACTATCTGGCCACATGATGGGTTATTAACAGCACTTAGAATCACATGGTCCAAGTCATAAAAATCTATACAAAAACATTATATCCTCTCTGACCCTCTCTAATGGCAGAACTGGGGAAACGAATTCTCTCAGTTTGATAGAAACTGAAAATCCAAGGCAAAGACAATGAGTTCTGAATCTGTTTCAAATCCTCGGGAGGACACAGCACAGTGCAGTGGGTATGCCCTAGAATCATCACCGAAGACATGGGTCCAGTTCCAAAAGAGTTCAAGTTGCTCATCAGTTTGGGTCACAAAAGTCTTTCCATTTAATGCTCTGCACACAGTCCCTTTTTCCACTCATAGTTCAACCTGATTATTAGAAGGGTGCTGGCAGACTATACTTGTCAAAAGTGAGTGAAAAAACTATCCTCATAAAATATTTGACAGGAAACATCCAGGTTTTATCTTGTCACAAAATCTTCCATGTTCACTAAGATCAATGTTAACAATTTGCTTTGACCAACTATAACTGTCCTGCATGTTAGCAATCATATACCACAGCCCACAGACTGTACAACTTGGATAAGATGCAAAGTAAAAAAAACAAAAAAGAAACAAACAAACAAAAAGCAAGATGAAATGAAACAGGACAGGTGCCAATAAAGCAAAAGTTTGGAGGATCAGTTTTCATTGTCACATACTGATACTTGACTACCTGAGTGACCGGCATCAGAGATTTTCTGTCCAAATCTGTTCTCTATTTCTTTTAGGAAGGATAATATTTTCTCTTCAAAAGGGGTGAGATCTGTAGAAGTTAAATGATATCATCAAATTTTTGATCAAACATGTAATATTCATTCTTTGTTTTCATCAAATTAAACAATCTGCTGCTAATCATCTGCCACAAGATAATCTACAGCCTTTTAAGCCATGGTTCTTGGTTCTCAAAAACAACAGCTTTCAAGCTACATACTACCTTGGTTCTTTGCCTTTCTTGAACCAATGCCCTGATTACCCTGGTAATCTTAGTATAGATTACCAAGAATATGTTAGCACAGGCTATTGTCAGAGGATGACTTTCAAGTACAGATTTCAAGGTCCAATTTAGCTCTGCCATTCCAATAACACCAGCCAATTAAATAACTTGAAATCTTTCACTTTTAGAAAAGTGAATGCTCTAAAATATTGACTCAATATAGAACTCAGGTGTTCACTTGCTCAGACTGATGGCCTGCAGGAATCTCTCCTTTTTATAATCCTATTTGACCTGTTCCTTTGTCACTCTCTAACTTAGGTTTGCACATAGACATATTTCAGGGTTGATATTTTAAGACAGTAAGGTTTCGATAATGATGAATACACACACTGTTGTCTGAGAAAGGGAGGATCAACATCCTGAAGTCTATACCTGAATTGACAGAACAATGTAAGTTTACAAATTCATCATCACCAAACCATTGGGATTCAAAATCTAAATTTGAATGTAATGTCAGCTGTTCTATCATTCTCTAACACATTCAGAACAAGCTGATGAGTACAACCATATCTTCAACAAGTAAATGAAAATCATAGGGCATGCTAAAAGCAGGACGTGCCCTCACTAGAAGGCAGGTCAGAATGTGACCCTCTTGTTTCCACCATTGGAGGATCCAGATAGTAGATTGACTGCCGATCACTTTAATCTAGTTATTGTCACCAGATCCAGCTGCTTGTTGACCCTGGAATGTCCCAGAGTCTCCTGACTGTGGAGACTCCTTGGATGCATTCTACAGTTTTCTCTTGAGTCAATTAACAATGCTAAAATCATAACCATGAGGCTGACAGCCTAGGTATCCTCATCAAAACTGCACCATGTGGAGTTCAAGTATGTTCATAACTTGAATCATAGAGATCATGGACTGCCAAGTATCTGGAGAATCAAGCGACATCCTTTCATTATGGTAGATACAATCAAGCAAAATATCCACTCTGCACCTTTTTAATTGCATAAATGGAGAAACTAGCTCTCTCCATTTTATAGGAATGAAAATCTGAGAAAAATAAATCAAGAAAAGGAGAAGTAAAAGAAGGAGGAAAAAGAGGAAGAGAGAAAGAGAAGGAAGAGGAGTCAAAGAGGAATAGGAGGAGAAGAAACAGGAGGAGAAAGAGGAGGAAGAGAAAGAGGAGAAGAATGAGGAGAAAGGAGAGGAGAAGAAGGAGGAGGAGAAGGAAGAGGAGGAAGAACAGAAAGAGGAGAAGGAAGAGGAAAAGGAAAAGGAGAAAGAAGAGAAAGATGAAGAAGAGAAGGAAGCTCTGCCCTTCTTTTGGCAATGACCAAGTGAAATACTCTGAATTCTGTCCCATTCAGAGAAACATGATAACCTAAACTAGCTGCATGTCCATCTCATTGGTTCACACTGCTGAGGCAAATTGTCTGATCCTCTGCAGGTATCTCTCCTTCTTCCAGTGCTATACTGTCCTGTCCTCTTGTCTCTCTCTTCATCTAACTCATGTACCCTGAGGAAGCTCAGGACTGACAATCTAAGGACAGTCAAATTTCAATAACATCACCTCAAATATTTGGGTCTGTGGAGAGAAACATCAACACTCTAAGGACTGTAACTGAATTATGGAGATCATTCAATTTAATATTACTGATTAATCCACACTAAACCAAAGTGATTCAAAGTTCAAATCTGAATTTCATTTCAACTTTCCTTTCATTTTCTAACACATCCACAACCACACAATGAGAGCATATGTTTCCTCCACAGGAATTTTAAAACACAATAAATGTTATAGGCAGGATATCCATGCAAAGGAATGCAGGCCAGGATACCTCCTTCACTGGAGGTTGCAGAGCCTGTAGGTGAACTGCTACTGTGTGCATTCAGCTCCAGTTTTCCAGAAGCAGCTACATTTTGACCCTGGGATCTGGGTTCATCGTTTGATTCCTTGGGGATTATATTTGATGGAGGTACATTCAAGCTACTGCTTCCTCTTGAGGTTCCTGGGAAAGGTAAAATCACAAGCATAATGATGATTTGAATGTACATAGTCTTCAAATCTGCTCTATGTGCGGACAAGTTTGTTCATGGTGTGATTATTGGAGACCAAGTGATATCAAGAATGCTTAAAATCAAGTGGTCCATAATCACCAACGTCTATACAAACAAAGACTATATATCCACTCTGACCATCTCTAATGACAAAACTGGATAAATAAATTATCTATATTTAATAGAAAATGTATATCCAAAATAAAGCGACTAAGTTTTAAATGTGCTTCAAACCCTGAGGAGAACACAGATTGGTGCAAGGAATATGCCCTATCCTCATCACTGAAAGTCATGGGTCCAATTACAGAAGAATTCAAGTCTGGGTTACAGAATTTCTTTCATTAAATGCTGTGCATGGAATTCCTTCTTCCACTCACAGTTCAGCCAGTCTATTTCAAGGCTGTTAGCAGAGTATACTTGGTAAAGGTGATCAAAAAACCTCTCCTCATAAAATATTTGACAAGAGACATCTTATCAGAGAAATCTTCTTGCATATTCACTAAGATCAATGTTAGCAGTGGACTTTGACCCAGAACATTGACAACCACCACAATGTCTTCCACTTTGTCTTACCAATCCTCTACCAAGGCACCCAGACTCTACAACTGGGATAAGACACAAAACAAAAGGAAACAAAATCAAGCAAAACAACATGACAGCTACCAATAAAGCAAAGATTTGGAGGGTCAGCTTTCACTGCCCCACAGTGACTCTTGACTACCTGAGACACTGGCACTTGTGCTTGTCTGTCCGTGGTTCTTGGACATGGCCTCTAACCTTTTTATTGTGTCTTCAAACTTCTCGACAGCTAAATAAGTTAAAATTATATCATTAGAATATTGGTCAAACATTTAATATTCATTCTTTGTTTTCAACAAATGAGCACTCTGCTCCTAGCCACCTGTCACAACACAATCAATTAGTTTCAAGGCCATGGTTCTTTGTTCTCATAATCACTGACTTGAACAACTGTATAGCTATCAGGCTACATGCTTCCTTGGTGCTTTGCCTTTCTTGAACCTATGCCCTGGACACATAGGAACATTTTAGCACAGGCTGTTGTCAGAGGATGAATTTCAAGTACAGATTTCAAGGTCCAATTTAGATATGCCCTTCCAATAACACTGGCCAATGAAATAACTTGAAATCTTTTGCTTTCAGAGAAATAAATGCTCCAAAATATTGACTCAATTTAGAACTCAGGTATTCACTTGCTGAGCCGGACTGCCTGATGCCTTGCAGGGATCTCTCCTTTTTAAAATCCTATTTGACTTATTTTTTGTCACTCTCTTCAACTTAGGTTTGCAATTTGCATATTTTAGGACTGATATTTTAAGACAGAAAAGTTTCAGTACAAATCAATAAACATACTCTGGTATGAGGAAGGGAGGATCAACATTATGAGGGCTATACCTGAATTAACAGAGCCATTCAATTTAAGTTTACAAATTCATAATCACAAAATCAATGTGATTCAAAATCTAAATTTGAATGTAATGTCAACTGTTCTGTCATCCTCTAAAACACATTCAGAACCAGCTGATGAGTACAACCATTTCTTCAACGAATCGAAAATCAAAGTGCATGCTGAAAGCAGGACTTGCACTGACTAGAAGGCAGGGCAGTATGTGACTCTCTTCTTTCCACAATTGGAGGATCCAGATAGTAGACTGACTGCTGATCATTTTAATCTAGTTAATGCCACCAGATCCAGCTGCTTGTTGACCCTGGAATGTCCCAGAGTCTCCTGACTGTGGAGACTTCATGGATGCATTCTACAGTTTTCTCTTGAGTCAATTAACAATGCTAAAATCATAACCATGAGGCTGACAGCCTAGGCATCCTCATCAAAACTGCACCATGTGGAGAAAAGTATGTTCATAACTTGAATCATAGAGATCATGGACTGCCAAGTATCTGGAGAATCAAGTGGCATCCTTTCATTCTGGTAGATACAATCAAGCAAAATATCCACTCTGCACCTTTTCAATTGCCAAAAATGGAGAAACTAGCTCTTTCCACTTTACAGGAATGAAAATCTGAGAAAAATAAATCAAGAAAATGAGAAGTAAAAGAAGGAGGAAAAAGAGGAAGAGAGAAGAGGAGAAGGAAGAGGAGTCAAAGAGGAATAGGAGAAGAAACAGGAGGAGAAAGTGGAGGAAGAGAAAGAGGAGAAGGAGGAGGAGAAGGAAGAGGAGGAAGGACAGAAAGAGGAGAAGGAAGAGGAAAAGGAAAAGGAGGAAGAAAAGAAGGAAGAAGAGGAAGAGGAGGAGGAGGAAGAGGAGGAGGAGGAAGAGGAGGAGGAGGAGGAGGAGGAAGAGGAGGAGGAGGAGGAAGAGGAGGAGGAAAAGGATAGGAATTTTGAACCCATTGACAATTCTCAGAAAAGTCCAGTTAATAGAGAGGGGATGCCACAGCATCAGCATTGACACTCTTTGTCCACTTCCAGAAGACTTGAGGACTGTCCCTTTCTCCTGATCATACAGCTCTGGTTTGTAAACCCTCAAGATGAATGCCTTCTTCCACTCAAACTTCAGCCTGAATATCAGGAGGTTTTTGACAGACTGTATTATGCAAACATGATCAGAAATAAATGGCCATAACATATCTAACAGGAAATACAATCACAATCTCCATTGCCAAAGAAATATTCTTTCACTTGCACTGTGATCAATGTCAGCAGAGTTGAACCCAGATTCATGACATAGCAGATGTCTTCCCTTGTTCTTAATAGCCTTCGAACAAAACACCTACATTTACAACAAGATACTATTCAGCTGCCAACAAACAAGAGTTCGGAACCTCAGAACAATTCAGGCTTGACTACCACACACTGACAAGTCACTACCTGAGGCGACAGTGTCTCTTGTACTTTCTGATACTTTTTCCAAAATGTTGATCAAAGGGTTCCTTGAATGGTCACTATGTTTGTCAGCTGTAGGAGGGAAAGGGATTTCATTAGACTATGGTACAGATGTTCAATATTCATACTTTGTATTGAGACCACTTGAAAGTCATCACCAGACCATGTGATAATACATAATTCCACAAATTTTCTATGTTCCCACAAAAACTGACTTGGTACAAAGAAGAACATCTAAACAAAATCCACCCTTCTTTACTTCTTAGCACCCAAACTGAACATTGTGGTCTCTCCATGGGAAGTCTTAATGAGGTAAATTTAGCCATTACACCTTATCAGTAACAATTAGAATTCAAAAGGTCCTAGGTAAGACTACACTTATTGTCAACAGCTGAACTGATCACAGATCCCAAGGTCCTTTTCTCATTAGTTATTGTCACAGCAAGGACTTCAAACAGAAATTTAAAGTTCAAATTTAGCTCTGCCCTTCCTTTGGCAATGACCAAGTGAAATACTCTGAATTCTGTCCCATTCAGGGAAAAATGATGACCTAAACTAGCTGCATGTCCATCTCACTGGTTCACACTGCTGAGGCAGATTGTCTGATCCTCTGCAGGTATCTCTCCTTCTTCCAGTGCTATACTGTCCTGTCCTCTTGTCTCTCTCTTCATCTAACTCATGTACCCTGAGGAAGCTCAAGATTGACAATCTAAGACAGTCAAATTTCAATAACATCACCTCAAATATTTGGGTCTGTGGAGAGAAACATCAACACTCTAAGGACTGTAACTGAATTATGGAGATCATTCAATTTAATATTACTGATTAATCCACACTAAACCAAAGTGATTCAAAGTTCAAATCTGAATTTCATTTCAACTTTCCTTTCATTTTCTAACACATCCACAACCACACAATGAGAGCATATGTTTCCTCCACAGGAATTTTAAAACACAATAAATGTTATAGGCAGGATATCCATGCAAAGGAATGCAGGCCAGGATACCTCCTTCACTGGAGGTTGCAGAGCCTGTAGGTGAACTGCTACTGTCTGCATTCAGCTCCAGTTTTCCAGAAGCAGCTACATTTTGACCCTGGGATCTGGGTTCATCGTTTGATTCCTTGGGGATTATATTTGATGGAGGTACATTCAAGCTACTGCTTCCTCTTGAGGTTCCTGGGAAAGGTAAAATCACAAGCGTAATGATGATTTGAATGTACATAGTCTTCAGATCTGCTCTATGTGCGGACAAGTTTGTTCATGGTGTGATTATTGGAGACCAAGTGATATCAAGAATGCTTAAAATCAAATGGTCCATAATCACCAATGTCTATACAAACAAAGACTATATATCCACTCTGACCATCTCTAATGACAAAACTGGATAAATAAATTATCTATATTTAATAGAAAATGTATATCCAAAATAAAGCGACTAAGTTTTAAATGTGCTGCAAACCCTGAGGAGAACACAGATTGGTGCAAGGAATATGCCCTATCCTCATCACTGAAAGTCATGGGTCCAATTACAGAAGAATTCAAGTCTGGGTTACAGAATTTCTTTCATTAAATGCTGTGCATGGAATTCCTTCTTCCACTCACAGTTCAGCCAGTCTATTTCAAGGTTGTTAGCAGAGTATACTTGGTAAAGGTGATCAAAAAACCTCTCCTCATAAAATATTTGACAAGAGACATCTTATCAGAGAAATCTTCTTGCATATTCACTAAGATCAATGTTAGCAGTGGACTTTGACCCAGAACATTGACAACCACCACAATGTCTTCCACTTTACCAATCCTCTACCAAGGCACCCAGACTCTACAACTGGGATAAGACACAAAACTAAAGGAAACAAAATCAAGCAAAACAACATGACAGCTACCAATAAAGCAAAGATTTGGAGGGTCAGCTTTCACTGCCCCACAGTGACTCTTGACTACCTGAGACACTGGCACTTGTGCTTGTCTGTCCGTGGTTCTTGGACATGGCCTCTAACCTTTTTATTGTGTCTTCAAACTTCTCGACAGCTAAATAAGTTAAAATTATATCATTAGAATATTGGTCAAACATTTAATATTCATTCTTTGTTTTCAACAAATGAGCACTCTGCTCCTAGCCACCTGTCACAACACAATCAATTAGTTTCACGGCCATGGTTCTTTGTTCTCATAATCACTGACTTGAACAACTGTATAGCTATCAGGCTACATGCTACCTTGGTGCTTTGCCTTTCTTGAACCTATGCCCTGGACACATAGGAACATTTTAGCACAGGCTGTTGTCAGAGGATGAATTTCAAGTACAGATTTCAAGGTCCAATTTAGATATGCCCTTCCAATAACACTGGCCAATGAAATAACTTGAAATCTTTTGCTTTCAGAGAAATAAATGCTCCAAAATATTGACTCAATTTAGAACTCAGGTATTCACTTGCTGAGCCGGACTGCCTGATGCCTTGCAGGGATCTCTCCTTTTTAAAATCCTATTTGACTTATTTTTTGTCACTCTCTTCAACTTAGGTTTGCAATTTGCATATTTTAGGACTGAATATTTTAAGACAGAAAAGTTTCAGTACAAATCAATAAACATACTCTGGTATGAGGAAGGGAGGATTCAACATTATGAGGGCTATACCTGAATTAACAGAGCCATTCAATTTAAGTTTACAAATTCATAATCACAAAATCAATGTGATTCAAAATCTAAATTTGAATGTAATGTCAACTGTTCTGTCATCCTCTAACACATTCGGAACCAGCTGATGAGAACAACCATTTCTTCAACGAATTGAAAATCAAAGTGCATGCTGAAAGCAGGACTTGCACTGACTAGAAGGCAGGGCAGTATGTGACTCTCTTCTTTCCACAATTGGAGGATCCAGATAGTAGACTGACTGCTGATCATTTTAATCTAGTTAATGCCACCAGATCCAGCTGCTTGTTGACCCTGGAATGTCCCAGAGTCTCCTGACTGTGGAGACTTCATATGAAAGATGCATTCTACAGTTTTCTCTTGAGTCAATTAACAATGCTAAAATCATAACCATGAGGCTGACAGCCTAGGCATCCTCATCAAAACTGCACCATGTGGAGAAAAGTATGTTCATAACTTGAATCATAGAGATCATGGACTGCCAAGTATCTGGAGAATCAAGTGGCATCCTTTCATTCTGGTAGATACAATCAAGCAAAATATCCACTCTGCACCTTTTTAATTGCAAAAAATGGAGAAAACTAGCTCTTTCCACTTTACAGGAATGAAAATCTGAGAAAAATAAATCAAGAAAATGAGAAGTAAAAGAAGAGGAAAAAGAGGAAGAGAGAAGAGGAGAAGGGAAGAGGAGTCAAAGAGGAATAGGAGAAGAAACAGGAGGAGAAAGTGGAGGAAGAGAAAGAGGAGAAGGAGGAGGAGAAGGAAGAGGAGGAAGGACAGAAAGAGGAGAAGGAAGAGGAAAAGGAAAAGGAGGAAGAAAAGAAGGAAGAAGAGGAAGAGGAGGAGGAGGAAGAGGAGGAGGAGGAAGAGGAGGAGGAGGAAGAGAAGGAGGAGGAGGAGGAGGAGGAGGAGGAGGAGGAGGAGGAGGAGGAGGAGGGAGGAGGAGGAGGAGGAGGAGGAAAAGGATAGGAATTTTGAACCCATTGACAATTCTCAGAAAAGTCCAGTTAATAGAGAGGGGGATGCTACAGTATCAGCATTGACACTCATTGTCCACTTCCAGAAGACTTGAGGACTGTCCCTTTCTCCTGATCATACAGCTCTGGTTTGTAAACCCTCAAGATGAATGCCTTCTTCCACTCAAACTTCAGCCTGAATATCAGGAGGTTTTTGACAGACTGTATTTTGCAAACATGATCAGAAATAAATGGCCATAACATATCTAACAGGAAATACAATCACAATCTCCATTGCCCAAAGAAATATTCTTTCACTTGCACTGTGATCAATGTCAGCAGAGTTGAACCCAGATTCATGACATATCAGATGTCTTCCCTTGTTCTTAATAGCCTTCGAACAAAACACCTACATTTACAACAAGATACTATTCAGCTGCCAACAAACAAGAGTTTGGAACCTCAGAACAATTCAGGCTTAACTACCACACACTGACAAGTCACTACCTGAGGCGACAGTGTCTCTTGTACTTTCTGATACTTTTTCCAAAATGTTCATCAAAGGGTTCCTTGAATGGTCACTATGTTTGTCAGCTGTAGGAGGGAAAGGGATTTCATTAGAATATGGTACAGATGTTCAATATTCATACTTTGTATTGAGACCACTTGAAAGTCATCACCAGACCATGTGATAATACATAATTCCATAAATTTTCTATGTTCCCACAAAAACTGACTTGATACAAAGAAGAACATCTAAACAAAATCCACCCTTCTTTACTTCTTAGCACTCAAACTGAACATTGTGGTCTCTCCATGGGAAGTCTTAATGAGGTAAATTTAGCCATTACACCTTATCAGTAACAATTAGAATTCAAAAGGTCCTAGGTAAGACTACACTTATTGTCAACAGCTGAACTGATCATAGATCCCAAGGTCCTTTTCTCATTATTAGTCACAGCAAGGACTTCAAACAGAAATTTAAAGTTCAAATTTAGCTCTGCCCTTCCTTTGGCAATGACCAAGTGAAATACTCTGAATTCTGTCCCATTCAGAGAAACATGATGACCTAAACTAGCTGCATGTCCATCTCACTGGTTCACACTGCTGAGGCAGATTGTCTGATCCTCTGCAGGCATCTCTCCTTCTTCCAGTGCTATACTGTCCTGTCCTCTTGTCTCTCTCTTCATCTAACTCATGCACCCTGAGGAAGCTCAGGATTGACAATCTAAGACAGTCAAATTTCAATAACATCACCTCAAATATTTGGGTCTGTGGAGAGAAACATCAACACTCTAAGCACTGTAACTGAATTATGGAGATCATTCAATTTAATATTACTGATTAATCCACACTAAACCAAAGTGATTCAAAGTTTAAATCTGAATTTCATTTCAACCTTGTTTTCATTCTCTAACACAAACACAACCACACAATGAGAGCACATGTTTCCTCCAAAGGGATTTTAAATGTTACAGGCAGGATATCCATGCAAAGGAATGCAGGCCAGGATACCTCCTTCACTGGAGGTTGCAGAGCCTGTAGGTGAACTGCTACTGTCTGCATTCAGCTCCTGTGTTCCAGAAGCAGCTACATTTTGACCCTTGATTGGTGGACCATTTCCTGAGTCTGTAGAGAGTTCATTTGGTGGAATGTTTCCACTTGTGGTTCCTGGTAAAGGTAAATTCATAAGCATAAGGATAAGATGAATACGCATCAGTCTTCAGATCTGCACTGTGTGGGGCTCAAGTTTGTTCATGGTGTGATTTCTAGAAATCATGGGTTATCACGAGCTCTTAGAATTGTCTGGTCCAGTTCTCCAAGCTCTATACAAAGACACTATATCCATTCTGACCCTCTCTAATGGCAATACCAGGGAAACAAATTCTCTCTTTGATGAAAAATGAAAATCCAAGATAAAGACAATGAGAGTGGAATCTGTTTCAAATCCTCAGGAGCACACAGTGTGTATGCCCTAGCCTCATTACTGAGAGTTATTGTATTGTAGTTCCCTAAGATTTCAGGTCTTGTCCTTGGTACTGTCCCCAAATTTCTGTTTTGTATATGCTCCGGACATAATCCCTTTTTCCACTCATGGTTCAGTCAAACTAGTAGAAGGTTTGTTGACAGACTATTTTATGCATAGGTGATCATAACACATGATTATGAATTATCTGACATGAAACACACCCAGGCTCTTCATTGTCAGAGGATTCTTCTTGCATGTTCACTAAGATCATTGTTAGAAAAGAATGTTGACCCAGATCCACAACTCACCCTATCTCTGCCCTTCATTTTAGTCATCCTCTGACAAGGCACCTAAGCTTTGCAAAAGGTGAGTAACACAACTGCTCATATAACAAAGGTTTGCAAGTGAAACATAATTCAGATTTGACCTCCACACACTAATACTAGACTACCTGAGCCACTGGCATTGATTCTTGGTCTTTGAAATAGTCTTCTCAAATAATTTATTAGCAATGTTTTCATTTTTCATGCTATATGGATATCAGCTATAGAAGGGAAAATTATTTTCATCAGAACCTAGATTAAAATATTTAACTCTGTATCCTGACAAATTAAAAATCACCCTGACCATATGATACTACATAAGCTACCACCTTTTAGACAATGTGTCTTTTTTTCTCAAAAACACTAACTTTACAGAAAGTTCAGCATCTAAACTAAATCTGTCCTTGTTTCTTCTTACCCAAAACAACACAGTGGCCTCTGCCAGGAAAACTATAAGATCTATCCCTGTTTCTTTCCTTTCCTTCAAAAGAGAAGATCAGTGTGGTCTCTCCAAGGAAAATCAAAGAGATTAATTTAGTCCCTAGACCATATGCAACAGTATTTAAGTTTCAAATGATCTTAGGTGAGACCATACCTATTACCCACACTTGCCCTGAATGCAGATACCTATAGAACTTCGAGCACAGGCTATATTCAGAGGACAAAATGTAACAAGATTTGCAAGTTCGCCCTTGTCTCTACTCTTCTTTTAGCAATAGCCATATCATAAAACTTGGAATGTTTCACTTTTAGCAAAACACAATGCTGTAAAATACTGAATGGATCTAAGCCTTACTGGTTCATACTGCTTAGGTAAACTACTTGATCCACTGCCAACATCCCTCCTTCTGAGCCCAAAATTATTCTCAACTTTCCATCAAAGTCTGTACAATGCAACCAAAACATCCTCTATGTTTGTCTCCATTGAAAAACATGTACTAACTATTCTTTCCCTTTGATGGTACATGAAAATGCAAGTTACAAAATAATGAATTTTAAACCATCAGAAGGATCTACCTTAGTAGAGGTCTCAGAAATAGCATCATCCCTGTGTCTCATAGGTCCAGTTCTAGTAGACTCCTGTCCAGTCAATTCTTGCCCTTCCATTCCTTTCACTAAATGCTCTGCACCAAATCCCATCTGTCCATCCATGTTTTTCACCACTTCTTCCATTCAAAGTTCACCCACATATCTTAAGCAGCCTACCTGACACACTGCCACCACGTCCACTGGTTTTAGCTCCTACTTTGATACCAGCCTGGATACTTCCTGCAGAAAATATATCATGTGAAGCATTGTCACATGCAGACCTCAAGACTCCAATAAATGTAAATTCAAAGGGAATAGAAGCACCTACAGCACTTTTACTTTATTCTTCAGCGTTATTAATCCTATCATCACTAAACTCGTTAATAACGAGGTCAACTTTTAACTCCAGCCTTCTTCCTCCACTTTTACCAAGAATAGAGTACCAAGTGTTACCTCCCAATATAAAAGCAAAATAAAAGAAATAAAGAAATCTAAAATTAAAGTCCCCAATCTTCCTATTCACATTAAATTAAAATGTTACTCCCACATAATATAAAAAGATATTTGAAACTCCTTGGGAACTCCCAGGAGCTGAGACCTGGTAGAATACCTCCTAAGCTGGACAGAGATTTAATTTCACTAAGTGCAGACATAGCAGCATTGAGGAGAATGTTCGGATTCAGATAAGTTCCACTTCTTGGAAGACTGTGTGCACCAGAAGTTTCTAAACTAGACTGCATTTGTGTAGAGCCACCAATACCAAAATTAAGCTCATTTTCCAAGTTACTTTTACCTGCAGAGTATAAAAAAATGTCATAGAAGATAAGGAAACAGTTCTGAATTCCAATACTTTATGCACAAATATTAGAAAACAGTATCTAAATCACCAAAAGCATATCCTCCACAACAAATTAACTGACTAAGTATTTTTCTAGTAAAAGCATTGACAACAAAAGAATTCCGGCTACAAATTCCAAAGCCAAGAGCAAAACCTTTCTTCACCTTTTTGAGCTACAAACCAGCAGCTCCCATCGAAAGTAACAAAATAAACAAACAAATAAGATATTATTAAAAGTGGCTATCTGATGATTCATTGCTTATGTAGAATTTGAAAAAAAGACTTTTTCATATGTTAATTAATTTAAATAATTCAAGTCTAAGTCTTCATTGGAAAGCAACAGTGACCAGACGTAATGACTACAGTTACCTCCATTGTCATTTTGGCTCTCACCAGAACTCTTGGCATTCGGAATGTTTTTACCAGATGCCAACAATCTCAATCCAGTGACTGTGGCACCATGGATGCCAAGTTGCTTTCTGCGAACTGCAGCTGTTTGAAACAACAATAATATTGTTATGAGAGGACGAACACATCTTGACTTTTCCCCTTTAATAAAAATGAAGAGAAAAATATAGAAAATTGAATGTTTGGAGAATCGATAAACAATGATTGAATAGATAAATGAGGACATGCATGCTGTTTGTTTTGCATCAATAACCTCCATCCAGCATTCTTGGTCTAGTGACAGATATGCCTCTCCAGAGCTTTGTCAAGCTTCCTGATGTTTTACTGGTTCAGGCCAACATCCACATCTTCTAAGGCCAATGACTCCATCTCAAAAAATGCTCAGAGTCACAGAATTTTATTAACCCTTGCTTCCCTCACGGCCTTTGATTTCCAAAGTTAAGAATCTATGAAATTCTTAGGCAAATGTATGAAACTAGAAAATATCCTGAGTGAGCTAACCTAATCCCAAAAGAAGATGCAGGGTAAGCACTCACTGATAAGTGGATATTAGCCCAGAAGCTTGGAATACCCAAGATACAATTCACAGACCACATGAAGCTCAGGAAGGAAGACCAAAGTGGGTCCTTTGGTCCTTCTTAGAAGGGATAACAAAATACTCATGGGAGCATATGCAGAGACAAAGTGTGGAGCAGAGACTAAAGGAAAGGCTATCCAGAGACTGCCCTACCTGGGGATCCAACCCATATACAGTCATCAAATGCAGACACTATTGTGGATGCCAAGAAGTGTGTATGCTGACAGGAGCCTGATATAGCTGTCTCCTGAGAGGCTCTGCCAGAGCCTGACATATATACAGGTGGATGCTCACAGCCAACCATTGAACTGAGCAAGGGGTACCCAATGGAGGAGTTAAAGGACTGAAGGGGCTGAAGGGGTTTGCAACCCCATAGGAAGAACAATAATATCAACCAACCAGAGCTCCCAGGGTCTAAACCACCAACCAAGTAGTACACATGGAGGGACCCATGGCTCCAGCCATATATGTAGCAGAGGATGTCAGGCATCACTGGGAGAAGAGGCCCTTGGTCCTGTGAAGGATTGATGCCCCAGTGTTGGGGGATGTGTGGGAGGAGGCAGGAGTGGGTGGGTGGGTAGAGGAGCACCCTCATAGAAGCAGGGGGAAGGGGATGGGATAGGGGATTTCTGTGGGTGGGAATCAGGAAATGTAAATAAATGAAATATCCAATAAAAATAGTTTGAATATCCAAAAAAAAAATCTATGTAGCTACCCTTCTGCAAATTTCCCTTCTTTTAGCTTTCCTTTCGTCCCTGAAGAAGACCGCCTTGAGAATAATAAAAAACCCAATCATTAGCTTTGTAACTGTCACAGAGAAACAGAACTCAAAAGCTTTCTAGTCTGAGAGACAAAACAATAAAAACAAACAAATAAGCACTGCTTAAATGTTTTTCCCAAAGACCACAATAGATCAAAGATGGCATCTCTTTCTTCCAGACACAAGGCCCCTCAGCACATGATATTTATATTTCTGCTTTCTTTGGACAATAGTGTGGTTCTTTAATTCTAAACAGACAAATTAGAAATCTTTTCCGTTAATTCATCCAACACTAAATCCATATCCACCAAAGACCACAAGCCTCTATTTTACTAATAAATATAATTTTCTAAGCCCAAATTGGCTATGTTTTTCCAACAAAAATTCTAGGCTTATGATCTGATATAACCAAAGTTCTGGAAATTGGGACTATTTCTGGAAAACATGGGACTCAAAGTGAACAGACTTCTCTCCAACCTATCGACAGGCATATATTAAGACAAACAGCAAAACAGTCCAATTAAACAGAAAACTTCCCTCATGTGTTCTGATACAATTTTTACTGATTGACACCTGAAAATACAATCAAGCTTATTCAGCCAAAGGCCAGGAAGAAATGGCTTACAGATGTGATTCTAATACAATATAAATGTTGTTTAAAAAAACTTAAGCACTATCACTTTCTGTGTCATGTAAATTACTGACAATTATGAACTATCAGAAATGTAGTTTGCAGTTAAGAATTTGTCCCTGGCTCCCCTTTAGGCACATGGAGATGTCATAAGTCCCATATGTGAATTCTTGCTTCTTTGACTTGTCTATTAGCTAAAACCCTCACAGTCTCATCTGAGATGTGCATGTCCTGCCAGACAGACTAGCTTAAGTAGCCTGGGTCAGTGACATTGCTATCTGAGTATCTGTAAGCAGTAAAAAGGGCACTTAGGAGCGCACAGCAGATGCTGCCCTTCCACAGTACAGAAACTGTATTAAATTCCAGCAGCGAGAAGGAAGAGCTACCACTCCAAAGCTGGTGAGACCTTCAGAAACCGTCTCTAGAAAAAGAGAGGTGTGCTCACGTTGGTGCTCAGTGCAAGCAGAGCACCTGCCGTCCCTTTGCCACAGGTGTTTCTTTGGCTTTAGGAAAACACTGAAATCCCAGAACAAACTGTCCTGAAGAGTTCGGATCGGGCGTGAGGGGTATGGATAAAGGAGGAGGCAGGCGGCATCAGGGCAAACCCAAGAGGGTGTTTTCTGTTTTCTTGTGCAGGTAGTCTCACAAATTAAAGACTGATTTTTCAGAGATACTGACCTTTTGGTGTACTGAAAAACAGTCCTTCCTTTTTTAAAAACATAAGAACAAAAATAGCATAGTGTGTTTAAAGACAATAAAATACTTTTACTTCAACTCTTCCTTAAAATTTACTATGGAAAACCCTTCTTTATATGTGATAGCTAATATTCCAATACTAATTTATTATCTTGGAGCTTTCTTATTGAATAAAACTCCCTCTTGTGATTAGGGGAAACATTGGCCTATTATACCTAAAGTCACACTACTCCAGAGCAACACAGTCTTGAAAATGCAGAGGCCAACAAATCTCACCAGTTAATATTGGTCAATAAACTACTTCTTTTTTCCATATCAGCCTTGACCTAAAAGTTCTCAATCTAAATTTTACCTGATTTTATTTTCCCTAATATTTTCTTAGTAACGAATTAGTTACAAATGAGAATAAAAATGACCTAATCTATTTTATTTTAGTGAGAATGAAGAAACTAAAAAAAAAACTTATGAGAAATATATGCACACATCATCAGATCTATAGTTTATTATAGATTACATGGTTACATATATATTTATATGTATATAGTTTTATGGTTATATGTGTATAACTTTAGTTATAACTAATTCTTTTCTGTTTATCCAGGACTTTTAAATTTTTTCTTGTTTCTGTAAAGTCGTGACTGGTGAAACCATATAAATTTTATTTTGGTTGACTATCAAACTATTGCTTGTTATATTTTCTTTATTTTTCTCAGTCTTTAAATTAACCAGAATGCTTTTACTAAGTCTGTTTTTTTTTTAAATATCCAAGAAATTGGTTAGTTCCCTAAATGCTTTCCCTGTGAAATTGTGTTTGAGTGACAGACTGACCCTTTTAGAAGTGATGTGATTTGCAAATACAACAACTGTCAGTGTTAGCACTCTAGACTTAATGGGAATGAAAGCTGAAAACATGGTTGCCAACACATAAACTGTGATGAGAATGAGCAATGAAACTTAAGGGTAACACACACACACACACACACAGATACACACACACACACACACACACACACACACACACACGCACACACCTCCGAGATCACCTCTGAATGCATAAGTAACATTTGCTGTAATAGAAACTTGGTATGCCTGCATACTATCCTACTTTGTGGCACAAGGAAGAAGTGGAGAACACTAGACATTAAGTTTACACACATTCACTAAATTAAAAAAGCTCAATTTCTTTACCTTTGCAAACGGTGCAGAGCACCACAGCCAGGTACAGAAGTATCAGCTTCATGGTGATGATCTGGGACCTAAGCGTAGAGACTGTTCATGCCGGAGACGCAGGCCCACCGTGGCAACTCTAGCCTGCATATTTATAGGCCATCTCAACACTGCCTCTGCTCAGCAGTTGGAGTGACAAGCCTGGTGGTGACAGCCCAGGTAAACATTGCAGCAAGGCAAAGGCAATCTACTGCACATCATGTTAGTATCCAATTTCTCTGACATCTTCTGCCTTGGTCCAAGACCAGTTTATGCCAACCACAGAATATGTCTTCTTGCCACCCTGTGCAAATAGCAAAGCCAGGAACTAAAAGCCTGAGGATTAAACCTCAAATATGCTGATGACAAGCCTTGATCAGCAGCCTGTCAATCATCACAGATGCCTTAATGCTTCAAGGAACTCAAATATTAAGATGTATTAAAATTTCCTTCTTTTGACAATTAAATGTATTTTAAACATTGACTTACCTTGAAACAAAGAGCCCTTTACCTTTGCTTACTAATATGAAATAGTTAGTTCTTTAGAGATATATGTGTAGATATTATCTAGGTATAGACATACTACAATACAGGAATGTATCCTTGTCACAACCCTAACTTTATTATTGAAAAATTCCTTATATTTTAATTACACATCTTTTCCACCATGATGGTGCACTTCACCATCAGATAGATGCATAAGAAGAAATATATAGAAATGTTGACATGAGAAAAAATGTTTTAGGACAGAAATAAGATTAAGTAGAAACTTTGAACTTTCTATTTTAAAGGCAAAGGCTGTTTCATGCTTAACAGCATAGGGGGGAAAATCAAGATGTCTTTCATGCTACCCAATAGATGTGAACCCTGGAGAGCCAGATATGCAGCTCTAGTGTTGTTGTCTGCTTCTCCAAATTTGTGTAGGGTGATAAAAGCATAGATTAACTTCCTCTTTCTTGACATTTCTGTTACCTTCTCTCAATTATGTACCTGTTCCTCACCCCACCAAAGACTAAAATACTTTAAATCTTTTCTATCTGTTTAGGGTAACACATCTGCTGAAAGCCATCTGAGGTTCCCCTCTGGATCACAAATGTGGTGATTGTGTGCACATGTATGCATCAGTGCTAGAGCAAAGGCCTACTTCATACCGGTGAAGAAGAGAGCTCTGACTGGGCAAAGTGGCTCCAGCCTCTAATTCCAGGGTTAAAAGGTAGAGGCAGGGCAGCGGCTGCTGCAGCAGCAACAGCAGCAGCGGCTGGTCCAGAGGAAGGGCCATCAGCAGTGGAACCAAGCTGACAGGGTCTAGGCAGACCCTGTGCCCACGACCACTGGCCATCGCTGGCCAGCCAGGCTGCAAGCAGCGGCGGATTTACGGTGCCTTTCACCACGCAGAACCCACTTCAGAACTCTGCCTCCCGCCAGTCAGTTATGAGAGACTGGCCTCCATTTTGGTTCTCGGACACCAGAGAGATCAGACAGACTCAGGTATGCAAATACAACCCCAGACCAACATCGAGGGGGTCTAAGCCCGACGGGAGTTGGCCTGTACCCAGGCCCTGGGCTGGTCGGGGGGGGCCACTGGTGTACAAACCCAGCCAAGAGGTTGTTTGTCCGGGCCGGCACGCTAATGTGCGGGCACCGCCGCCATTTTGCGTACAGGAAGCCAGAGAGTCCTAGCAGGCAAAACCAGCTAACAGGCATAGCCTGAGGCTGACATAGCTGGGGTCTAAGACAGCCAGGCCCTGGACTGCCCCCAGGCCCTGGGCTGCTCGGTGGGCCATCTGTGTGCCGACCCGGCCAGGAGGTTGTTAGCCCAGCAGACTCTCCCAGCACTCTCAGGGAGCATGCGCATGCCACCATCCTGGCCACCTGACAGACCCAATTAACACTAACAGCTGAGGGGAACTTTGCTCAGACATTGGCCTGCCAGGCTTTTGCCTAGACTCAGGGTCTGAGCAGAGTGGCTAGCCTTGTGTGCACCAACCCGGTTGGGAATTTCGCTGGCCAGCAGAGTGATCAGCACTCAGAAAAGGTCCCTGCAGCATACACCCTCAGCACTCCCTGAAGGAGCAAACGGGCACCATCTGGTTCACAGACACAATCTGGGGCAAAGCACACTAGGGCTGCAAGGGCACCCAAGAGGAGGACAGCACATCAGCAATCTGCAACAGGGGAAACCCTGCCATCCAGTGTTGCAGAAATAGCCCTAGAGCCTGCCAGGAAGTTGAAACACCAGCCAGAGACAAGACCAACTAGCTCCAGAGAACAAGATGGCAAAGGGCAAACGCAGGAATGCTACTAGCAGAAATCTAGGCAATATGGCAGCATCTGAACCAAACTCTCCAACATCAGCAAGTTCTGGTTATGTGAACACACCAGAGAAACTAGATATGGATTTAAAATCACTGTTCATGATGCTGCTAGAAGAACACAAAAAGGACGTAAATGAATCTCTTAAAGAAATACAGGGGAACATGAATAAGCTAGAAACCCGTATAATGGAAACACAAAAATCACTTAAAGAAATGCAGGAGAATAGGCCCAAGAGATAGAAGCCAATAAAGAAGAAAGGCAAAAAAACTTAAAGAAATGCAGGAGAACTTGAGTCAACAGGCAGAAGTCATGAAAGAGGAAACACAAAAATCGCTTAAAGAATTACAGGAAAACACAAACAAACAAATGATGGAACTGAGCAAAACCATCCTGAATCTAAAAACAGAGGTAGAAACAACTAAGAAATCACAAAGGGAGACAACTTTGGAAATAGAAAACCTTGAGAAGAAATCAGGGGCCATAGATGCAAATATAAACAACAGAATACAAGAGATGGAAGAAAGAATCTCAGATGCTGAAGATACCATAGAAACCATTGACTCAACTGTCAAAGAAAATGCAAAATGCAAAAAGCTTGTATCCCAGAACATCCAGGAAATCCAGGATACAATGAGAAGACCAAACCTAAGGATTATAGGTATAGATGAGAGTGCAGATTTACAACAGAAAGGTCCAGCAAATATCTTCAACAAAATTATGGAAGAAAACTTTCCCAACTTAAAGAGAGAGATGCCTATGAATATACAAGAAGCCTACAGAACTCCAAACAGACTGGACCTGAGCAGAAATACCTCCCGTCACATAATAATCAAAACCCCAAATGCACTAAACAAAGAAAGAATATTAAAGGCAGTAAGAGAAAAAGGCCAAGTAACATATAAAGGAAGACCTATCAGAATCACACCAGACTTCTCACCAGAGACCATGAAAGCTAGAAGATCCTGGGCAGATCTCATGCAGACTCTAAGAGAACACAAATGTCAGCCAAGACTACTATACCCAGCAAAACTCTCAATCACCATAGATGGAGAAACCAAGATATTCCATGACAAAACCAAATTTACACAATATCTTTCCACAAACCCAGCTCTGCAAAGAATAATAGGAGGAAAACTCCAATACAAGGAGGGAAACTACACCCTGGAAAAAGCAAGATAGTTACCTTCCTTCCTCAAACCCAAAAGAAGATAACCACTAAAATATGAAAAGACCATCAAAAATGACAGGAAGTAATAATCACTATTCCTTAATATCTCTTAACATCAATGGTCTCAATTCCCCAATAAAAAGACATAGACTAACAGACTGGATAAGGAAACAGGACCCTACAATTTGCTGCATACAGGAGACATACCTCAGTGTTAAAGATAAAAACTACCTTAGAGTAAAAGGCTGGAAGACAATCTTACAAGCCAATGGTCACAGTAAACAGGCAGGAGTAGCCATTCTAATATCAGATAAAATTGACTTTCAACCTAAAGTCATCAAAAGAGACACAGAAGGACACTTCTTGCTGGTCAAAGGAAAAATCCACCAAGAAGAACTTTCAATTCTGAACATCTATGCGCCAAATGCAAGGGCACCCTCATTCGTAAAAGAAACTTTACTAAAGCTCAAAGCACACATTGCACCTAACACAATAATTGTGGGGGACTTCAACACTCCACTCTCCTCAATGGACCGATCGGGAAAGCAGAAACTAAACAGAGACACAGTAAAACTAATTGAAGCTTTGGACCAATTGGATTTGACTGATATTTATAGAACACTTCACCCTAAAGCAAAAGAATATACCTTTTTCTCAGCACCTCATGGTACCTTCTCCAAAATCGACCATATAATTGGACACAAGGCAGACCTCAACAAATATAAGACGATCGAACTAATCCCATGCCTCCTATTAGAACTCTATGGTGTAAGAGTGGTTTTCAATAGCAACAAAAACAACAGAAAGCCCACATACACATGGAGGCTGAATAATATTCTATTCAATGACACCTTGGCCAAAGAAGAAATAAAGATAGAAATCAGATACTTTTTAGAATTTAATGAAAATGAAGGCACAACATACCCAAATCTTTGGGACACAATGAAAGCAGTGCTAAGAGGAAAACTCATAGCCCTGAGTGCCTCCAAAAAGAAAATGGAGAGAGCATACACTAGCAGCTTAATGACACACCTGAAAGTCCTGGAACAAAAAGAAGCCAATTCACCCAGGAGGAGTAGAAGACAGGAAATCATCAAACTCAGGGCTGAAATCAATCAATTGGAAACAAAGAGAACGGTACAAAGAATCAATGAATCCAGGAGCTGGTTATTTGAGAAAGTCAACAAGATAGATAAACCCTTAGCCAGACTGACCAAAGGGCACAGAGAAAGTATCCAAATTAACAAACTTAGAAATGAAAAGGGGGATATAACAACAGAAACTGAGGAAATCCAAAAAATCATCAGATCCTACTACAAGAGCCTATACTCAACACAACTGGAGAATCTGGAGGAAATGGACAATTTCCTTGACAGATACCAAATACCAAAATTAAATCAGGACCAAATAGATCATCTAAACAGTCCCATAATGCCTAAAGAAATAGAAGGAGTCATAGAAATTCTTCCAACAAAAAAAAGCACAGGACCAGATGGTTTCAGTGCAGAATTCTATCAGGCCTTCAAAGAAGACCTAACACCAATACTCTTCAAACTATTCCACAAAATAGAAACAGAAGGAACACTACCCAATTCCTTCTATGAAGCCACAATTACGCTGATACCAAAACCACACAAAGATCCAACACAGAAAGAGAACTTCAGACCAATTTTCCTTATGAACATCAATGCAAAAATACTCAATAAAATTCTTGCCAACCGAATCCAAGAACACATCAAAACGATCATCCACCATGATCAAGTAGGCTTTATCCCAGGGATGCAGGGTTGATTCAATATGCGGAAATCCATCAATGCAATCCATTACATAAACAAACTCAAAGAAAAAAAAACACATGGTCATTTCATTGGATGCTGAAAAAGCATTTGACAAAATTCAGCATCCTTTTATGCTTAAAGTCTTGGAAATAACAGGAATTCAAGCCCATACCTAAACATAGTAAAAGCAATATACAGCAAACCAGTAGCCAGCATCAAATAAATGGAGAGAAACTTGAAGCAACCCCACTAAAAGCAGGGACTAGACAGGGCTGCCCCCTTTCTCCTTATCTTTTCAATATTGTACTTGAGGTACTAACTTGGGCAATTCGACAACATAAGGAGGTCAAAGGGATACAAATTGGAAAGGAAGAAGTCAAACTATCATTATTTGCAGATGACATGATAGTCTACCTAAGTGACCCAAAAAACTCCACTAGAGAACTCCTACAGCTGATAAACAACTTCAGCAAAGTGGCAGGTTATAAAACCAACTCAAGCAAATCAGTGGCCTTCCTATACTCAAAGGATAAGCAGGCTGAGAAAGAAATTAGGGAAATGACCCCCTTCACAATAGCCACAAACAGTATAAAGTACCTTGGGGTGACTCTTACCAAACATGTGAAAGATATGTATGATAAGAACTTCAAGACTCTGAAGAAGGAAATGGAAGAAGACCTCAAAAAATGGGAAAACCTCCCATGCTCATGGATCGGCAGGATCAATATAGTTAAAATGGCCATTTTGCCAAAAGCAATATACAGATTCAATGCAATACCCATCAAAATCCCAACTCAATTCTTCACAGAGTTAGAAAGAGCAATTCTCAAATTCATCTGGAATAACAAAAAACCCAGGATAGCTAAAACTATTCTCAGCAACAAAAGAAATTCTGGGGGAATCAGTATCCCTGACCTCAAGCAATACTACAGAGCAATAGTGTTAAAAACTACATGGTATTGGTACAGTGACAGGCAAGCAGATCAATGGAACAGGATTGAAGATCCAGAAATGAACCCACACACCTATGGCCACTTGATCCTCGACAAAGGGGCTGAAAACATCCAATGGAAAAAAGATAACCTTTTCAACAAATGGTGCTGGTTCAACTGGAGGTCAACATGCAGAAGAATGCATGTACTTAGTACTCCTTGTACTAAGCTCAAATCCAAATGGATCAAGGACCTCCACATAAAGCCAGACACTCTGAAGCTAATAGAAAAGAAACTGGGGAAGACCCTTAAGGACATCGGTACAGGGAGAAAGTTTCTGAACAGAACACCAATAGCGTATGCTCTAAGAGCAAGAATTGACAAATGGGACCTCATAAAATTACAAAGTTTCTGTAAGGCAAAGGACACCATCAAAAGGACAAATCGGCAACCAACAAATTGGGAAAAGATCTTCACCAACCCTACATCAGATAGAGGGCTAATATCCAATATATATAAAGAACTCAAGAAGTTAGACTCCAGAAAACCAAACAACCCTATTAAAAATGGGGGTAGAGAGTTAAACAAAGGATTCTCACCTGAAGAACTTCGGATGGCAGAGAAACATCTTTAAAAATGCTCAACTTCATTAGTCATTAGAGAAATGCAAATCAAAACAACCCTGATATTTCACCTTACACCAGTCAGAATGGCTAAGATTAAAAATTCAGGAGACAGCAGGTGTTGGCGAGGATGTGGAGAAAGAGGAACACTCCTCCACTGCTGGTGGGGTTGCAAATTGGTACAACCACTCTGGAAATCAGTCTGGCGGTTCCTCCGAAAACTGGGCACCTCACTTCCAGAAGATCCTGCTATACCACTCCTGGGCATATACCCAAAAGATTCCCCAGCATGTAATAACGATACATGTTCCACTATGTTCATAGCAGCCCTATTTATAATTGCCAGAAGCTGGAAAGAACCCAAGTATCCCTCAACAGAAGAGTGGATGCAAAAAATGTGGTATATCTACACAATGGAGTACTATTCAGCCATTAGAAACAATGAATTCATGAAATTCTTAGGCAAATGGATGGAGCTGGAGAACATCATACTAAGTGAGGTAACCCAGACTCAAAAGATGAATCATGGTATGCACTCACTAATAAGTGGATATTAACCTAGAAACTGGAATACCCAAAACATACTCCACATATCAAATGAGGTACAAGAAGAACGGAAGAGTGGCCCCTTGTTCTGGAAAGACTCAGTGAAGCAGTATTCGGCAAAACCAGAACGGGGAAGTGGGAAGGGGTGGGTGGGAGGACGGGGGAGAGAAGGGGGCTTATGGGACTTTCGGGGAATGGGGGGCTAGAAAAGGGGAAACCATTGGAAATGTAAATAAAAAATATATCGAATAAAAAAAAAGGTAGAGACAGAGGATGCCTGGAGCAAGTTATGTTCAACTAAAAGAACAAATTCAGATGAATAAGATGGAGAATATTCAGAGAAAACAGCCTTAAATCTCTAAACACACTAGTGTATCCACACACAAGGAAATATTCATAAACATATGCACACACCACACACATACATACACACAAAGGGAAGGAAAACAGCTTCATAAGGCTTCCAAACAACAATTATAATTTTCTTTATTAATTAACAACTGAAAACTTTAAAGATGGGGAAGAGAGATTTCCAATAAAGGAAAAGTCATATCTAATAGGGAATATTGCTTGTTGAGGCTTAAGACTCAACCACTACCATTTATCCTGCAGTTTTCTTCATAATAGACAACTTTGCTGTAGCGGGGACTGGATGCCAGAAATCTCATTCTTATATCATCATTCTGATGCAATTATTCTGTTATGAGCTTAATAGGTAGCTGAGATACACAGAAGGGTAGAATGAATCCCAACTTCTTGGGAACCTCTGGGGACTGACAGGAGACATGAGGCATAACCTGTCAGCTCCACTCAAGAACAAACCAAGAGTGTGTGACACCAAGAGAAAGCAGAGAGCAGGGTCTCATGCCTGGACAATGGAAAGAAGATAAGAACTGGGCATGTCAACTAGGGAAGGATTCTAGGTGGTAAACATATCATGGACCAAGTCAAATGCAATTTCAAATATTCTAAATCTTACAAAGTCTGGCTTCCTGTCTTTCTAATCATGTATCCCCACATTCTCCAGAAACATTACATCTTTTCTCATACCATCAGCAACACCAGCTTTTGTTGTGTGATCAGTCATCACCATTATTAGCTTTCCTTAACCCTCACTTTCCTTAGGTTTTTCACGTGTTTAAAAGCTCCAAACAAGGCTTTAATTAAATTCTTTCCTTTCCTCTACCTATGTCCTGCAAATGGGCATGGTTGGATAAGGTCATGCAATCAGACTAAACTTCCTCACCACATGTGAACATGGAATACAATGGAATAATCCTAGCTCCTACACACATTGTTCTGATGTTCTTCTATTTTATATTCAATACCAGCATACAGCACATTTCTAGTCATTCCTCAGAGTTAATGACATTACTTTCAATTATTCTGGGAAAATAAATGTTATCAGAAGAAAAGCTTCCATACTCCATATTCTCATCTACTGGCATTTGTACCCAAACTCTACCTGCCTCTGTATTGATTCAGATAAACTCGTGCATCAGAATCTGAGATTTCAATCAGGGTCATCTTGTCAGCAGTTCTTTCATCTCCCACTCTGACACTGAGACAGTACTCTTTTGGTCCTCTTTTGGATTGTTATTAACACATCTCCCATTATGCAAAGTTTTATTTTTTTTTTAACTTCTTCAAGGTATTTGTGATGGAGATAATTGTAAAAGCAAAAGATATCTACATATGAATCTATACTGTTAATTTCTAATAAATAGTAGGATTGTTAAAGACTTTTTGTAGGCTGTAGACTCATTTTGGTCAAGAGTTTCCAATTGAGGCAGAACAGTGCTACAAGGATCTTTAAAGACTTTTAAATGTTTCACAATACAATAACAGTAAAATAATAGTCTCATAATGTGAAACCGTGATGCATATCTTAAAGGAATGCCCATCAAAAAGAACAATAGGCAAATGTCAGTTTTGTGATTCAAAAGGATGTGGCTTAAGTCTATACACTTAGCACTGTACTTCCAGAGAAAGTCAACTGTTGGGAGGACAAAAGCTTCAGTGTGAGCAAGACAGTATGTTTATATAATAAGGCTTGTTCCAAAAGGAAACATGGGACATCTTAAACATCTGCTTGGGCTGTAGAACAAGAAGTTCTCTGTTGTCATACACATTATGATCTAAAATCTGGAAGGGCAAGCTTCTCATTGTTAGAAATGTATTATTATATGAAAAGTCTTATTCTGTAAGAAATAAAAATTAAATTAAAAATTTGGGAAACTATTCATCAAACTCATGCAATTATGTGAAACCTAAATAGTACTTGATATTCTCTATAGACAACATAATCTTCCTAGTGATACCTTCAATTCAATTTCAACATTCACTTAGGCTGATGTTTAGAACGCATGGGAGACTGACAACACAGGGATGGACTTCCAAAGTGTGTTCAGAACTTCTGTTCACTACCACCTCAGATCTCTGTAGTATCTTCACCAGTGGTGAGGCTCCTTACCCACCTCACTCAGAAACTCACTCCTACTCTGTTTGCAAACTCAAGTGCTTTTTCTGAGTAACCTTTGCTAAATGCTCTGCCATTTTCTAAAGTTACTGATCATCTTAAGCCTAGCCCATTTTCTGTCTTTGTTGATTGTCTTAAGACTAGTCCATTCTTTGCTTCTGTCTTCCCAAGGCTAGACCATTCTCTGCTCCGTCCTCCTAACATTAGTCCATTCTCAGCTCCTATACTTCTAAGGCTAGCCCATTCTCAACACCTATCTTCCTAAGGCTAACCCATTCTCAGCTCCTATACTTCTAAGGCTAGCCCATTCTCAACATCTGTCTTCCTAAGGCTAACCCATTCTCAGCTCCTATACTCCTAAGGCTAGCCCACCCTCTGCACCTGTCCTCTTTTCTTCTAAATAAAGATATTTTCTGCACTTTGTCATCTCTATGTGTCTTGTATATTAGTGTCTCTACCAAAATAAACAGACAGAAAATACAGGGCTACCAAGGATGGTGACTTCCATATCCAGTGTCCTTTGGAGGTTTGGATCAGCATTCAAAAGTGCCAGGAAGTATTTTCACCTGTTTGCTTTACAAGGGGTTTGAGCCAATACTACAAAAATTCAACTGTTTGCTGAGCTACACTTAGCATGTCTCTCTGCTTTTCATACTTAGCAACTCACAACATTTTGCATTCAAACTTTCACTTATCTTGCATGCACAACTGTAATCCGTATTTTTAAACCAAATAAGGTATGCTATACTGACATAACAATAGCTTATTTCATTACTCACTATGAATTCCATTATCCATTATGAATTTCAAAAGTTCATATTTTACCCATGAATATATGACTTATAACCTCTTATAGGCTAAAGGCCAGAGACTAAAACTCACAGAGACCACTTTCCGTCTATAGGGAAAACTTTATTTCAGAACAAGTAAATTAGGATATGCTATTCTTAATTTGGAGCCGTGCATGACTAAGAATTTTTTTTAAATGTGTAACCAAAAGAATTATTTCATAAGCAAATATCCATGCAACTAAGTCAAGAAATAGAAGATTAAAGGACACAAGATGGCACACTAGATGCTTCCAATGCTCAGCAGGCTTTTAAGGAGATGCTGTCAGAGCAGGGCAAACACTGAAGGACAATGACAGTCATGAAGTCATTGAAGTTTAGCTGTGAACAGAGAGTAGAAAAGTCTCTAATGTTCAGAAACAGGAACAGGCGATCAGGGAAGCATATTCAACCTGTGGGCATCACCATAGAGGGTAGAGCAGAGACAAATTCAGTAAACTAGGTGTCTTCCTCGAACAAACCCACCAGGCCACGCACAGTGCAGAACTATACACTAGACAGACTGGCCACCTGCAATCTGCAGGATACACCCTTACTGTGAATTTCTCTTTCCTTCCCACACAATAATCAACGGGCAGTGTCAGAAACCCCTGTTAAGAACTTCACCTTTGATTCTTTGGAAGTCAAAATGTTAAAATTTACAGTTGTGTTTCTGGGAACCTTCCACAAAAGCCATGAAGCAATCCAATATGTGCAGCTCACAGGACCAGTCTGGCTAAGGGGGCACAACTGGGCCAGAAGTGCTGTGAGCTCCTCCTGGTGGGAAGCCAGTCTGAGCTCCTGGAGGGGCAAGCAAAAGGAAAAGATAGAAATAACTACTCTCTTCTGGGAGTAACACATAGGGCGGGAAGACAGCACTCACCCTACCTTTGTGCAATGTGGATGGATTCACACCTTCTGTCAACACCCTAAGCAGACACAAGCAAAGACACCAAGTACCCAGATTTAACATCTGATAGAAGTGCTCAGGTCTGCAGCTACCCATCAAAAGTCTGTAGGGTGAACAAGAACAGAGACAGCTAGCTAGCGCTGCTGTTTGGTAGAGATAGACAAAACACAGCCTAACTTCTCTGCTGAACCGCTTCCAGAAAGCTTTACTACCTAGGCTGAGAGCCTCTGCTCCTGCCCCACATCTTGAAGGAAGGCTGGTCCTGGTTTGTTTGAGTTGGATGAATGGAGTTTTGTTTTTTGTCTGTTTTTGTTTTTGCTTTTGTAAAGACCATGCCTACTTAAAATTTACATATGCATACTTCTTTTTCAACATCTTTATGTCCTCTTCCATCTCTTCTCCTTTCATGTTTAATTTTTAATCTTTCTGTTCCTCATTTCTTTGTCCCTTGCTTTATATTTATTGGATCATTCCCCCTTTTTGTTTCTCTTTCTTTCACTTTTTTGAAAGTTTCCTTCTCACTATTTAACCCTTTAACTCTTCTCTAGAGTCTCATGCACCCTATTTATTTAATGTTCTTATTTTTTCCCTTATTTTTACATCACTTTTAAAAACTATTCTTACTTTTACTTTTACTTAGTACTATCTTTTCCTATCACTCTCTGCTGCCTTTGCACACTCTGCTGCTTCTAGGTTTGTGGTGGTAACTGTTCTTGAATGGTTACTTTATTCCCCTTGGCTTGTTTACATATTGCACGTGGTTACTACAATTATCTTCTCTGTGGGTGGTTCTGGAACTGGACTTCGGTGGTATCTAGAGCTATCAGGGAAGTGCTTATCTACTGAGACATACCGCTAGCCAAGTTGTTAGAAACTGTACCATAGTCTAGTTACAACACAGTCACATCAAAAACCTCAGTAAAGGCCATAAGTTAAATGAGAAACTATAAACTTGTAGCTAATATTATAACAATCCCAATATGGAAAAAAATAAAGAAAACCGGACAACCCAGTTCTCTGAAAATCAAGAATCCTAATAGTAACTGGGACCAGGGATATCAAAGTAGAAGAAATACCACCAAAAGAACACAAAGATTATTTTAAAAGTAGCAGTGAACTCAGTCAAGATGTATATAGTCAAATTAATAAAACATAAAATAATAGGCAAGATGCTTAAGAGCACTTCAATAAAAAGTGGGTATTCTGAAAACATGAAGCAGAAGTCTTGATGATGAAAAGCTCTGTAGGTAAAAGTGAAAGTCAGGTGAACATCAAACAAGCACAAGGAGCCAGCAGAAGACAGACCTTCAGAACTCAAAAACTCAGCTGAGAATTAGAGCAGTCATAGATAAAAACTTTGGTACATGAGCAAAGTGCCCACTTGGGAATTTTCTTATAGATGGGACCACTAAGGAAAAAGACACAGAAAAATCTAGACAGTAAAATATTATCAGAACTTCTTCTCCAGATTTTAGAAGAACACCCAGTTGTATGAACCACTCAAGTCTCAAAACAGACAGGAGATCAAGACACATGCCATCTCTTCCTAGAGTCAAAATGCCAAGAAGATGGTATAAACATAGAAATTTGAAAGCTGCAAGAGAGATGCACCAAGTCACTTGTAAAAGCAAAACTATCAGAATAACAGCTAGGCCATTAGTATAAAGTTTTAAGGCAGGAGAACATGATGTTATATATTTCAAACACCAGAAGAAAAAATCCCAACCCATATCACAATGCCCAACAGTCACGTCTTCAAAATTAAAGAATAAATAAAGGCCTTCTAAGGTAACCACAAGCTGAAAGAATTCATGATCATTAAGTCAAGATTGCAGAAGATACCTAAATAAATGCTGAATATAGACAGGGGCATATATTCACAAAGACATAGGTAAAAATGAATCTCACTAAAAACAGATAAATAGGAACTAATCCAACATTAGGAAAGCACCAACCCAAAGAACAAGTGCATTATTTTCTTTAATAATCCTGTGTATAAATGGTCTAACTCTCTAATTAAATGGCAGGGACTACTTCATTGGATTGAAAAACACGACCCGGCACTTGTGTATACAGGTGTCACCATTAAAGTGTGGGCAGCTGTCTTCCCCTAAGTAAACCATATAGATTTCTCTCCTGAGTGCCAAGATTGTTCACCTGGCTGAGGAACTTGACTTGCACAAAGTTGGATATCAGATTGTGTCACACAGAGAATCACTGGCACAAACAAGCAAAATCAGTATTTTCTGAGCCCCAAACTTGCTGAGAATCCCATGTCCCTACCCAAGACCCTGGGACACCACAAAGATCAAGTGATAACAACCCTGACCCCCTCTAAAATATAATAATAACTTCAGGAAGCCCCATGATTGGACCTTCTAGTTACCAGAGAAAGGGGAGAAAAACAGACTAGATCTTTTGGGTTCAGACTCAGTCTCAGAGAAACTGAGCTATGGTTAAACTCAAATTACTTTAACAGGCCAATACCTAGTACCAGTTTCCAGGCTACCTGAAACAAGACTTGTATCTAACACTAGTTTCCAGGTCATTCCCCAACAAATCTATACAAAGCTTGTCCCTGACACTTCACTTCCTAACAACCACCAATCCAAAAGAACAACAAAAACAAAGAAACAAACATTAGTTAAGTTTACAGTTTGGCTCCCAACATGAGCCAATTATGTTAAAGGCCCCCAATCATATGTGTACCAGGCTAGATAACCCCTTTTTTTGCCTCTATAAATGCTTGCCTAAAACTAGACTTAAGGCTCCACCTCTCTGCTATGTCAGGGTAAATGGGGAACCCAAGCTCAAGCTTCAATAAAAAGACCCTAATACAATTACATAAAAATCGGCTTCTTTCCCTTGGTCCTGTGAAGGCACTATTCTCTGGTGTAGAGGAATACCAGGGTGGTGAAGTGGGGATGGATGGGTGGAAGGGGTAGCATCCTCTTAGAAGCAGGGGCAGGGAGAACAGAAGAGGGGGGGTCCAGAGGGGAAACCAGAAAAGGGGATAATATTTGGAATATAGATACATAAAATATTCAATAAAAACAAATACATTTTAAAAGTTATTGAATTTCATATTACAATAAAAAAGTCTTCTTGCTGGACTTTTGGGGTTCACAAACATTTCCTAACACAACAACTGCTCTCCTCATTCCTGGTTCTGGAGCTCAGCCCACCTCTCAGGGAACTCAACAGAATATTGGCTCTGCAGATGAGCTTCAAGGTTTGAGACTCTTTCCTCTTAACAAATATAAAGCCCCAAAGTCACTTTGGGACTGAGAAAAAAAGTGTTCCTCTTTATTTCACCTGTAAATATCTGTATTTGCATATTTAACTCTAAGTTTACATATTTAATATTTGCATATCTAACTTTTTAACTTCCTCACATAACTCAAGAATTGCATGGAGATTTGGAAGCCCAGAGTCTCATCAACCATTTTTTTTAAATCTTGACATGCCAAAGTAAAAGAAGAAAGATTAATTCATTCTCCAACATACACTTACTAGGAAGATATTTTTCCCAGGGAGTTTATTATTTTTTAATATTTAATTTTATTTTATATTTGTGTATGCTTGCACATAGAGGTTAGAGAAGACACAAGTCCCAGACCTGAATTTGGAATATGTAGAGAGCAGCCTGGTACAAATGTACTTCCTGGGTCTTAAAAACATTTCACTCTTTCTTCCATCATGCTCCTTGTACTAATTTTCTCAATTAGTGATCAATGGGGGAGGATCAAGCCCATTGTGCATGGTGTCATCCCTGGGCAGTGGTCCTGGATTCTCTAAGAATGATGAAGCCAAAAGAAACAAGCCAGTAAGCAGCACCCTTCATGGTCTCTGCATCAGTTCCTGCCTCCCTGTTCCAGCCCTGCACGAGTTTGTCCTGACATCCTTTGGTGATGAAGAGCAATGTGGAAATGTAAGCTGAATAAACCCTTTCCTCCCCAACTTGCTTTTGGTCATGATGTTTCGTTATGAGATTGTGTTATAGTATTATTGACTAGGCCTGGGCACCTCACGATAAATTGCTTTCGGCCTTTTATTTATTTATTTGTTTGTTTGTTTGTTTGTTTGTTATTTTTTTCCCAGTTGTGGCTTTCTATAATGGTCCTCAGCTGTTACAAATAAGGATTGAGAACAACATAAATTGGTGAATGTAGAGATAAATATTTAGAGTACAGATAGGAATGATACTCGATTACTGAAGTAGTACTTGTAGGTTCTCCTCTAAGATCCAAGAGACCCCTTGTCCTAGGTAGTTGATTAGGTGTCCAGAACTAGAATTTCCCTCCTGTGGTGCGGGCCTTATGTTCGATTAGGTAGCTATTGGCTATTGACCATTTACATGCTACTATGTCTGTATAGATGGCTAAACTAGCATGTAAGATATATGTTCTGATGCAAGGTAAGAGGCTGAGGACAGTGTGGCTGGGGGCTACCTAAGTAGTTTGGAGAAGGAAACAGGCTAGTTCTGAGGATCTGGGGAGTATGCTTGGCCTCAGTGCCAGTCGTAGAAGCTGGAAAGGACCTGAGGTTGGGTATGATCCAGGCCAGATCCTACTCAGTGTCTTCTGACATATAGGGTTCTAATGACTAGTTAAAATATATTATTCCCTTATGTCTTCCATAGTGTAAAATTGTACCCCAAAATCTTAGCATTACAAATACAATTTTTCTATTTACATTACCTTTAAAATATAAAGTTATTTGAAGTAATACGTTTTAGACCAATTTATATCGAGACAGAAACTAAGACCACCTAAAAAAACATTTTCTTTAATTTAAAATCAATATTCCTCCAAAGTAGGGGAGGGGAGGTTTAAAATATAGACTTCCAGCAGCCAGTGGGTGGGCTAGGCAGATAATTTTTCTGTAATTGACTCATAGTAATTATCTTTGTGGAAGCCAGGGTGTATAAAGTAATTTAGAGAAGCTACATAAATCGTGATTGAATTGTCTGGAAAACATAATAATTTAAGTACAGTACTGGTAGCATGTATGTTTACCTTTGAAATATATGTATAAATAAATATATATATAAATAAAAAGGCATCCTATTTTAAGTGGCTACAGTTGTTATTTATCTTTGACATAATATACTTCTTGCTAAACAGTTTGTTAAATATCAATAAGACACCCAGGTTTACTCAAGCACAGAGGCATAGAAAATTGAAATGTGATCTAAATTCTTTTATAATTTACTACTACAAGAAGAAAGAACTTTCTAGAAATTTATACAAAGCTTTTGATGCATATAAAACCTTGTGTCATGGGTATGGGGCTACTCATCAGACACAGTGGACAGGAAACAAATGGAAGCTTATTGAAGGGTGAGGCAGGAGAGGTAAAAGAAGAGTCATGATCACACGTATGATGTATGCAATTTTCATAAAGAAAAATTCATTGTCTTGTGCTAAAGCAATTTCCGTTCAATGATCTTCAATATTGATGTCTCTCTCATCTGCTGTTTACCTCCAACAATTAAAAACAAAGCAAAACAGCGGAAACGGAGAAGACTTTTTAATCCCTCTGCTGTAGGAACATATGTCCTACTCAGATAAAGCAGACATATTGGGGATGTAGCTCACCTAGTTGAGTGCTTCTTAGCTAGCAAACATAAGGTCCTATATGTGATGCCCAGCACCGCAAAAAACTGTGGATGAACAAGGCAAGCCTGGGCTACTTGAGTAAAGTTATCTGGGGTAGTCTATATAGGAACTCTTTGCCACACCCTCTTATATATTATTCGGGGAGGGGAGGGGGCATGATGAGACAGAGTCAATGGAAACTGTCATACAATGGGAGTAAGTTGGTGGGAAGCTAATTGAACAATATTGCACAAGGGAACACAGACTATCTCAAGAACATTACAGCCTGAGCATAAAGCAGCTGTGGGACTAATATGCATATCAGTGACAGAGGAAGAGTTGGGTTCTCAGGGTCTGAAGCCATAGTTCCCCCAAGGCCCTGGCCCCAGGCCATTGCTGTCTCTACTAAGCATGTTCTTGGTTTAGCAAAGAGACTGTGTTTCTTCCAAATAGCAAAGCCTCTGAGAAAATAACTCGAGATCCTGACTCCAGCCTGTAACCCGTTTTGGACAAGGAAATATATTCTCTCTCTAGACATCAGGGCCTAAGAGAAATCTTTGGTTTAGCCCAACCCTCGTCAGACATGCCTGAGAATAAATTACATTTTATAGAATCAAGATAAAGATTGAGGCAATGAAATTGGATTTTTTTTTTTTTAAGTAAACTAACCGAGGAAATGGGCTCTTGTTGAGTTCTTGTTTAGAGACTGATTTAGGGGCTGTTTATACAGAAAACAGGTGATAGAAAACTGGCATGAGAAGAACTTTCTCACAAGGCAGAGTTTGTGGCCAGATGCTGCACACCTGATCCTAATGTCCAATTATGAAGATGTTTCAGTTCTATAGATCTGAATAGAGTATCATTACTTCCTTTGGCTATACTGCTGGATAGTTATTTTGCCCATATATACATGCAGTTCCTGACATGTTGCACAAAGACTGAAAGGCAGAAGTTAAATAGGGAGTGCAGTGGTTTATATAAAAATGGTCTGCCAGGCTGTGATGGTGCACACCTGTAATCCCAGCACTCTGGGAGGCAGAGGCAGAGGCAGAGGCAGGTGGATTTCTGAGTTCAAGTGAGTTCCAAGACAGTTAGGGCTATACAGAGAAACCCTGTCTCGAAAAAAACGAAATCCAAAAACCAAAAACAGAACAAAACAAAACAAAATGGTCCCCATAGGTCCATAGGGATTAGCACTATTAGAAGGTATGGCCTTGTTGGAGTAGGTGTGGCTTTGTTGGAGTAGGTGTGGCCTTGTTGGAGTAGGTGTGGCCTTGTTGGACTAGGTGTGGCCTTGTTGGAGTAGGTGTGGCCTTGTTGGAGTAGGTGTGGCCTTGTTGAAGTAGGTGTGGCCTTGTTGAAATAGGTGTGGCCTTGTTGGAGTGGGTGGGGCCTTGTTGGAGTGGGTGTGACCTTATTGGAGTAGGTGTGATGTAGCTCTGTTGGAGGAAATGCATCCCTAGAGCTCATGTTTTGCTATCTCAGATTCTCGAGCCCAGCCTACTGTGGCTTTCTCTTTCTGTTGCCTGCAGATCCAGAAGTAGAACTGTCAGCTACCTTTCTATCACCATGTTTGCCTGTATGCCACCATGCTTCCCCCCATGCTGATGATGGGCTAAACCTCTGAAACTGTAACCCAGCCCCAATTAAATGTTTTCCTTTCTAAGACTTGTTGTGGTCATGGAAACCTTAATTAAGACAGAAGTTGGTACTAGGAGTTGGGTACTGCGTTAGGCTGGACCATTTTCTCTTTACAGGTAAACCCATGTTTTTTCACTAGCACTTTTAAAACATTACACAAAACACATTCAAGAAGCAAGTAGTTACAATGCAAGCCTTTGCACAGCAATCCAAATTTATTGACCGATGGATGTGAATTTATAGAAAATTGTGCCAGTTTAATTAGGGCTTTTTATTTGGCCACCTCAATGTTGTCGTAACATCTCAGGTTGGTAAATGAAAAGAATGTGGTTGCCTTTTGAATGGACACACAATCTTTATACTCAAACGTTAATGCATATGAAGCAACAAGACATTGTTAAATAAAACAATAGCTACTGCAAATTACGTCTTGTGACCAATTACACATGATTAAAATTACTTCCCGAATTCACATCCACAGTACTCGTCCACCAGTGAACATCTTAGCCAAACTGCTATACATGGGGAACAACCACTAACCGGCGAAGATACTAAACCTGTATTATTTGGTATTGCAGACACACATCTACATTAGCAAGCAAGGGAGTCACAGTGAGACTCTACAGCTGCAGAAGCCTGAAAATGATTTACAAAACTGTTGTCATTAAAAAATATGCTTGAAAATATACGCTTCTTGTAAACTTTTCACTCTACACACAACAATAAACATTGCTCCCAATGTAAGCAAAAAACCAAGGAAACAAATTAGGAGATTTGAAAAGTCTGGACATTTCCTTCTCAATAGATATAAAAGCAATGTCTTTAAACTAAGACATTATACTCAAGGGATTATCATATTTTAAAGACAAGATCACTGTCTACATATGTTTTTGAAAAATCAAAAAACCTACATTGCTGTGTTCATCAAGTTGTTTATTTATATAATACATTGGTAATGACCTTGAATTATCTAAAAATACAATAAGCTAAGAGTATCTAAGACCCAAAGTTATCTGGAATAGTCTATATAGGAGTTCTTTGAACTTTCTGCTATTACGCTTTCAGGATTTATATTATTGTACTCTCCAATACAAAGTATGGGGTGTGTTAAAGTATACAGTATACCAATTTCATACATGTATAGTGTAGCTGTCATGCAGCTTTGGTCATACAGGGTACCTGGAAGGAGAGCTGGAAATGGTTGGGAAGGAGGGACTGGAAAGGAGTGAAGCCAAGACAAGGGTTCTGATCAAGACCCAATGTTTAATGTTAAAGTCTGAAACCCATCCCCCAATATGCCAGAATCTGGTCAGGAAAACAGGTTTACTGGCTCAGTGGGTAGCCAGCTCCATGCAGGAAGCTGTGGATCTGGAAGAACAATAGGCCTCACCTAGGTTGGAAGACTCCACCCTATGTGGGCTAGATGACTGTGGCAAACAATAAGGTCTGCATTCCTGCTCTCAAGGCTGGGGGAAGGGCACAGTGTAGTATGGGCACATGAAATGGGTCTCTTAGCAATAATACTGGATGTAGCCTCTGGTTTTACCAGCTGCACACTCTAGAACTATTATATAAGTAAAAAAATCTCTCATGATAATGGAAAGTGATTAGAATGTGCAAATTGATAGCGTGGCTTTCACTTGACTCTTAAAGGGTACCAGCCCAGGAAAATCCATTTAAGATGTTGGTAGAATTGTTACCATTGTTGAACTGGACAGTGCTTCTTCAGACATAGCTCAGAGCTACAATGCAACCAGTACATTAAAGCAGCTGACATGACATTTTCTCTGTGCCTATCTAGGCACTAGATTTTTTTCTGTTAATCTACTGTACTAGGTCATAAAAGATTTCATTAACATTTAGTTTGGATTTTGAAGAGGATTCTAGGAATGCACAGTTGCTCCAGTGCTTTACTAGGTTTTGACCTTGTTCCTTTCCCACAAGCCTTTCATCTTCCAAGTCACATTTATTACCAACCAGAGTCATTGGAACTTCATTGGCGTCTTTAACCCAAAAAATCTGTTCTCTCAGATGTGTCAGTCTTTAAATGTGCACTGTGCTATGACGGATGAAACCAAAGCAAAGACTTGTCCGGTCTGCATGTACAAATCTCCCATTGCTGTAAATTGCTCTGTTCCTGCAGTATCCAAGATTTCAAGTGTACACATCTACCTCAACATTCTTTCTATAATAATCTCCCATCGTACAATCATATTTTTCAACCAGAAATTCCTTGACTAAACTGTACAGTCAGAGCCAACGTCCCAACATTTTCTAAGCCAAAAATCACTAGCTTATATTTATGCACAATGCAAATTTATTACACTTAGTACCTCTTGGGCTGTCATTGGGTCCCACCAATGTCCTTGCTCTGTGTTCCTTCCCCTTCTGGTCACTACCACCAATTCCTTGACCAGATTTTGCCTTTGCTAATGCTGTGCACCACTGCCCTAGCCAGCACCACTGCAGGTCAAGCTGATTTTCATGCCTGACTCCTGGACCATGATTTTCCTTGGAGGAGTTTAGATCTTGGGTTTCTACATTAGGAAAGTGGTAGACTGCTTTAAGCATGATTTAGTATGTCATACTAGGAGGAACATGGAAGACAATGGTGCTCTGGATGATTTGAACCATTAAAACCAAGTGATTTCTACAAAAGAAAAAATATTTTAGTATGTAGCCTCCAGACTGATCTTGTATATTTTAGTGAAGAATGTAGCTGCTTTTTGCCCTTGTCTGAAGAATCTGCCAGAAGCTAAATTGAAGAGTTTTGCATTAGCTGCATTGGCAGAGAAAATTTCAGAGCGGCCTGGTATTGATTTAGTTGTACAGTTGTTAGTGTTCCCTCCTATGAAGATCTATAATGAAAAGGAGAAAGTTTAGCATATATATATTACATATTATATTGTATATAATATATTAATATATATATTACAGTTCAAGGATTAAGGGGTATCAGGAAGTAGAATGGAACTAATTCCTGTGTTCAAGGAGATAAATAAGTTAAAGAAAATCCAGATATTAAATGAAATAAAAGGAGCATAGCAAGTTCCCACCCAGCAAAGCTTTCAACTGGTGAAAAGGAATTTAATCAAAACCAAGACCTGGGCTGGTGACACTTGCCTTTAATCCCAGCTCTCAGAAAGTAGAGACAGGTGGATTTCAGAGTTCAAGGCCAGCCTGATCTACAGAGCAAGTTCCAGAACAGCCAAATCAGTGAAGGGAACCATGGAAAACAGAACGCTGGTAAAGATGTCATTAAATGAGCGGAGCACGTTCTAGCCCCAGCAAGCAGCAGCCTCAGCATGTGCTTCTGGCTTTAGAGTCAAGGATAAGAAAGGGCTTATGGATTCTCCCTCTGCAACTAAGGAAACCCAGCGATGCCAGGCATGGGTCAGGGGTATCCCTGCATGGAGACCTAGAGAGGCCATTATGTGAAGCTACAAAGGTGAAGCCTGGATTGCCTTGGAGACCCCAAGTGTTGGAGATGCAAGAGCCATAGGATCCCCAAAAAGGAGAGCTGTTGGTAGGGAGTGGAACCAGCCCAAGAGAAATAATTGTGTTGGAGTCAATACAGCTGAATGAGGTTAGAAATCTGAAGAGAGCTTTGACCTCAGACATGGAGATGGAGAGATCGAAGCTTGACTAGCCAGTCTTCAGTCTCGCTCTGGTCCAGCATTTCCTCACTGTGCTCCCTTCCTACCCTTCCAAAATGGTAATGAATATCCTGTATGACTGTGTGTTGGACGTATGTGATTCGCTTTTTTATTTTGATCTTACTGGAGATTAGAGTTAAGAGATTCCATGTGTCTCAGAGGAGACTTTGAACTTTACTTTTAAACAGTGGCAATACTGCAATACTGTGGGGACTTTTGGAGTAAATGCATTTTGCACTACAATATGGCTCTAAGTCTATGGGGGGTGCAGGGAGTAGAATGTGGTGGTTTGAATAAAAATGACTCCAATAGGTTCATAGGGTGTGGGACCATTACGGGGGTGTGGCCTTGTTGTAGGTGTGGCTTTGTGGGAGGAAGTGCTTCACTAGAAGGTGGGCTTAAGGTTCAGATACTCAATCTACTCTCAGTGTAGCAGTCTCCTTCTGCTGCCTGCAGATCAAGATATACAACTCTGAACATCCTCTCCAGTGTCATGTCTGCCTGTGTCATCATCCTTCCCCCATGACGATAATAGACTAAACCTCACAACTATAAGCCATCACTAATTTCATGTCTTCCTTTATAAAAAACCGTAACTCAGACAGGGAATGAGTATAAAATAGAGTCTCGACACTTGGCTTCTATCTCTGTTTGTATGCTTTATTCCAAACACACTATTCTTGATGGTCTACAGGTAGGAAAAAGCTTAACCAGCTCATTGTGTGACTTAATCCAGCTTGTTGAACCCACGAATAATAATTACTCCAGGACATAGCTCAGGGTTTTTCCAATTCAGTTTCTTTTTCTCCCTCCCTCTCCACTTCCTTCCTTTTTTCTTTCCTTTCTATTTTGATTTTAGGGTAAAGCTGAAGGTAATTTTAGTATATTGGATTGTTACCATGAATGTTTAATAAATAGCAATAGAAAGTGCTTTGAATTAACTTGCAGGGTACACTTTGCAATGAGATGGGTGAAATCTTTTGTCGTTTACATAAAGTTCTAGGTTCCTTTTCACGTTTTTTCTTTTTTTGTTAACATGAAAGATAAACTTAGTATTTGAAATATTCTTCCTTTCTAACATGTTCTCCAAGTTCATTAGCCTTCTGATTTATTGTATCTGATAATGCTGTATCTTTCATCTTTACTCAAGCGCTTCTCATACATTAGCATCAAGTTGTCAAGGAATGGGAATTGTCACAAATGTCAGTATTTGGCAATATACATTTTTAAAAGGTGTGTGCTATCTCATTGTGGAGAGTGTTGTCTGTTCATCCCTGGAATCTTGGCCTGAATGCTAGCTTTGATTTTTATAGCTTTTTCCAGGATCACCCAATTTATCACATTCTTCTATATAAATGAGGACCACTGTGTTTTACAGGGCAGAGTGCACCGATTCAATGACAATCAGTTGAAATAACTTATATGGGATACTGTGTAGAGTTTAGTTTTCTGGCTCAAGTATCATGGCATAGTGGATTATCAGTGAAGCAAAGCCACAAGGTGCAGATGCTGATATTCTTTCTTCCTCCCCACTCTTTAAGCCAAGTCTTTGGCACCCAGAGTCTCTCTGGGTAAGGTGGGGCATCAAATGTCAAGGGAACAACAAACCAGGAAACTCTCCTTTGTTCCCAGATCTGCTCAGGACTCTGTGTTCACACAGCAAGCCTTTAGCCCTGAAGCCTCCTGCTTACACTTCAAAGCTGAAGAGTAAGTACAATCTTAATGCCTTGAAAGATCAGAAGAACCAAGGGTGGCATCTTTGAGGTACCTGCATCTTATGTTGTTACAGAAACAATGACTGGACAAAGGGAGAGCAAGTTTTCCACTCCTTCTGAGTTAGAAATTTTTAAATCTTATTGTGTTGCTTCTGTCTCCAGGCAAAGCATTTGTTCTCGTATTCATTCTTACAATATGCATGGCTGAGGCAGAAGAAAAGGACGGAGAACATCTTGGAAATACGGTAACCAGGAAAGATGTCTTGATCATTGAAGTCCTTGCTAATGGTAGAGCAAGAATTTTCAGCACAAGTAACAACTGCTTGAGGCCACTCTCTCATCGCAGCCCAAATCCTACAGTTTTATAGGAATCTTACTAAAAACCCCATTCCCAGGAAAGGGATCTGGACTAAAATCCCTTCTGGTTTTAATTTGTCAGATCATAATTTCTTCCACAGCATCTCTGGAGCTGCTTCATCTTTCTTGCTTGTTAAAAAAAAAAATCAAAATACTTACTAGAGAGTCATTAAAAGGGCAGAGATAGTGAGTATTTAAACAATTTATTGCTTCCTGTCTTTTAAGGAGTTGGTGCTCACACTTGGTTGCATCTTACTCTTCCTTATTGCCCCTTGGGAAGCCTAAATCCCCACCTGGATATGTCTTGTATCTTCCGAGTGCTCCTTTGTCATCTACATACTTAAGTCTGTACTGTACTAGAATGTCATTAATACGCTGCCAAGTGTACCATGATAGCAGCGATGCCTGAAATCCATTTCTGTATTGAAGGCATGAATCATTTCTCTGGCTTGAGTTGAAGTCCTTAAAAATCTGGAAAAACTCAGGCTAGAGGGGTCAGCAATGTGGAGCTGACATTATCCTCCTCCACCCCTAACAAAGTGATGGCTACATAAGAAGCTAGTGCCAGCTCTTGCTTTACTGTCTGAACATTTGTACATTTGTATCTTACATTGGATGTAGAGAAGCTACCATCTTTCTTATCACTTGTGTTTAACATGGATTAGTTTAGCTTTTATGGAGAAAATTGATTGACTGTATGTATGTGTATGTGTGTGTGAGTTTATGTGTGTATGTACACTTGTATATGTTTCTGTATGTATGTGCATAAGTGTGTGTATGTGTTTGTTTGTTTATGCATGTGTGTTTGTATGTGTGTGTGTACAAGTGTGTATGTTTGTGTATGTATAAGTGTGTTCAAGTGTGTATGTGTAGGTATGTATGTGTGTATGTGTGTATATATATGTGTGTATGTATGTGTAGGTATATATGGGGGGGGTGAAAGCCAGAGGCCATCCTTGGGTGGCATTCCTCAGGTTAAGTCACAATTCTGTTATCTGAGGCAGGATGGCTCCTTGGCCTAGAGCTCATTGTGTTGGCTATTCTGGGAACTGAGCCCCAGGGACCCATCTGCCCCCTCATCAGCAATGCCGGCATCAAAAGCATGTGACACTATTCAGCATTTTTTTACATGAGATCTGGGATTCCTAGGGAATTTCTGTCTGCCTGTGACCCGTCCAGCAGGTCCAGTTATTCCTGGGTCCCGAAGGGGCACTACCTGAGGGTCAAAAATGGGGGGGAGAGAAAAGGGAAGCCAAACATGCTAAGAAAGACAAGTCAGTCTGGGTTATGTCAAGGCTTCATTTAATGTCGGGGAGGTAAGTGGGTTTTAAGGCTTACAGAGAAGGAAATAACCTTCACACCAGCCAAAGGAGGGAAGGACAGAGACACCCCTAGGGGTCGAAGCAGGAAGCAAGCGAGGAGGTCATCTGGTCATCTGGAGAGGACACCCGGAGTTAACGGAGTTAACGCCGGCAGGTACATTCCGTGGTTAGGGCAGGAACATCTTGTGGTATTCTCGGGATCTTCTCACACTGGGCAGGAACATCTCGTGGTATTCTCGGAATCTTCTCACACCGATAGCTCAAGGAGAAGGCTCTAGTTAATTGTTCTTATATTTTAGCAGCCACCACCTTAGGGCCATGAGTAAGCAATAGTCCGAATAGCTCAGGACGGCTTCCCACGTGCCTGCTTGCAAGGCAAACACTCTTATCTCCCCAATCTCAGACTTTTGGCTATAAAGTAGTTTATAGACAATCAGTACAGTGTTGGCCAAAATTAGATTCAGAGTGAATGTTTTTCAATTTTTTTCTAATTCTAATTTTCTACATTGAAAATAGAATTTTCTTGAAATTAAATAAGTTATTAATGGTCTTTTAAAATGGTTTTATAATGATTAGCAGTTTTCTTTAATGCCTATATTGGTCCCTTGAAAAATACTAGTTTTAGAATTTGAGCAGCTCTGTACATTACAGAAAATGGAATTTCAGTGTCTCCTTACATTCCCACGCAAAAACCCCTGCCTTTTCCTACATGTCCTACATGCATAGCTGAATGCAAGGTCCCAGAAGAGAGAGTGCTACCCCTCACCATTAAGTCTCTATTTCATGATTTTATGTTTGTACATAATTATTCAATTTTCTTTTACATATTTTCGTACCTACCTGGTTAAAATATTGCACACACAGCAAAACAATGGGAGAAATTATCCCAAGACAGGCTTATGATGAATAAACTCATGACCGAATTTCTGTTGTTAATTATGTAACGAAATTAGTATATGTGTCTTAATTAGTGTTTCTATTGCTGTGACAAAACGCCCTGAAGAAAAATCAAGCTGGGGAAGAAAGGGTTCATTTGGCTTCCACATCCAGACCCAAGTCCATCATTAGAGGAAGTCAGGACAGGAATTCTAACAGGGATAGAACCTGGAGGTAGGAGGTAGTGCAGAGGTTGTGGAGGAGTACTACTTCCTGGCCTGGCTTCACTGACCTATTTTATAGAATGCAGATTCCCAGGGAAGGATCCGCCCAAAATGATCTGAGCCCTTTTCCATTGACCACTAATTGAGAAAAAGCCCTAAAGCCGGATTTCCTGGAAGCATTTATTCAATGGAGGCTACTTCCTCTCTTTTTATTCTAGCTTGTGTCAAATTGACACATAAAACCAGCCAGTACAACTGACCCCTTGTCAACTTGACACACAAACACATCACCATTAAGCCACAACCCTTCATTTTTTCAAGATCTCACATTAAAAATGTAAGTAACTTTAAAAATCCCACAGTCTTTACAAATTCAAGCACAAACAATTTTATTTTCTTTTTAAAAAAATCCAATCTCTCTAAAACTCCAAATTATTATTATTTTTTTAAGTTCAAGGTCTTTTAGCTGTAGGTGCCTGTTAAAAAATAAATAAATAAATAAACCAAATGCTTTCTCAGTCCAAGAAAGAAAAGTCAGGGCAAAGTCACTATCAAATCAAAGCAAAATCAAACTCCAACCATCCAGTGTCTGAGATTCACTCATGATTGTCCCTTCCCCCACAGCATTGAGCTGGACTTCTCAGCCCATCCCATCAGCTGCGACATTCCTGGCTGCCAGTCCCCAGCCTTCTGCTGGTGTTATCTCTGGCCTTTGTTCCGCTGAGAACAATACAGCTGTTTTCACCTTGACAACCAAGGCTGCCTCAGGGCAGTCTCACCTGGAGACCAGCAGAGACCTGTGAGACTTGAAGTCCTTTATCCCAGCAGGCAACCTGCTGAGAAGAGGAGCCAACGAGTTCTCGGTCTTCTCCTTGATGGGGGGGGGGGGGGTTGTTCTCTAAAGGCTATATATATTGACTAAATATTAGTAAAAATCAGTCTCGATCGGCAAACGTCATCCTGACTCATTTCTCTTTCGTTGCCTTCCCGTTTATCCCCAGAATTCTCTTCCAGGTCTCCAGTTCACATGTGGCCGCGGGCGGCTACACATGATCTTCTGGGCTTCTCCAAAGTTCTTGGGTCACTTTTCCAGTTCTGCCTTCCTAGCATACACAGCCTGTCTTCTAGGCGTCAGCTTGGTCCATGTCACTGCTGCTGCTGTTCTTGCTGTTCATTATATGATGTTGGCATCTCTAAATGCTGGGGCTTTCTGCTGCAACTGGGCTGCACACTTACCAACAGCCCCTCACAGGTTCTCTTCATGATGCCAAGCCTCAACTTCTTTGCATGACCCCTTCTGTCCTGGACCTTCAATTCCCACCAAGGCTGTACCTTCACTAATGTCCTCCCCTGACCTCTCACAGTACCAAACCTCAGGTGTTCTCCATTACCCCCTCCATGCCTTCGAACCAGGACCACCTGGGTGACTCTTACACATCGCCCAGTGTGGCTGCTAGCACAACCTTGGCTGCCTCTGGAACACAGCTACTCTGTACTCTCAGAAAACACTTCCTAGAAGGTTTCACCTCAATGAATCACATCTTTTCTTAATCCAGGCTAATTTCTTAGCTCTAGCTAACAAGCATCAATTGTTCCAGTAATATAAAGATTTCACTTCAGTAGTTCTAGTACTTTTTAGTCACAGCTGTTTCTTCTGCCCCAGCTGACCAGAACCACAGAATCTTAAATCCAAATAGCAAATGGCCCTACTAGCTCTTTAATCTTCCCTCTGAAAAGTCACAAGGAAAGACTCCATCCTTTACACTGTCCTCAACATCCTTTCCATCCAAGCTCCTACAGGACATCCCATAAATCTCTTAACACCCAATGACTCTTCTAGCCCAAAGTTCCAAAGTCCTTCCAAGATCCTACCAAAAACCTGGTCAGGTCTGTCACAGCAATACCCCTCTACACTAGCACCAATTGGTTTTAGATAGGTTTCGATTGCTGTGACAGAACACCATGACCAGAAAGCAAGTTGAGGAGGAAAGGGTTTATTTGGATTACACTTCCAGATCATAGTTTATCACCAGAGGAAGTCAGGACAGAAATTCAAGCAGGGCAGGGACCTAGAGGCAGGAGCTGATGGGGAGCCTGTTTTCTTAAAGAATCTAGGACCACCAGCCCAGAGATAGCTCACAAACAACAGGATGAACCTTTTCCCATTGATCACTAATTAAGAAAATACCTTACAGCTGGATCTCCTGGAGGCATTTCCTCAACTGAGGTTCCTTCCTCTCTGAAGATTCTAACTTGAGTCAAGCTAACACATAAAATCAGCCAGTATAGTCACTATGAAAAATGGAAATTCTTTCCAGGTTAAGATTTTGATTAAGCCAGGCAATGGTGGTGTTCACCTTTAATCCCAGCACTTGGGAGAAAGAGGCAGGTGGATTTCTGAGTTCCAGGACAGCCTGGTCTACAGAGTGAGTTCCAGGACAGCCAGGGCTACACAGAGAAACCCTGTCTCAACAAACAAACAAACAAACAAACAAACAAGATAAAATAAAAATAAAAAATAAAATAAGAATTTGATTAAATTTAACAGAAAGTATTTTGAAGTATTCACAGCCAAAGCTCTGGCCAGTTCTGTTTGTTATCCCCTAATGGGGATTAACTTAAAAGGATGAATATCAGCCATGGTCAGAATGGCCTTACCACAAAGGGTCTTTCCTAAAGAGGGAATGTTTCCCAAGTTATTACATATATAATAATATCCCCTGTAGGAAGTCATCTAATCAGAATGGGCCTAACTTAAATGAATTTATGAGCAGTTATTTTTGCTCTGCTGCACTAAAATTCCTTGTTCAGGAAACCTATAAGTTATATAGCTGTCTCTATGGTTTGGTGGTAATTGTAGAATTATGTAATTCTAATAGTAAGATTTTATAGGTGTGTATATGTGTGTGTGTGTGTATGTGTATGTATGTATATATGTATACATATATGTAAGGTCACAAACTTAAGGAAAATATAAGTAGATACATTAGAACAAAATCAAGTAGAAAGGAGAAAGCAAGTAGCTGGAGGTGTATCTTAGTACTGAGAACCAACAACAGCCCTTGGGGCCACAGCCATCAAGCTGCTCAACAAGTAAGGTCAAGCCTGATAGCTTGAGTCCAATCTCTGGCATCCACATGGTGGAAGAGATAGCCAAATCTTGCACATAATAAGTAAAAAGAAAGAAATGTACCACACTAAGACATGGACACTGTATTTACATTAATTATATAAATTTTAGGGCATCCACATTTAAAGGTGGAGTAGAAATAGAGAGACTGTCTGTTGGGCCCTGTTAGCCGCCCCCCCCCCACCCCCCCACCCCCCCCCCACCCCCGCCCCCAGAAAGACTCGAGCCTGACTTGATTTTCTCAAGACCTATCTCACTCACTTCTGCTTAGGAGTGACTTAGCACGACCTTCAGTGATACTGCCCCTGCCTAGCTACCACTGACTTAAACTCATTGGTCCCCGTAGCCCTTGTCACCTAACTCCACCCCTTCGTCCCCGCCTCCCTACCTTCTCCTTATAAAAGAGAGCGCCAAAGAATAAAGAGAGTTCCTGCTTTGACCAGACTTCAGCTCTGTGTGGTTCTTCTTGGGTCCCCGACACCATCCTGCTCAGCCCCAAAGAGACCCGGCCGGTGGGTCTGGGCTTTTCTCCTCCCAGCCATCTGCCGGCAGAGAGCCGACAACTGTCATCCTCAGACAGGAGGCCTCCATGTTTATTCTCGGCTACTTTTATAAACAGTTTTCACTAACTTTAATATTGGGTCTTGGAAACAAGGCCGTTGCTCACAAACTGTGCTACATTTTCTCGGCAATTTTAACGGAATTGTCTTTTAGATGAAATTATGTTAGCTGCAGTTTGCATCAGTACCCAAGATAACTTCTGACCTAACAAAAACCTTTATTAGTGAAAATATGACAGTTTACATTTATGACAATTCACTTGAAAACAAGATATGAGTCTTTTACACCGGAAGTTGCCCAGATGTTATTTTATTCTACAGAGTCTATAATCAAGCAACATCTGTGTCTTAACAATTTAAAATACACTTTATCTTCACAATACATAGCAAAACAAACATGATTTTTTTTATTTTAGTATAAATACTGAAATTAAATGCTTTGTAGATCTCTTTTGCTTATCCCTTCAAATTAGTTAAGGAGTATAGAAAATATAGTACTAAATTAAATAGCTCTTTAAAACATATTTGCTGATAAATATTTTTACATATATTAAATTAAACATAAAGCATACACATTCCTTCATATACATATGAGCTTTGTAAAGAATTGGCATACTCTTTTCAATGTAAACATTTAAAAATATATTTTAAAAAGAGTTCGTTTTCTAATATAGCCGCGAGGATGTCTGTTGTCCTTTTCAGTATAGTGACAAGGATGTCTGATGTCCTTTTTAATATAATGACCAGGATGTCTGATATCTTATTCAATATAACATTAAGACTGTCCGATGTCTTGCTATTCAACAGATGTTTTCCTCATTTTATCAGCTAATTCTGTTCTTACTTCAATGTGTTTTTCTAAATTTTGTACTTCGTGTGGAAGATTGAGGTCCCAAATAGACAAACAAGATTGTATCTCTGTAAGGAGAAGAGAAATTATATTTCAATAATCCACTATGAAACATTTTTATTTATGTATATTATGTTCTGAACAAATGTATACACATAAATTTAGCCTAAACAATGTACTAAGCTATTGCTATTATAAAACAAGTTCCCCTTGGAAATGTTAATTGGACATTAAGAAGCTCCGAAATTTCAAGAATTTGCTTGAATTGCTGATGGGAGCCAATGAGATGACTCAGCAGCTAAGGGTACTTCCTGCAAAGCCTGACCTGAACTCATGAGATGACTCAGCAGCTAAGGGTACTTCCTGCAAAGCCTGACCTGAACTCATGAGATGACTCAGCAGCTAAGGGTACTTCCTGCAAAGCCTGACCTGAACTCATGAGATGACTCAGCAGCTAAGGGTACTTCCTGCAAAGCCTGACCTGAACTCATGAGATGACTCAGCAGCTAAGGGTACTTCCTGCAAAGCCTGACCTGAACTCCGGGAACGACGTGGAAGAATAGAGCCAACTCTTTCATGCTGTTCTGACATTCGCACATACACTGTAACATGCATACACCCAAACATCTAGTGCACACACACACACACACACACACACAAGCAATAAGATTTATGAAGACATTGCTGAGTGTCGAATGTGTTACACAAGCCATCAGTCTACAGTGCAGTGTGCTGTCCCATCATGCCACATTCTCTTCAGCACAGAACATGATGATACCTTTTTGTTCTTGGGTACCCTCTGTACTCTTCCGCTTGTACCCCAAAACCAGCATGACATTTTTAAGGCTTCCTTTACCAAAAGGAAACATAAAAAACATTCAGTTAAAATAATGCATTGAATTCAACTTTTAAAAGTTTAGCTACCCACATCTTAAACACAAATATACTGGACCTGAGTTACTACTGCTATGTTTTTTTGTTTTTGTTTTTTTGTTTTAGTTTTTGTTTTTGTTTTAGATTTATTTATTTTATGTGTGTAATTACACTATCACTGTCTTCAGACACAGGACAGTGTAATTCTATCTTCAGACACAGGAGAAGACGGCATCAGATCCCCATTACAGATAGTTGTGAGCCACCATGTGGTTGCTGGGAATTGAACTCAGGACCTCCTGAAGAGCAGTCAGTGCCCTTAACCACTGAGCCATCTCCCCAGCTTGACACTGCTGCTCTTTAGGACACACTTCAGTTATACAGAAACCCTCTTCAACAGATCAGAAATTTTAAAAGAAAACCTAGGCTATTTATAAGAAAGTGAGACAACTCTCTAGCCTTCGTTACTTAATGGTTTGATATTTACACTTAATTCCTCCCCAGAGTTGGAACAGTAAATGAGAAGAAGCTCGGGGAAAGTGCACTGGTCAAATAGAGGCATGGACATGAGGCACCTGGAAAGCAAGGTGGGCGGAGACACTGAGCACCTATAATATCACATGTCTCTCTTGAGCCACTTGCTAATTGATCTGGCAATGATCTATCGACAGTGTGGTATATACTGGGTCCTAACAATACGGTGTGGATGAAAACATGCAAACCCTCCTAATCTACATGGACTTTATGCTCTAATAAAGACCGAGTCATTAAGGTGGTAAGTCAAAACTACCCAATGTTATGTCAGTGATGGCACTCAAAAACCTAGAGAAGGGTCTTGACTTCATCACTACCAGCTTCTCTGAGGTACATGAGCTACTACTGCATCAAAAAGCAGACAGACTAACATGACTAATTAAGAAAAAGAGCGCAGGTGCCAATCCTTCAGGCATGATAGAGCCCTGTGAGAGACTCCAATTTCCCGAGTCAGAACTATTAAGTGCCCAGCCATGGAGACAGACAGGTACCTGAAACACTAGCAGACAGTTTATGTTGCAACTCACCTTGACTTTAAGATCACTCACAACTCACTGTACTGCCTGAGACTTTAGTGATAACCAACCACTTAGACCCCAAAACGCACACAAACTAAAGATGAAAATTTAACACATTTGGTAGATGGTGGCTGTGGATAGATATCACCACTGTGATATCTCCCTCCCTGGTTGTTTAACATGTATATGACAGTTTAAAATCCCAGACACACCTAATTCTAGCTCATACGTGCATCTCAGGTGGGTATCCAGAGATAAAACGTCCATGCCAGGTAGGGGAAACTCCTTTTGGTGCTAAAAATATTCCTCTTATGACGGGTACTTTCCTTTCCATTCGTTAAAGTTTCACAAGACTGGTTTTGGGGTGCAACACCCTACTGAAATAATTTGTCATTAGGTTTGCATACATGGGGTGGTTACTGTTTTCTAAATAAAATTATTCATCAACCGAAGATACCGAAAAATTCCTTTGTGAGAAATATCGTCCACACAGTACCCTAATTTATTAATATTTAAGTGGAAAAAAGTTACTAACAAGAATATAAGCCAAAATCTGGATAAAACTTAAAAGTTAACAAAGCTCATGGACTGGGGAGTCCACTGTGCATTGCTCTAAGAATATAAATTTATTTAAAGAATAAAACCCAAGCAGGAAGCTGACAAGGTGTAAAACTTTCAATAAGCTCAAAATAAGCATTCATTTGACTAATTTGTTGAAAAGTGAAATATACACAGTACACATTCTCTCTTTTGCCTTAGATCTAGGGGGAAAAGCTCTTAAGAGCTAAACTGGGTTCATCTGAGGTTGTCTGCCTCTCTGAGAAGACTAAGAGCATCTATCCTTTCCAGTGCATTTTTTAGTTTTTGTTTTTCGATTTTTCGTTTTATTGGATATTTTATTTGTTTACATTTCAAATGTTGTCCCCTTTCCCAGCTTTCCCTCTGCAAACTTCCTGTCCCATTCCCCACTTTCCCTGCTTCCCTAAGGGTGCTTCCCCACCTACCCACCCACTCCTCCCTCACTGCCCTAGCATTCCTCTACACTGGGGCATCAAACCTTCACAGGACCAAGGGCCCCCCTCCTGTTGATGCCAGATAAGGCCCCTTCAGTTCCTTTCTGTAACTCCTCCATTGGGGTTCCTGTGCTCAGTCTGATGGTTGGCTGCAAGTATTGGTCAGGCTTTGGCAGAGCCTCTCAGGAGACAGCTGTGTCCGGCTCCTGTCAGCAAGCATTTCCTGGCATCTTCAATTGGTGTCTGCATGTGGGATGGATCCCCAGGTGGGGCTTAACCGGCCCTACTTAGAGGTTCACCCAGTGTTGACTTCATCATGTGACCATTGAAAGCACTAAAATGGTGTCAGAAATTCTCCTCAAAGAGATTTTTTTAAAAATGGTATTTTTTCATCATAGAAAGTATGGATTTATCTAAAGGAAAGAAACTTGCCTAATTGTGCTGTGGCCATGGCTCTCACAGAATCACAGAAATTGTGAATGGTGCGGATAACTCGCCGAGTGGAAAGATCCAGGAGTAGGATGTGGCCTCCTCCAGTTCCGATCCAGAGGGCCGTGTTCTTCTGCAGGCAGAGTGCCTTCACCCTCCCAGAGTAGGACAGCTTATGTTTCGATTCCTTGTTTATTTTTACCATCACCTCCCTAGAACCATAAAGAATAGCTTTATTCACAGTTCTATGGGCACTTAAGAGGCTTGAAAGATCTACCTAGGCATATACAGCTTACTAACATTTTAAACCATGAAGGTATCGTTTCAGAATTCTGAACACACGTTCCCCGGCTTTAATTACCAAAATCACAGGAATCATAATTCTTTATTTCAAAACAGCACAATCTCCACGAAGCTTCCATTCATCATCCCTCCAACTTTAAACAACTCATTGTATTAATGTAATGTAAATTCTGTGTAAATAGCTTTCATGCTGTATCGTTTAGGGATTAATGACAGGAACAGAGCCTACACATACGTGTTCAGTAAACATGCAAGCCTCAGGGTTCTGCACAGGAAGGAAAACCTGGGAAAATGGAGGGCTGGCTTTATGCTCTGGGTAGAATCAAAGCCTGCAGAGCTCAGTTGTTTAACACAAAAAGCCAGGAAGCACATTCCTTCTCTTGAGGTACAAGCTCTCAATGGTAAGGACCATTGCAATATCCCTAATCCTGTAAAGGCTTGATCCAGCACTATAGGGGAGTACCAGGACAGAGAAAAGGGAGGGGGAAAGATAGGAGAATGGATGGAGAGGAGAGGACTTATGGGACATGGTGGGGGGGGGGACTGGGAAAGAGGAACGCTTTTAGAATGTAAACAAAGAATATAGAAAATAAATAAATAAACACATAAATAAAAAATAAAAAAAGAAATCCCCAAGTAAATAAAATGGATATTCATTGTTTTGTAATGAATATTATAACTTGTAAATATTTACTATAAATAATGAAATTTCCAAGTTTTAATATAAAGGGATTAATTTCAATGGTTTCTTGTGAAATCCAAAAATTACAAAAGAAAAACAAGTCACTCATATTCAGATAGATAGATGATAGATAGATGACATAGATATAGATGATATATATAGATTAAATATAGATAGATTTAGATGATATAGAAATATGATGTATGTATAAGAAAATATATAAGATGTGTTAACAAAGAACTATCTCAAAAAAATGTTCTTTTAAATTTCCCTAGAAGACAGGAATAAAGAAAAAGAAGTCAGGATTTCTTTTTCTGTGGATAAAACCAGAGGTAAACCAGTGCACTTACTTTAAGAAGTGCACACAGTCTATTAATTCACAGAGCTTTTCTGTTTTCTTGTCCCACACCTCTACCACAGGGCTATTTTTCTTGGCAATATAGAGAGCTGTGTCTACTGCCACCGCTATGATGTTAGAATCGCTGAAAGCTGAATAAGAAAACCTAGAGGGGGAGAAAGGTAGAAAAAATATATTCAGAAAGTTAACGCTATTTTCAAAATCAAGCAAGTTGCACTATTGTAATTATAACATATTTTTCCCTCAACCCTTTTGAATGACTTTGCTACTTAACCTATTTTGGTTAACCAGTTTTAGCTGTAGTTGACCATAGAATAAGCAGCACAACTCTTGTTCATTTCTGGGTTGATTTTACAGTTCAAGTCTATCCGATTCTGTATGGAATTTTGCACTATCTCTTAAATTCTAAAAAAAATATAGTGTCTGAAAATTTTAGACATTTCAACAGAATCCTTGTTGCTGTGAGTGTTTGGAAAACTGAGAATTAGCTATTTGTACCTAGAATTAAAAAGACATGGAAATAAATTACAGTGGCAATGTCTCCAAGCATAAAAGAACCCCTAGCTTTGTAAATGTAAGTCAATCAAATATGAAAAAGACCAAACCATCCACATAGATTCAAATGGGTACAACATTTACAGAGCTTGAGGATTTAGACACTTATTATTTATTCTCTTTGAAAACAGAAGAAAATAGAAAGCATTTTCAAATATTGCTCCTTTAACCTTACACATAAGCACCATATATAGCTCACAAACAGATTAGAGACTGTAGGCTCCGTCTGCAAGGTAAGCTCCAGGCTGATTTTTGAGGTTTCACCTAAATGTGAGCTTCTCTGGAATTCTTCCCTGATCTCTGGGAGAGAATAGGCCAGCTGTTTCTTTCCCCCTAATTGCATAGCTGGAATCTCTCTCATAGTCTCAAAGTCTCACTTATTAGTGTGCCCCCCCCACTAGACTGTCAATATAACTTCCTAAAAACAAATGCCAATCTTTCCTATATGCCCACAATTCAGTACAGCATTATCATACATAGCTAAGTGTCTTTGCTGTGCTAGTCCATTTGTTTCAGTGACTGGACAGAAGGATGGATCAACAAAGAGTGAACTAGCAAGATGAATGGACGTCTGGAAAAAAGTGAGAAACTTCAAATTTGTGATTGGCTTTTATGGACTATACAAAACTGTCAGGGAAATTGAGAAAACATCAATATTTCTTATAATAGGGAGGAGTTTTTTCCTCCATTTTTTTTCTCTCTGTTCTTTAAGGAAGATGAAATATTGTCTCCTGCTAGAGAGCCATTATTTTCAGTGGTTTTGCTGAGGTGTCTGCTGTGTCTACTGTAAAGACTTCCATGAGCATGAACATGTACACAGGACTTTAGAACCATGCAACAGTTTCCTGTGGTGACTTGTTTGGTCCTTAACCATAAAATTACATCTCTACAGACATAATTTAGTAATAGAGAAGTCACCTAGCATTCTCAGGGCTTCATGGTCTATCCTAGAATAATAAATGCAAATGAATTTATTTAAAAAAGATGAATTTAAATGCCTAGAAATGCAAAAACAATATCTTACAAATGGTAAATAATTCACCCCAGGCCACATGACTGACATGTTGCAGAGTCAAAACACAAAACAAGTCTCATAGGCTCTGAAAGCAGACATGTTTCAGTACTACATATATCTTCCAGTCACCGAATGCTGTCCCTGTTCAGTGCTCTGACCCCTGTGTGTGGAAGAGGGGACTGAAGCAATAAATATTCTTTTAGAAGAAGGCACTGTTTCCCCGTGCCGTATGTGATGTGACTCTTCATCTCTCTAGGGAAATGAACCCCTGGGTGGGGCTGATCTTCATGGCTATTTTCTAGTAACCATCCACACAAGATACCAATATGTACCCATGATGCCATCAAATGCTCTATATCAAATGGATATCTCTGCTTCTAAAATATTTAAGGATTATATAATTCTATAAAAAGTGAAAATTACAGAAAAAGGGAGGCTATCCAAATACTTACACATACTAGAAAACACATCCATAGTACAGCAAAAATACCACTTGTCTCTACTGACTTGTAATATACTGTAGTATACCTTAATGCTAATTACATTTTAGAATCATCTAATACCATAATAATAATAAGAAAAGAGCATTGAAATTGAAGCCAGGACTTTCTTAGTTGTTATGATTTCATTGACATGAAGCATGAGACAGACTGAGCTACATCACAATTTTTGATTACAGCTCACGGAGAATTGCTGTGAGCAATGGAATTAAGATATTACATTCAAAAGCAATAGGGTAACTGCTGTGAAGGAAAGGCCTGGAGCAATGCGAGCACAAACAGAAGCCAGGAAACTTCCCTGGATGGAAGGAGAGCCTCCACCCAGGAGGCAGCATTTGGACCAAAGCAGACAGAAGGAGAGCTCAGTGGGGATGCAGCCAGAAAGCAAGCACATGGAAAGGCTGGGGATGCAGATAAGCCAGGGATGTGTGTGTGTGTGTGTGTACATATATATATGTATACTTTGTATATATATATATATACAAAGTGTGTGTGTATATATATATATATATATATATATATATATATATATATACACTTTGAGAATGGAGGTGATTTCAGTTTAGCAAAAGCACAGGGGCAGCAGTAAAATCAGAATCCAGACAGTTGAGCTGAACTAAATGATGGATACAACATAACAGGGAGAGCCGTCGGAATACTTTCAGCAGGAAAGTCTATCTGGCTTGCATTCTGAAGGGTTCTCTTTCCTGTGTGGAGACAGATGGGAGAAAAATGTATAGCTAGATGCTGAGACCTGGATAGAAACCACCTATTATTAACACAGCCATAGACAGCCTTGGCCTTGGTAACAACAGAGAGGTTTGAGAAACCATTGGGAAAGTCAAGTCACTATGAGAACGAAGGACAAAGATTAGCCTTGAATACCGCCAAAGATCCAGACAGACACACAACTAGCAAATTTCCCAGAAAGAGAGATTTGTGACCAAGAGCTGGTAGCTGTCACATCACAGTTTGTGTACTTGAGAGTTCATCAGGTACTGAGCGTTATGTTAACATCCTTACAAAAATCTTATTTAACCTTCCAAACACCCCTTTGGGATGATTTGAATGACAGTGAAATAGATACTCATAGGTTATTGCCCTATGAGTTAACAAAGCTAATATCTGACTTGTTTTTGCTTTTGCCTCCAGCCTACACTGCCTGATACTAAGGAGAAAAAAAAAAGAAAAGGCAGATTTAGTTAAAATCCAATTTAAAATGGGAACCATTCACTGGAAGCTATTGGACAACTTAGGGGAACTCAGTTGTAGATAATGACTAATGTCCCAAGGAACTCACCAGTAACACATAGTTCAGTGGGTAGGAGCCGAGAGACCCATGGACCCCTCGCTATTTCAGGGATGGGGCCAGTCTTGGGTAGGCCTACTGTAGGCAATCAGAGTTGCTATGAGGTTGCAACTATACTGCATTGTCTTTGCCTTGCTCAGAGGTCAACATTTCAGCTATGACCTCTGAGGTGTAAATGTCCTGTTTAGGACTGAGCACTCAACCATCAGTTCCTCTCAGAACCCCGATGGTTGCACAGATGATCCTGGTTAAACGTAGTCAGGGGAGAGGAGAAGGAGAGAGACAGAGACAGAGATAGACACACACACACACACACACACACACACACACACACACAGAGTTGAATATCCAATAGGAAATCTTAGGGAAGAAGGAATTACTTAGGTGGGAGGGAGACTTGAGAACATGTGGTAACAGTAATAAGAATGTCCTTTATACATGTATAAAATTATCAAAGAACAGATTAAAAACCAGAAGATTTTGAAAATTTGAGCAACATACTAATTCAAAACATATATATTTTCATTCTTGTCTGAAACTGGTATCACTAACTTGGTCATAATTTTGATAACCAATTATTGAATCTAGAAATAATTATCCTTAAAAAAAGTTTTGCTATAATTTATACTTAAGGTAATTGTAAATAACTGAATATATAATCCATAGCTTCAGTTAAGTAGGCATTATAATTAAATAATATTTTAATGTTACTGTGATAGTTAGAACTTGTTAAATTTTCTGTTAAGGTTGTTTCATCATTTAAGAGACAAATATTGCGTTTCAGATGATATTTAGTATCAATATAGTCTGTGAGTAGTTTACTAATATAATTCTAAAGAGAAAAATGTGAGTAAATGGCAAAATGGCTGTATAGAATGAAAATAACTTACAGCTGGTTGGTCCTTGTCTCGATGAGTTTCTGAATGGTGAAGTCATTGGAAAAGGAGAAGATCTTAGTGCCACATCCTCCCCATGTGATGTGTCTTTCAGATGAATTCATGGACGCGCTCAGGCACATCAGGGGTGTACTAACGTCGCCTATGCGTAGCATCTTCAGGGGGGCAGCGCCTTGGCACTGCAGAGAGTGAGAGAGCAGGCTGAGCATGCGATATGAGGCTGGGCAACATTCTGCTTCACAGAAATGTTTTCTATTTTAAATGACATTGAATTTAGACATGCTTTCCAAAATTTCTACCAAGACAGGGCTTGGTTAAACTGACATTCGAGTTGTAACCTCATGATCAGACTCTTCTCTTCCCTGTGCAAAGACCATTCAGAAAACAGCCTGTTCATCAGAGCTGCTTCCATTTCTCTCTCTTTTTTCTTCATTTCTTCCCCCATTAATTAATTAATTAATTAATTAATTTTACTTCCCGATCAGAGCTTTCCCCTCTCTCCTTTCCCCTCCCCTTTCTTTCTCTTCAGAGAAGGGAGACCTCTCATAGATGTCTTATAAAAGATATATAGGATATCTGATATGTGACCCCAAAGGGGCTGTGAACACCAGGTTGAGAACCATTGCTTTAGATGATTAAAAAAAATATTGGTGCCATGAAGTGGAAGCTGATTGATTAGATGAAACCATGATGAATTGGTGGAGGAATAAATACTGCAATGACTAAAGGAGTCATTACAGGAAGTTGGATGATATCTTTAGTACTGAAGGAGTGTTTTCATGTGGAGGGAAAGGAGGGAGAGGAAGAAGGAAGGGGAGCCAGGTTGGGAAATGAACCTAAGGCATCCTGAGGTTCATTGCATTCTTTACTGAGCTATGCCTCATATGCCTACCCAGGAAGTCAAACTCCAGTGTCTTTTTCCCCCCTGGAATGCTTTTATAGAGAAATTCTTCTTGATTTCTACAAATGGAATTATCTCCATTTCTATCATACTAAGTAGGATTTCATGTCTTGTTACCTTCAGTTCAATTATATAAATCATTGACTCAGCAGCAAATATTTTTCCGAGGCTGTATTATATGCTAAATGTATGGAACAATAAATAGATAACAGGAGAAATATATGATGCTTCTTATCAGGAATCTAATAATCACATATGGGGAGAGATGTGTAAAACAAACTCATTGAAAATACACTTTTATGTAGGATGCGTTCAACATTTACCTTAATGGTCTTATCTTCAAATATCATTAAGTTACCATCAGCAGTTCCCACCAAAAGAAAGTTACTTTGCTTGCTGAAAGGAAAAATGTCAAAACTGTTACAAAATAATATTGTTTTGAGTAAACTGACTTTTAAATTCTCCCATTTTGACTAAACTTGAGACAGGTGCCTCTCTGGCCACACCTTCAGCCTCCCCTCCTGAAATCAGAGAGATATGTATACATTTTCCAGTCCCTGGAACAAAAATAGGGACCTAGCTTCAGTAGGGCATAATTAGCAAGGACATTTGGCAGATGATTCACAAGAACACCCTGCCATTGTCCACAATATCCTTCAATATTTTCCACAACTGTAACCCTGTGACTAAAGCTCTCCCACTTTTATTTCAGTGAGATTGAGCTTGCTATCTTTTTCCAATGAGAGCATCAAATAAAATCCTCTTTGCCTTTGTAATTCAACCCAATGATAGCTTTCTTCAGCACTATCCAAATAGTTTCAACTCCAAAATTTATAATGCAGTGCATGCCTCATATTTTACATTACTTTTCCAGTACTGGAATAAAGCAAAGACGCATATCAAGTATAATCCTAGTGGTTCATGGAAATTATCCTGCCTTCCATAATACATCTTCCAACCTATGACTTATGCCTAAACTTCTGCTACTTAGATATATTGATTATGGTCTATATACAGCTGAATGATACAATTGCCTAACCACTTGTATGTCTTTGGGATATGATTCCTATAAATGATAAGAATTAAGAGATTCTTAAAACCTATATTACCTATTAACAGCTTAAAATTTATTACAGTTTATTTTAGTATGGAGGATGTAAGGTGTGCAGGAGCCATGACATGGGTACAGAGGTCAGGGGACAACTTGGAACACTCAGTTCTCTCCTTCTACCATGTGGGTCCCAGGGATTGAACTCATGATTTCAGAGTTGGGAGCACTCTGCTCATTATCTGCTGAGCCACCTCACAAGCACTTAAAAGAAAACAACCTTTACATTTTATAAACAATGTAGATTATTTTGCAAATCAGTAGTTCAGTAACTACAGTTTCAATGCATCCCATTGAATCACCAAGTTGGTGCTATATTGATGTCTGCATTCAAGAAAAAATTAATAAACATTCAGCATCAAACACACACACACACACACACACACACACACACACACACACACACACACACGCACACACACACACACACAAAGCAAGCTGACCAGAGTGGAAGGAATAGCATAGCCACAGCTGCCCATGAGAAATAGTTGACATTTTTACCTGCCTCAGCTATATCTTCATATAGAAAAGGCAAACATATCACTGTGATCCTTCATAATTCTCTTGAAAATGAGCAAACCAATAGAAAGCAGCAGAAGCCAAGAAATTTTTACTGATGTAATAATTTTGCAAATGATTAAAGCACCTGAAATTTCTATAATCTCCTTCAATTAACTGACAAACATACCTCTGCTTGGCAAAGGAATTGCAATACAAACAAGTAACAGAATCAGTCATCTTTTCAAGTGTATGTCTCTTTGTCTCATCTTCAGCATTGATGACCAGGAGAGCCCCAGACTGTGTCCCACACACAATCCAGCTTTCTTTCTCAGCAGCAAGATGCACCAAAGCTAAACACAGTATTCTACTATCAGTAACTTCCTGTAAAGAAAAGAATATTAAATCTAAAAGACATGACTTTACTTCAAGTTACAAGATCATGTATATAATGAAAATATCCTATTATCAACATCCTTAAATATAACTACTTTTGTGCACTTACTTTTACAATCAATGCCTATTTTATTCAGTTTTCAACAATAGATGATATATCTGGTAAAGATTTTTTCTACATAGTTTCAGAATATGTCTGAATCTGAAATTAAAAATTGAAATTCATTTTTTCAGAACCAATTCTTACGTCTTTCAAGATCATGTGAAAGTCTTCGTTCACCTTGAATATAATTTTTGGCACACTATTTCAAGACAATAATCAAAATACCAAGTTACTTTTTATCTCTATAAATGTAACTGCTTGTCAATATATTGATTTATCTTGTAGGAGTCATATATAGACTCTTTTGCTCATTCCTCCACTGCTGGAAGCATTGGCTGCCAACAGACCCAGAAATGTGTGATTACATAGCCCTAATTCTAAGGCTAATGGCCAACTGACATTGGAGAATGAATGTCTCATCTTACACATAGACACTCGAGGACCGTCTAACCCATAGTATGTAGCCTTTGATGGCCATCTGACTCCTATTATGTAGACAAACACACAAAGACCATTTGGCCCTTTGTGTGAACATTCAATGGACATCAGCTTTTGTGTACAGGCACCTGATAACAATCTGGCACTTTGTATATGGACACCTGATGATAGTCTGGCACTTGTATGTGCATACTTGGACATCTGGATTTTTGTGTGTGAACAGTTCACAGTTCTGGTTAGACTCCAGAGCCCTTGAGAGACTGAGGCTCATCTTCCTCATAAATCACATCTTTTTTCTGAGATTCTTATTCTGTTGTCTTCCTTTTCCTCCTGCCAAGCTTCTTATTCCATGAGTCATAATAATAAAATAGTTGTTACATACACAATCATACCACACATATGCCACACCCCCACATACATGTATGCATATATATACATATATAGACACACATTGATGTATATATATATATATATGTACATATGCTGTGATGTTAAAAAATGACCTGATTCCATAGGCACTTACTTGTTCTAAAGGAAACATTTCTACATTGACTCTTAATTTTTTCCAAAGTAATTTTTAGCTGATGTAGGCTTTAAATTACTTTAAAGTACTCTGAGAGATTTCTAATTTAAAGAGAATTCATATTTACCTCATAGCTGTATCTCTCCGTGTTTAAGTCAAATAAGGAAAGCTGTCCTTTTTCAGTGTTCCCACAACCCAACCAGAGAGTTGCATTCTTGCTATTGAGATTTGTAGCAACCATGCATTCAACAGTAATGTTCTTAGGTATTGAAATGTATCTCATGAGGCAAATTAATTCAGCTGAATTCAAAATGTCAAAGACCTGAGAAAGTTTGAAAATAGCGAAACAGCATCCAAGTTAACATTTCTTCCTCATGAATCAAATGTGTCTGTCCTAAAGGTATATTAAATAAAACCTACGGTTCTCCGTTAAACTTTGACCTGATAATCTAGATCATTAAATACAATAGCCCAAATTACAGATAAAATTATATATAAAACCAAACACAATATATACTCTTTGTATACTGTGCATAATATGTACTCTTTATATGTGTGCTATGGTACTTCTTTTAATATGAGTGCTCCATCTTGCTTAGAACAAATATGTTGTGCCAAGGAAAATTCTGTAGGTCTAAGCTTTGCAAAACTACCCTACACTTTAGAATTTCAGAGCTGCTATGGAGTTCATAAAACACAAATAGAAACAGTACTTGTGCTGTGGAAAGTTTTACTCTGATAAAATAAGTGAGCCAGATGGTTGAAGCAATTGTGGAATGTTTGACATGGTCATTGTTTTTGTACTGAGCTATTTCTGATCAGGACATTGAAAGTTGAATAAATCTTCAAATATTAACTGTAATTCAAAATCAACACAGCACAACAGAAGAACCATTTTCATTGTGATCTATGAAAGTTCACACCAGCCTAGAGTATAGCAAGTTTCCTTTCAGATATTATGTCAGAAGATATTACTTTGCTACAAGCTAACTTAAAATATTGGATGAATTTTAGAAATACATTGAATGCAATCTCTTAGTCTGTGCCTTTTTATTAGTGGAATTGAGGCTATTAATATTTAAAGGTAGCTAAGAGCAGTATTTATTACTCCTTATTATGTTGTGATAGTGTGGGCTCCCCCTGCCACTTTTGACTAACTGTTCTGGATTATTCATTCACTGTATTTATCATTTTGGGTGTAGTTAATCTTATCTTTAGGCTGACTTTTTCTTCTGTAAATCTGGATTGCTACATTTATTTTTACTATAAAATGTTTACTTTCTCTGGAGATTGTGATTGACAGTTTTGCTGGGTATAGTAGCCAGATTTGGCATCTGTAATATCTTAAAGATTGTAGAATGATTGTTCAGGCTCTTTTAACTTTCAGAGTCTTCATTGAGAAGTCTGGTATTATTCCAATAGATCTGACTTCAAGTATGATTTTTTTCTTTTTCCTCTGAAACTTTGAATATCTTTTCTTTGTTCTGAATAGTAGATAATTTTTATTATGTGTTGTGGGAAGTTTCTTTTCCAGGCCTATCTTTTTAGTGTTGTGTATGCTTCTTGTACCTCATTAGATTGGGTAAATTGTCATCTGTGGTTTTGCTAAAAATATTTTCTATGCCTTTGACCTGGTTTTATCTCTCTATCCCTATTATTTACAGGTTGATATTTTCATAGTGGTCAAGATTTTCCAGATGTTTTGCATCTGGGTTTCTTTTCTAGTTAAAGAGTTTCTTTGAGAGAGCTATTTCTTTCATCTTTTCTTCAAAACCTGAAAAAAAAAATCTCTCTTCCACCTCTTTTAATCCTTTGGTAAGTCTTGACTCTGATGATTTTGACATCCTTAGATTTTCACTTTCAATTTTTTTATTTGGTTTTCTTTAGTGATTCTATTTCTTTGTTAAATTCTATGTTCATTTCTTGAATATTTTTTATTGTTTCATTCAACTGTTGGGAGTTTCACATTGCTCATTGAGATAGTTATCCATATCTTATATAAGGTTCTTGTGCATATTTATAATTGCTATTTTGAAATCCTCGACTTGTACTGCAGCTAAACAGCTTTTCTCAGGTCCTAACAGGACACAATTGCTGGACTCTGGAGGAGGCATATTGCTTTGGTTGTTCATGTTTGTTTGTTTTTGTGCTGGAATCTAAGCATCTAGAGTTAGGATGTTTGGGGTATTTCTTGATGTAGATATTGTTTGGTAGGTATTCTATCCCTTTCCTTGCTGTTGCCCAACTATAGTGGGTATAGAGTCTTCAACTTCCAGCCCACTAAGCTGGGTATGGGTTCCCTTGTTAGACCTGTTCTGCAGGTCTGTGAGAAGTAACAAAACAAAGGAGCTGGGCTAAAAAGAAAGAGTGAGCAAGGCAGTGGGGGAGAATTAAAGGACCCTGGTGGCAAGAGGCAAATCCTGGGAGCATAGAGGTGAGAATGGAGTAAAGGTCCCTCTGGCAAGCTGAAGCAAGACTAAGGGTAAGTCTGGAGATATCAAATGGAGGACTGAAAGGAAGATATAGGCTCCCCTACCTAAGTCCCATTGAGTGTGGCAGTTTTGGGTCCCTGGTAGAGGCACCTTGAATCAGTGTAGACAAAGGGAACTGGAGAGGGACTGAAAGGAAAAGCCAAGGGAGTCTCTAGGAAGAATAGGAAATCCCTTGTTCCTCACAAAGAGGCCAAGTCCCTAGGAGACTGGAGTGAGCAAAAACTTTAATTAAAACAAAGCAAAACAAAAAAAACCTAGATATTTTTATAACCTTGCAGGAAAGAATCCCTTAAAATATGACCTAAAAAGAAACAAGCATCAAAAGATGTTAAACATGTCCTTATTAAAATGACATTATGTTCATAAATATGCCCAAAGAGAAACTGTTGTGTTTTATTACAAAAGAGAAAGTCAAAGATATGTTTTGTAGAGCCAGGTAAGGTGAGGTGGGAGGGGTGCCTAGTTGGGCCCAGGCTGAGGCTTCCCTTCCCCCTGAGGTATCAGCCATACAATGGGTATAGTATAGAATAGAGTTTATTTACAGCATGAAAAGGGCAATTAGGAAGGGAGTAGAGACAGACAGACAGACAGACAGACAGAGGTAGAGGAAGAGAGGAAGAGAAGAGGTCATTCAGAAACACATGGAGAGAGGATGGAGGAGGGGATAGGAGAGAGAAGGAGAAAGGGATCAGAAAGAGAAAGGAGGCAGAGAGAGTAAGAGAGCAAGGAGGAGTTGGAGAGATGGCTCAGCGGTTAAGAGCACTGACTGCTCTTCGGAAGGTCCTGAGTTCAAATCCCAGCAACCACATGGTGGCTCACAACCATCTGTAATGAGATCTGATGCCCTCTTCTGGTGTGTCTGAAGATAGCTACAGTGTACTTACATATAATAAATAAATAAATCTGTTCAAAAAAAAAAAAAAAGAGAGCAAGGAGGAGGCAAATAGCCCCTTTTATAGTAAGCCAGGCATCCCTGGTTGTTGCCAGGTAACTGTGGGGTGGAGCCTAGAAGAAGTGCTAACAGAACTGATAAAGGGAGCCACATAAAATCAAAAAGAAATCTTTACTCTAGATATCCAAGAAAGAGTAACATATATGAAAAATGTCTTTTTCACATGCAATTTGTAAGTAGATAATTGAGTAGACAAATGGGCATAGCAATAAAAACGCATTTCCTAAAAAGATATACATGTGTGTATTTGTATGTATCAGCATTAACAGATACATACACAAAGAAATATGTGAATATATGTACCTCCATCAATGATGGTGGCTCCTGGGGTGTTGGGGTCACAGTGTGTGTTAGAATGACAGAGATTATAAAAATCATATTTTATAACTAACACTATAAATACATATAAAACATTATAACATTTAACTCTGCATATGTGTATGTTAATTGATGTGTTTGAATATATATTTGAAAATTATTGGCATAGGTTTATAAATGTAAAAAGGAACATGATGTTTGATAAAAAAAATATTAAAAATTTTTAGCATGAGTGTACCTGGGCAGAAGTGGGTCTTTCTTGAGGATTTTCTTTCAAACACTTTGTAATTAACTTCTCAACCATAGGCCATGGGGCACAGCCATATTCTTTAACTGGATCTGAAATATAAAGATGATCATTCCAGCACACTAAACAAATCAAAGTTCTGTGCTTATTATCAACATATACAAGTTAAAAAATGCAATGGAAACTCTGATTCATAATTCTAAGTTTGCTATGACATAGTTGGCTTTGTTAACTTCATCGTCAGTAGAGCCACCCCAAAAGAGTTTCAACCTTGTGATCCCACCAGTCAGGAGGGAGATTAGGGTTGAGCTGAAGTGCAATGTTAGTCTCAGCTACATATCAGGATTACGATCGATCAGCCTGGGCTACATGAGACCATCTCGCTACCACCAACCCCAAAACAGACAAATAAAAGGTCTGCTGGCTTATTATGTATTCCATAATACAAAAGATACAAAAAAAAGAAAAAGAAATACAAAAATCAAATGAATGTAATAAAGGCATTTTATTTGCTATTTGCACAGAGACTTTGCAAATATTTTTGCTCATAAAATAAACAGCTTCTATGAAAACATCTTTATTACTTAAAGAGAGAAAGTATTTAGAGCCACATCTCTGCAGTTTGTTTGTGTGCATTTAATATTTCCTCTACAAATGCCACTCTTCAAGTCTGTGTACAATTGAGGCCAGGGCTTTTATACTGGAAAGCTAACAGGAACGATAAGGAAAATGGCTAAGTGGCATCTGAATTGAGTTTGACAATAATCAATTTCCTTTTCCCAGAGTCTTTAAAGGTCTCCAAAGAGTGTTTGATGCCATAGTCCCCATAGCAGCCCTAAGTTCATACTCAGAAGCACATCTGGGGGAGAAGGAAGTATTAGAAATAGCTACATAATTCTGCATTATCAAATGAAGTAATAGTCAAGAACAGATGAAAGGTCATGAAATTCCTTGGAGCCATGAGACACCCCTTCAAAATGAAGTTTCTCTCATTAAGCACTCATTTCCATTAATATTCATAGCAAAGGATATTATAAATTATTAAACGCTTCTTCATGAATATTAATTACTTTGCTCAAAGCAAATGAAAACATCCCAAGCTATGATGCATTCTGTAATTGTTATCAGAACTACAAACACAAGCCTGATTCTAATGCTAATCTTCCTTTCCTAGATGTCCTCCCAAGGCTATATCAAACATACCAATACTTAGGATTTCATTAAGCCTAAAATAACTAGGTTTTTTTTCATGTGATCTTTATTATTGTATCACAAAATTTAAGAAGATCTATGCATTCAGCCAAAGTCATCAAAATCCAAATGATCATGCTGATATTAAAAACTCTCTCTTGTAGATAAAAACAGAACTTACCTGGCAATTTCCCTTGTATGGCTAACTCATCAAACTCATTTGGGAACTTCAAACCCTCCATGATCCTACTCCCAGTTGTCCAAATATCATGAAGTAGTAAGCCAAAGGAATAAACATCGGCCTGTTGGTTATAAATGACATTTCCTCTGGCAACTTCAGGAGCCCGGAACCCTTAAAGGAAACATATATAGCAGTAAATATAGCAAACACCAAGGCCCACATATAGACCAACTGCTAAGAAACAGGTCAAGGAGACAGATGGGGTCTAAGTCAGGCCATGTTATCGCAGTAGTAAGAAACCTGGAACAAGTCAGTGAGCACCGAGCAGCCTGTTTCAGGCCCCACAACACTACTGACCTTAAAGGACAGATCTTTTGATCTTTACTATAAAACCTTACACTCCTACTATGATATCTTAGTCTTAAAAAGATGATAATATTAATAAATACTGAATAATAAATTATTAAGTAAAGAACACCTGTAGGCATAATGTATCTATTTTATTGGGTTCTTCTTTAGTTCCATTTATTTATTTATTTATTTATTTATTTATTTATTTATTTATTTATTTTACATCCTGATTACAGACACCTCTTACCACCTGTAGGGGGTGGTTCTGATGCTAAGGTCCTGTTCTCCAAATGGTTCTTGATCTGTCAGTAAAGAAAGCCATGGGACATTTTCTGGGTGGAAGGGACAGGTGGGACTTTCAGGTCCCTGGAGGCAGGCAGGGAGATGCAAGGAAGGAGAACAGAGTTCACCATGCTTTGGAGAGAGGAGAACCAGGCAACCATGAGGTCTTGGGAGGAGCACTGGGCTGTGGCTACCCCTGTAGCCAGATGGTCACAGATGTTTAGCAGGGACTAGACTCAACTGACCAACTAAGTTAGGGCAGGTAGAAGGTATGGAGCTAAGAGTAATGATAAGGATACATTTTCCAGGTGGGAGATAGTAGTAACCAGCAATTGTGCCAAGAAGGCAAGTAGAAATAGAACTACTGTGTGTCTGTGTCCTTTATCTGTGGATTCAAGCAAAGTTGGGAGGAAGCTGGGAGCACAGCCACTGTTTGGAGCAAAGGCAGGTAGATCAAAGCTACATGCAATACACCTCTCCTTCCAGTACCCCCTTCATATAACCCCTACCCTATAAACCCCTTCCCTTCTCCTCTGAGAAGGGGGTTCCCCACTCCGGGCACCAACACACCCTGCAGTCACTGCAGGACTAAGCACACCCTCCCCCACCGAAGGCAGAAAAGGCAGCCCGGCTAGGGGAACAGGACTCACAAGCAGGCTGCAGAGACAGCAGAGACACCCCCTGCTCCAGTTGTGAGGAGTGGGGGAGGGTGACAGAGACACACCCACATGAAGACCAAGCTGTAGATCTGCCACACACACATCAACCACACATGTGTATGGGGCCTATGTCCAACCCATGCATGTTCCCTGGTTGGTGGTTCAGTCCTCAGGATCCCCCAAGGGTCCATGCCAGTTGACTCTGTTGACTCCCATGGAGTCCCTATACATTTGGGGTCCCTTAATCCTTCCCCAACTCTCCCACAAGACTCCCTGAGTTGTGCCTAATGCTTGGCTATGAGTTCCTGCATCTGTTTCAGTCAGCTGCTGGGTGGAGCCTCTCTAGACAGTCATGCTAGGCTCCTGTCTGCAGAGCACCCTTAATAGTGTCAGGGACTGGTTCTTGTCCATGTCTCAAGTTGGGCCAATCATATCCCCTTAGTCTCTGCTCCATCTTTGCCTCTGCACTTCTTGTAGGCAGGGCAGATTCTGGTTTGAAGGTTCCATGGGTGGGTTGGTATCCTTATTCTTCCACTGGGAGTCCTGCCTGGCTACAAACTAACAACCAAATATATAAAAATCTCACAGGAAAACACAAAAAAGCCTTTATCAATTTTCTCTTTGTTTAATGTAACTGTTAGCAGCAAAGAGGGTCATTTTACAGGCTCAAAGTCACTAACTCCTCTAAAATTTCAGTGGTCTCATTAGTTCCAGAACTGAGGATTCCATTTTACCCAATGAAATTAAAAACTACAGGTTTTTTCCTTAAAAGAAAGAAATAAACAAACAAAACAAATCAAAACAAAACAAAAACAGTTGAAGTACAGGAACAGAGTACTTGCCCAGCTTGCAGAGTGCAACAGATCTTGGGTTTTATCTTTGTTAACAAAAATTAATTTATTAGCTTATTCATTAAGACAAATCAAAATCCTTTCAGGATTATGCCTGAAATTTGCTCGCTCTCTCTTCTCTCTCTCTCTCTCTCTCTCTCTGTGTGTGTGTGTGAGTCAATATTGGGTATTTTCCTTTAATGCCCTTCCATTGGTTTTTGGCCCATTGCCTTCCACCCAGCTTGCTGTTTCAGCCGGGTGTTATCTCTCCAGTGCTAGGGCTAGAGATGAATCTTGCCACCACTTGCTTCTCCATGGGTCCTGGGAATCCAGTCTCAGGCCTGTGCTTCTGCAGCAAGCACATAGACCTAGCTCCCAAGCTTTTGAATGCTTTTAGAGAAGGTTCAACCTTTTATTCCACGAGGAAGATAAATAGCTTTCAATTTTTCAGGATAAAATGAATATGTCAAGACTGTTGATAATGGTAAAGAATATTCACCATCTAAATAAATGCAACTGTAAATAGAAAATTGTTCAAAAATAAGCACTCTGCAGCAAATTAAAATCATTTTTAAAGGAAATTCTTCAGTGAAATGCAGAACAATGTGGGATATAGCATCAAGTGACCAGTTAGCAAGTAAGCAGAAAATTAAATTTCTTGACTCGGATAATGGTGTTGCTACAATATGATTAACTTTCTTCTAGGAAAGTGCATGTGAGTATATTTGGTGACAGCAGCAGGTTGTCAGAAACTTCATCCCAACACTTCTGACTCCAAAAGAGGAGGAGGAGGAGGAGGAGGAGGAGGAGGAGGAGGAGGAGGAGGAGGAGGAGGAGAAAGAGGAAGAGGAGGAGAAGGAAGAGAAGGAAGAAGAGAAGGAGGAAGAGGAGGAGCAGGAGGGAATGGTACCGAGCACTGGATCTGTGTGGAAGGTAGATGGGGATGCATCTGGACTGCTCTTTCCTCTTTCTGCAGGCTTCAATGTTAAGATTAAACACAGGACATGGAGAAAGGACCACACCAACATGGTTATGGCATATATTCCTTCTTCACTTTTATACTCACAGATGTTTAGTAACATACATGAATCTTATAATAATGAAAATATACTACCAGGGGGATACCATGATGGAGGAGTCCATAGCTTTCAAAGGACAGTTCTAAGATGCTGAGTTGAAGGCTCAGTAGCTCTTCAGTAGGCTGCAATTGCATAAGGAACTAAAAAGACCAGGACACTAAATACATACCTGACAGCTCCTAGTTTACTAATGACTAAAATCCGGCCCTTGTAACCAAAACTTCTTAAACTGTGGGTCACAACCCCATGTGAGTTTGTGTAACTAGAGGTGAAGGCCATGGAAAGTCTGAAAATAGAAAAGAGTTCCACATATATACATATGCATGCATGTAGGAACACCAGTGGTCTATGTGTGGTGTCCTTAACATTTTGTTTTTTGTTTTGTTTTCTGAGACCAGAAATCCCTAGGGATCCTTCTCCCTCTACCTTTCTAGCCCCGTGATCACAGGTGTGCACAAGCACACCCAACTTTATTATGTGTGTAATCAAGATCTAGCTTAGGTCTTCATGTCTAGATGGCAAATAGTTTACTGAAGCAGCCATCTTCAGTTGTCAGTAAAAGATTTCTGAGATTGCAAAATTGCTTTCAAAAGCAAAATGAAGATTGTGCTTCTGGAAGCTCTTGTATTGCATTGTGGAACTTTACAGCCCTGGTTCTCAACACACAACATGCATGTCTCCCTGTACGTGCCACACAATGCTAGCATGAGCTGGTGCCCCAAACACCTCTGGGCCATTCAATACTACTATGCGCTATGAGTTGTACTGTTGGGTAATACATGCAATGGCTTTCACTCTTTCAAAAGCTTAATGATTTATTTGAAGAAAGTAAAGACATCATATGTTCCACCTCCATTCTTCAACATGTATAAAGTTAGTATCTTTGAACTTGCTTGTGTTAGACAAACAAGCACACATTCATCTCATTAGTGTGCAGGTGAGATGTCATCTGTAAAGAGTTATATAATATTATGTGCTTATCAAATGACTGTTTAAAATTTTAATTGTTTATTATTTATTATCAATACATGTTTGATTTGTATAACTGTTTTATGTGCCTATAGATCCTCGGTCACATAAATATCTCTAGAACATGAAATGGTCATGAGTGGAAGAAGTTTAAGAAGCATTACCTTTGATATTTTATACAAATACATATGTGTATATATATTTAAAACCATAAGTTTTAGATATTCTTTATTATAGATATATATTTCTGAAAATATTTTGCATTTATTTAAGGCAATGATATTTTTCTATTGTTATTGCTTGGCTATGAATTGCCCCTCAAAAATTCATGAGTGGAAAAACCTGTTCCTCCATGCAGCAGTGTTTAGAAGGAAATGGATCAGGAGGGAATCCTAGCTCACTGATGGATTAAGGCATTGATAGAACTTACTGATGAAAAGTTGTGGAATCTATAGGTGGGGTGTGACTAGAGAAAGTCAGTCACTAGCTGGTTATCCTAATCCAACCTCTCTTTCTCCCAACCCTCCCTGATTCCTGGCTTCCAAGAAAGTGGGCAAGCATCCCCTCTACCGCATGCATGCACCCATATGTGTTTTGCTTAACATCATCCTAAAACAACAGAGGCAGTGATACTCCCACAACTGGGAGCCAAAACATATCTTCTTGACACAGATTTTCTGAGGAATTTTATCACAGGGAACAAAAGCTAGCTTCCACATCTGTATAACTGTAATAGCATAGTAACACCCTGAGCTAATAAAATATGATGCAATTAGGAGCTCTAAATACAGTACTAATAAACTATACATACTATGACATGATGTTTAAAGCATCACAGTAGCTCTATTGCAAATCCTTAAATAGCATTTTGCAGATACTTTCTAGAACATTTCACTTGACCTATATGCCTGTCACCAGTTAACAGACTTTACAAATAGCACAAAACCTGCTATAACCCCTTCTTGTTTTTAGGGTTTACATTATTCATTTGTGTTGGGGGAATGCAGGCATATGCCAAGGTATGTATGTGAAGGCCAGAGGACAACTCGCAGGAGGCAGTTCTCTATTTCTACCATATGAGTTCCAGGAATCAATTCAGGGCCTCAGGTGTGGTGACAAGCATCTGAGCCCTCTCACTGGTTCCTGTATCATGTGCTTTCTTAAATCCACAGACACAATCAAAGTCAAGAGTTCTTAAACCCACAAGATACCCACATGGATAATTTGCTAACAATCTTTATGCTTACATTCTTAGAATTTAAAAGAGATTTGGGTTGTTGTTTATAATATTCCCCAGTTGCTATTATTCATCCTCACATCATCGGATAATTATTAAATCAAGCTTCCATGTATTAAATTGTCTGCTATTAAACACTATGCTTTGTGTTTATTTTCTTATAAATTCTCCAATATAACTTTAAACCATGGAATCATATATCAAGAGGAGACTTGAGAATGCTATTTAGACTCATCTATCCATTTTCATCAAGTGTGCACCAATTTAGTCAGAGCCACTCAGTACTTTGGAAGATTTTACAATTATTGATGATGACAATCAAGCAGGGAATATAAATCGTTTTTTTTTTAGAGTGTTAGCATAGCATTCATAAGTCTCTGGATGTGATCTCCAGTACTAGGTACAACTGCAATCCCAGCACTGGAGATTTGGGCAGGAGCCTCAGTTCAAGGTCATCCTCAGCTCCAGAGTTTCAGTCCAGCTTGTGCTACATGATATGAGAGCCTCTCTCAATAAAAGAAATCTGTAAAGAGAGATAGGAGGGGAAAGAAGGAGAAAGAGGGGTAGAGGAAAGAAGGGAGAAGGAAAGAGAGGCAGAAAAGTTAAGAAAATCATGGGGAAAAAAGAAAAAAAGGAAAAAGAGAAAAAGAAAGTCATAAATATAAAATAATAAAAGAAAGGAATATTTATGGAAATGATTTTCATTTTTATCTTCACCTTTTCAGAGTCAATATCTTTAGTCACATGATCCCAGTATAGTAACATAATGCCATTTGTCTATTTAGGGGTATCTAAACTATGAAATTGTTGAAATGCTTCTTTAAATCCTCAATGAGTTTCTATTGACCTTGAAAAGTCATATAAGTTGAACCTTGTCCTTACCATATAATTGTGAATAGCTAGAGAACATTTAATTTGCCCAGTGACTGTTTTATTTGTATAGATGTTGACAGACTTGATGCTATCAGTCACTATTCACAGTGGTCACTCCTGCAATTGTCATGGAACACAGAATTAATTGTCACTCTTAACAGGAAATCAATGGTGGAGTTAAGGGCGGAACCACCTGTCTCATATTTACTCTTCCCAAAGTAGACAATGTCACATGGCAGTGCTGTCCCTGTCAGTAAGTGAGCTGTTTCTCTCTTTGACCTTGGGGTGAACTCATGCTGGGTTAGGGGTGCTCCTGCTCATAGGCTGTCTGGGTTTGCATCTCGTCTGACCTGTAGTCTTTCTTAGCATCCCCTCAGATCTCACTCCCTGGATTGTAGATGAGAAATAACGTTGGAGCTTTTATAGAATCACTCCTGGAAATGGTTAGGTATTAGCCCCACTCATTGATCAGGCTCTGAAAAGGTCTGCACCCCTCACTGTCCAGTAGAGACATAGCTATCTCACATACATGAACACCCAGGGTGAAGTATTGTTCTTAGAATTACTATAAAATGCACCTGCAAAAATGACATGTCTGATGAATACATGTTTCTATTTCTTTTATAGAAATGTTTCACATTAAAAGATATACTGTGCCAGGGAAATTTCAACAAAGAGGAAAACACAGATAAAATCCTGTGGGAAAGAACTTTTTTCTCTTCACAAGATCATTGATTTGAGGAAGGAAAAAAAATCAAGTTTTGGTAGCAATTGTGGTCATGGATGTTGTTTTTTTCAAAATTTAGGTTACAGTTTAGGGTTAATTAGAAGTCCTTTAGTGATAATAATTATAATAAAAGTAATTGTAATAACAAACAGAAGTTTCAGGAAACAAGAAGAATAGACCCACACCATGTGAATGACCTTGGAGAGCAGAGAGTAGCAGAAAACAGAAGAGGTTGATTTCTTTTGTTGAGAGTTTCTTCCATATTTATGTCACTGAAAGTCATCAGCGTGGATTTTAAGGGCTTAGGATTCTGTGGTTGTCTCAGAATTGAGTGGCAATAAAGTTTTAAGCTGTTTTTTTTTTTTTAATAAAAACCAGGAAGTCAGACTGCAAAACTAAAAGGCTCCATCTGTGAAGCTGTTGAGCTGCTGTTGGCTGTTGACTGTCCTAGATCACTGAACAGTTGGTGAGGTAGTAGAACCCAAGTCCAGAAGCTCATGCTAGAACCCAGTTATAACCACTGTCACACAAGTGGACAAAGCTTTAGTGATAGGTTCCCACACAGGAGAAAGAAAAGGAAGAACTGTGAGCTCCAGTTAAGTGGACCAGTCCATCTTAGCATCATATGAGATGTGAGGTTCCAAAGAGATCCAGGACAAGTCTCTTTCAGTACCCATGGCTCCTCCCAGCACTGGCAACCCTGCCTCCTACCATAAACCTCTCCAACTCAAGGCCTGGGCTTCCCTTCCCTTCCCTCAGCTTCTCATTCTAATATAACTCAGCCATTTTGCCTATGAGGTCTCTTGGCTTCTTGATTCCTATGCATTCTCTTGGTTCCTTTGGACCCTTTCTCCTCTTCCCTATTTCTCCCCTCTTGCTCCTCACTCTTCTCCTCTCATAGCTGAGTCTTTTCTGCTGGTCATGTGCAGTCTGAGTTCTCTAGAGACTCTGACTGAGTTCTCTCACACATCTACAACAAGACCCTTCATCTCAACCACACCTCGTAGCTGTCATGTCCTCACTTTCGTTCACAGCCCCAGGTCTCTCTGGGACCTCACATGCGATGTATGAGAACTTCCTACATAAGGACACTGTGGACATCCATTTTTCCTAGGTGGAGTATTTTCCAAGCTTCCAATGAACAATACTTGCTACGCATAGTTCTGCTATTTTGTTTTTCTACCTTAGACAGTAAGAGTGAACAGTTAAGTCTTTTCAAATGCATGTTAACACAGTATGTCATGGAAGAGGAGACAGTTGAAGGGGCCAAAGTCAGATACCTTGTTTTTCATTGATTTAATTGAATTACCATCTTGGGTATTTAATGTAAGACAACAACTTACTCCGCCTCAACCTTCCCATTTACAAAAGAGACAATATAAAACAGACAGACTGAGTGTGAAGATAGGAAATGTGGTTCTGATGTTCCTGTCATGGAGCCTGGTACACTGCAAGTGTTAAAGAAACAGTAACTATTTCGATTGTGACCATTGTGATTGGGCAGCCCAGGGACACTCACAAGCAATGTGTACCCTGACATGCCTCAGTGGTTGCACAACCTTCTTGCAACTACAGGCAAAAAAAAAATAATAATAATAAAATAAAAAAAATAAAAAATAAAAAGAGGAAAGCATTTATTCTGACCAAAAATACAGCAGGCATAATAATTGTGTGTGTGTGTGTGTGTGTGTGTGTGTGTGTGTGTGTGTAAAATCAAGCTTTTAAAGATATAAGCTCAGGTTTTGGCTTAGAAAATTACAAATTGTTTTTTCTTTTCCGTGTTGCTGTTCTAGAAAATAGGATGATAAAAAGGTCAATGCAGTGGCCATTACTCTTCACACCCTAAGTACCTGCTCACCCTGTGACAGGCTATTTCTGCTTTGACTCTCCAAGACCCACATCTGAGGGCACTGATGATCCACTGCAGAAAATAAACTTGCTGTCCTACCTGGGGTGCCCTCTGACGTCTTTATGCCCATCCTGCAGCAGTACTGTGCGATCCCGTAATCAGCAATCTTCGCAATGATGGCAGCGTTGGGATACAGGGTAAAAAGCAACACGTTGTGGGGCTTCAGGTCACGGTAAATTATCATGGCTGAGTGGAGATACCTGCCAGAGACCACAGGGAAGTCTTACCAAAAGGTGATCAACCTACATTAATTTGGTCATATTTCTTTTCAATATGTTATGTTCTTGGTGCGAAAACATCAAAAATGCTATGTTAACTTTGTCCGATGAAGTTGAAATATATACTGCAAACAGACTTCAAAACATAGAGGTCAAATATTATAAAGCAAGGTGATGCTTCTTCCCAAAAGACTAAAACATCAAGCCTGCTAGGCAACTTAAGCTTTATTTAACACACAGCCATGAGCACACAGCCATGAGCACACAGCCATGAGCACACAGCCATGAGCACACAGCCATGTGCACACAACCATGAGCACACAGCCATGAGCACACAGCCATGAGCACACAGCCATATGCACACAGCCATGTGCACACAGCCATGAGCACACAACCATGAGCACACAGCCATGTGCACACAGCCATGAGCACACAGCCATGTGCACACAGCCATGAGTACACAGCCATGAGCACACAGCCATGAGCACACAGCCATGTGCACACAGCCATGAGCACACAGCCATGTGCACACAACCATGAGCACACAGCCATGAGCACACAGCCATGTGCACACAACTATGTGCATACAGCCATGAGCACACAGCCATGTGCACACAACTATGTGCACATAGCCATGTGAACACAGCCATGTGCACACAGCCATGAGCACAAAGCCATGTACACACAGCCATGTACACACAGTCATGCACACATAGACATATACACAGAAAATGTAGAACAGTTTCTTTTTACACCTCAACAACTTCTGAAGAGTGAATTCTACATTCCCTCACCAACCAAAGATGATATTTAAAAATTAAATTAAATATTGGAATACATTAACTGCTTTGGTGATGACTGTAATCTTAGTACTCAGAAATAGAAACAAGACAGCAGATTGCTCAAGGTCAGCCAAGCCTGCCCAAAAGATAGAGACAAAGAGGTTAAATAAGAGTAAATCTAATTTTGCTATAGCCTTAATTTTTGTTATAACTTTCATTTATCTGCTTTGACGTTCTTATAATTACATAGAAATTGGTTTCTTTGGTTTTTAAAATGAAATCACTTATCTTTGTTATTTACCTTTTTCTGATTACTTTTCTTCCAAATGTTTTTAAGAATATTTTCTTCTTTTCAGCAAAAACAGATAAAATTGTAAGCTTTTACCTAGCTATTATCTCCAACTCTGGGGATGTAGCCTACTGTAAAGCTGATTCGTTATGTGCTAAGGTTAATGAAGAGCATCTGAACAGTCAGGAAAGCAAAAACTGTCATAGGAGGTACAAAATCCGGGTGTGAGATGGAGCCAAAGTATATCTGGATTTGGGCATTTTGAGCAAATAATAAAAATTACTTAATATAAAACACAATTTTAATCTTGGCCAAGTACACAGTGGAGGGACACACAATTTCCCAAATGCTAAAATAAGTATTATCACCTCTCCTGAGATATCTTTAAATTTCTGATTTTCCCTGTTCACTAAGCTCACAGTTGTCATATGACCTTCGCTGTAAGGAAAATTCTTCCTGGGTCTTAAGGAGGATTGTTAAAATCCTTTGTTTATTTATGGCTTGGAATTTGGTTAAGATTATATTAAAAAATATTTACCTCATTACCTCCTACCAATCATTGCTGGGGCATTAGGAACAGAGAGCTGTCATGTCTGGAACTTTCTACTGTGGGACGGCCCAGAGTGAATGCGCCATGTCACTCTGTCAATCACTGGCCTGGTTCTCTCTTCCAGGATGTACTTAGGACACAGCACTGGACCTGTTCACTTCAGGATATACAGTTTGGGCTGATCAACAACATAAGTGCACTAATGAAGTTGACCTTAACAACAGTAACGCAGTTGAAAGGAACATTTACTGAGGGCTTACTGAAAGGCCATTAGCTGTCTTGAGAAAAGCCAAGAGATTAAGAATTAAAAAGTTAAGTGTATGTCATTAAATATCATCCCAAATCTCCATAACACATCCCTCTCTCTGTTACAGATGGAACACAGGCTCCCTCGGAATACCTTTGTAGGACTAAAAGATGGTCAGTTTCCAATCATGTCATTTGGAGATCAAGGTTATCTTGTTTAATTACAATATTTAATTATAGAATTTAATCTTAAAAGTGCAATTCTAATACCCTGTGATAGAAAAAGAAAAAAGCTTTTGAAATTTTAATAAGCACAAATCATTTCTCACTGGCAATAATTCAGACAAATGAATTAAAGCATTGTTCTGGAATAAGTATTGTCGAAGATTTCATTAATGTAAACTATACTCAGTTAACCTGTCTTTAATCATCACTATTATAAGAATTACTAAGAAGTCCCTATCTTTATAATTTAAAGTCAACTTTACCTAATCCTGAATATATTACTCTAAAAATAGAATGCATTCATTCCTTTAAGAAATATGCATTAGACATCTATGAGGCTCCTTCATTAGTGGACACAAAGCCATCTTTGTAAATCTGCTTTTAGAGGGTCCTAATCTAGGAAGACAGTGATTAGGTATATGAGGATGGCAGAGGGTGAGTGTGAAAGGCTGAGGAAGAGGAGATGGAAAGGTACAGGCAGCCCTGTTGGCTCTGTCCAGGCTTTAATCCCTGCCTGTTCTTCCTCACAGCCTGATATAAAGTCTTACATCAGGTAAGTGTGCAAGAAACACAAGTGAACTCAGGATGAAGAACTCTGAGGCACAAAAAAAATGAAGCGTGTACAACCAGCTTGGATTAGGCTGACTGGCTACAGCGTGGCTTTCTGACTCATAAGGCCAAAGCCAAAGGAGCACATGTGAATACATGGAAGAAACACTCACTCTCCATGAGAAAGCTGAGCTGTACGGTAGGCATGGCGCTCGTGCAAAGCCTCGTAGAAATGAAATCCTCCAGAAAACTTTGTGAGAAGAACGAACGGTAGGCATGTGGAAGCCAACCTGGTTAGAATGTGGACTAGAGACATGGGCCAGAGTAAGGCTGTAAAGGAACCCAAAGCGCTCGTAAAGAGCTTCCATGTTGAGACACCGCAGAGCTGAGAGGACCTTAGGCACAGCACATATAAAGAGATGCCATGCTGTGCCACCACAGAGTTACGTTTCAGATAACTGGAACGACGAGGGAATCTCAAGGATAGTTAGACTTTTATTCCAGGGGAAATGTTCTGATAATTCCCTATAGATACTGGATCGAAGTAATAGCATAACAAATAAAAGAATTGATAAAAATGATAAAAAATAAAATATAGTCAAAGATCTGATAGATGCATGGAGATATAGTAATACCAATAGATGATAGATAAATAGATTAGATAGATAGATAGATAGATGATAGATACATAGATACATAGACACACACACACATTAATTGACACACATTAATTGACAGATATCGAGACAAGGTTTCACTGTGTAGCCTAGGCTAGCTGTGAACTCATGAGAAGACACTAGCTGTAGGTGGGGAGAGGAAAGTGGACTTTCTATGAATACATCGATCCCATCCTGACAAATGGAGAAGAATACGGAAGGAAGCACAGGCCCATTGTGAGATGAGATAGCAAGGAGGATAAATTAAGTTTGAGCATCCTGAATCACAGGAAGTTTTAGAAACTATATGCAAATTCTGAGAAAGAACTGAATTTAAGCAGAACTCGAAGAATGGATTGATAACATGAACAAGTTTCTTATGAGTCCGTTCTAAATAGCTTATTACCTAAGAAGCCATAAAAGAACGTGACTTTATCATTTGTCTCTTCCCCTGTAGTTACAGTCACACGTTAACAATTACTTGAAATAACAATTTTAATATGTACATATTTATTTTTCTTTTTATTAAAGAGGGTTTTTTCATACCATTTTTTATTAAGACATTGAGTTTTAAAATTACATTTAGCGCTAGTGGAAGATTAACAGCTACTTACACATAGCAGCCTCCTGTGGAAGCAGACCTAGAATTCCTTCCTGGCTTTAGACTAAGAGCAAATGAGGCAAAGGACTGAAGCACATGCTAAATTTCCATTTGCTTCATAAAAATGTGGGATTTGTTACTTGAAATAGAGGCCAGGGATATTGAGTGCTATAGACTTGCAACTTAAATGTTGAATTAAAATAGTAAGTCTTCAATTTACAATTGAACACTTCAGGATTACATGAAAAATTTGAGGAAAATCTGGAACCCAGGATTAGTTAAATCAAGAAAATAATCTTGATGGCTTTGGAAAACCCTAGAGGGCTCTTTACTAAGCTAAGGCTGCTCCGAGGCTCCCCCTGCTGTTCAAAGGCAGCCATTCCAGCCTAAAAACAAATGCCTACACATTTGTTGACTTTCGAAATCTGCATGGCTTTCAGTAACTTTGGAAGAGATAAATACTATTCTTACTGCCCCTTCTCAATGCTGCATGAAGAGACTGTTCACAGGATTTCAGAGAAAGGGTGTGATGTCCTGTCTGCATTATTCTTCCCTCCCCCTGCCTCCCTCCCATCCCCATGTCCCTGTGTCCCTGTGTCCCTGTGTCTCTGTCCTTTCTCATCTCTGCCCCCTCCCCTACACCCAACATGAATCTCCTAAGGGCTGGCTCCCTGTTCTGGTGACTGGAAAGAGAGTTAGGTAACAGGACAAACCTACAGGAAATGCCAAGCAGAAGAATACACAGGAGTTGGGCATTGCTGGCTAGCCAGGACGTGGGTATAAGACCCAGGTGAATTCAGGAACCTCCTGAAGGTATGCGGATGAGCACAGCAACCAGGGAGTAAGAAGGGTGGAGAAGATCCAAGACAGGAGATAGACCAATCCATTGTCTGTGTACTTCTCGGGCTATTGAATGAAACGCAGGCTGTGCAGGGGTAATGGGAAACACCGGGGACTAAAAGGTCGAGGGAGAGAATCAGTGAGAGAAGCGGCATGGGAAGCTAGACATTTTTTGCTAATGATTAGACCTGAGATGAGAAAGACGAGAAGACCGAAGGGTGGCTACGGAGATTAAAAAAAAGAATGCAGAGAAGAGAACCTTAAGGATTCAGATGCTTAGGATTAGCACCAAGCTTTCAGCAGCATCCCTCCTAGATTTCAGGCAAAGAAACAGGTAGGGGTCAGAAAGGCAAAACTTACAATTACTCAGTGTGTGCAACAGTGATTTACCAAGGTCTTGTGTCTGGAGGGATGGCCTTTCTACTCTGGGCTGCTGCCTCTCAAAGATGACACCTAGCATTCAGCTACAGGGTGGACCGTGATTCTGAATCATGCGACATATCCACGTGGAATCCAGCATCTGCTACCCTGATCTGCTCCAGGAGTGTGGACTAGATTTTCATGATTAAAAAATTTTCTACTTCATACTTTCCTTGATATTTGGTGGCCTGATATAATTATCTTTGCAATTATCTTCTATCTAGGGTTCAGACCAAGGGCAGGAATACTAGGTTTGAATGCTACTACCACCACCAGTGAAGGTCTGCGCGCTCACTTCCTATTATATTATGCAATTACAAAACTGGGTCAAGGAGCTTACAGCTACCATCGAAACTTCTAACAAAGTGCAGTGAGGGAGTAGTGTTCTTAGAACCTGGAGTGGACTGAGGGTTACAGCGCGCATTCATTGAATAGAGAACAGTGCTAACTGATTACCTCAGGCCATCGGCCACATGCAACGCGATCCTGTGCTGGAGGGTTCTGGTGAGGCTGGCTTTGTCCTGCTGCAGCAGGCGATCCAAGGAACCCTTGGAGGCCAACTCCATTACCAACATCCGAGGACGAATCCCAGCTGCCAGCAAGGATATCAGGCTGGGATGGTGGAGGTGGCAAAGTACCACCAACTCCTGCAAGGGGCGACATAATGAGTCTCAGATCATCCAGGATCCATCATCTGCTTTGCCTGCCCTTCTCTGTGATCAGCTTTCTTGGAGCAGCTGGACTGAAGTAAATGTTCCCTTGTCCATTAAGGTTTTATTTTATTTTTTTAATTCTTCCCATTTTCAACAATAAAAAGCTAATTTTGAACTGATGTTCAGATTACATATTTTTGGGGGGTGGGTGGGTGGGTTTGAAACAGAGTTTCTCTGTGTAGCCCTGGCTGCCCTGGAACTCGCTCTGTAGATCAGACTGGCCTTGAACTCAGAAATCTGCCTGCCTCTGCCTCCCAAGTGCTGTGATTAAGGGCATGCACCACCACTGCCCAGCAAGATTACATTTTTACATTTTTAAGTTCTAATTTTCCTTCTGACCCGCTTACACGAGACCAGTTGATATGGAAATGGCCTGCATAGGTGGACGTACTAGCAGGTCATGCTGCTCTACCCTCTAAATTCTAGTTAGCAACTTAATCTTCCTCAGCTCTGGGCTCTGAGCAGCCACTGCTGGATCAATCTGAGCTGGCAGAAGGGGTAAACTATAGTCTCTGGTTTCAAAACCAGGAAGTTTGGGAAGGACACGTGATCAGTTCCACGGGACTACATAGTGCCCCCTGCCTGAAGGCTCTAATGCCTTCCTACTCCTTGTTAGTTAAATATGAGGCTGGAGAGATGACTCAGCTGTTAACAGTTCTTTAGAACCCACATGTTCAGTCCCCAAAACCAAATCACGTCAGATGACCTACAATCATCTGTAACTCTAGCTGCAAGGGATCCTTACACTCTGTTGTGGCTCCACGGATATCCACACACATGTGTACCATAGAGAAACACACAAATAAAAAAAAAAAACTTACACAAATAAAAAAAATAAATGTTTTTAAAACTCCCATGCATGTCCACGTCCTGAGATGATCTGCATTTACATTTCCTTTTACAATCTACTTCCTTTCATCCTCTTCTGTATTTGCTATTGTATTGGGCTCACTGCTCTCATTCTGGACTAACTCTCATTCTATGCTAACACTTCAGCCTTGTTATCCCCAACCCATCCATACACCCTTCTAGGGACAGAAAGCTTCTTCATACTCAGTCATTAGAAAAAAAAAAATCCCCATTTTGTCTACCTTCCTAAAGCCATCTCCAACTGTAATAGGAAGCAAAGGTCCTGTGGCTTTGGAAGTCCTTTCTCTAGGTGTGATCACACCCTAAGCAGCTCAATCCTCTCCTTAATGATATCTCCGTGTGTGAAGGCCATATTCAGTTGTGTTCTGGATTGACTCTGAAAGTGTAATTTAGTTGGGGCTTATTCTTTCTATTCTTTCTAGACCCACATAGTTTTAAATTGCTTTTATATCCCAGGAGGGGGGGCAACGTTCCAATTCCTTTTGGGGGACTTCCTAAACTTCATTCATTCTCCCCTCCTCATGTGCTTTATTCTGACATCATTTAGTTGAAAATTTTTACATTTTGACAGATGTATGTAAACTAAAAATTTCCAAGAAAAAATGTATCATATGACTTAAGTTAATGACATCACAGCATTTCTTACCTGTCTTAAGAGCCTGAGTGATGTGTGCTTATTAAAAATCTTCACGGCCACTTCCTCTCCTTCGTAGGCAGCTCGATAAACTGACCCAAAGCTTCCGTCCCCTTTTGAGAAGAAAATAGGAAGTATTTTTATCTTCCCAAGCAGAGAAACCAAATCTATCCTAGGAACTACGATTGTACCTGTGGTAGATTTAGAAAATTCTGATGCCTTGTTTACAAAATGAGCCTCTTTCAATGCTTCCCCTCCCTTCCGATCAACGAGCCACAGTCAAGGTCGCACATGGAGCTGGTACCCAGCCTTCCTATTTCTGTCTGTACTGGATCTATGAAAACACACCATCACTCCTCTGTCTCCATCTCTGCATATGTGGCTGGAGGTTGCACTCTTGCCCAGCGCAGAAGCCACTGTCTAAATGCTGTCCTCTGTGCTTTTCCAAACCCCAAGCCAAGCCCACTGAAAACCATGCTGTTGTTATTCCTTTTTGCCTCCAACTTTTAGTCTGCTTTCTGTACATCTGATAAAAACAAAATGAAATGTTTTCAATATCATTATGAAGTGTTTTTTTTTCTTTTAAATGCTAAGCAGAAGAGAGAAGAATGACAAGGTAGATCTGACGACGTTTCGGATGGGTGTAGAGATTTCTGATTCTGTGACGTCCTTCCCTGTTTGAGAATCACTGTTATCGGAGTGTGGTGCATAGACTGTCTCGCTCTGTGAGCAAGCAACAAAAATATAAGCTTAAAGACTGTTTTGTGCATTTACAATAACTAGGAAGGGAAGAAAATTGAAAGCAAGACATCTCTTCTGCTCACAGCAAACCAGACACTGAAGTGCCTATCTATACTGGTTTTCTAGAAAAATAATCCTTTGAGGATGAAATGTACCCAACTCTTATAACACATAAAAGTTGATAGAAATATATCAAAACCAAATTTACAAACTATATCTATTCATACATATTAAAGCATATCCCATACTTGCTGTGCCAAATGGCTTTCTTTGTCAACTTGACATGAACTAGTGTTGCCTAGGAAGAGGGAACTTCAAATGAGAAAACATCTGTAGGCAAGTTGGTGGGTGGGGTGTTTTCTAGGTTGATAATTGATGTCAGGAAGCACTGCCCTCTGTGATTTCTGCTTCAGTTCCTGCTTCCAGGTTCCTGCTTCCTTCTCTGACCTCCCTTCATGATATTCTGTATGTTTTAAACTGGAATAAAATCTTTTCCATGGTTTCTTTGGGCCATAGTATTTATCAAACACTTACTGTGCAGTAGTTAAACTATTTCCTAAGAAGGAAAAGTTCTTGAGGAGAAATCTCAAATGTATTCCTGTCCTAAAAAAAAAGCAAATTGGATATACAAAACCCTTGGAGGTAAGAATAAAAAAACATTGCCCAAATTATTCTAGTATCAATGTGATAGGGACATCTAATTGTAAAAAAGGCTTTAGAAAGAGATACTTCTTTATTTAAAAAAAAATGAGTTCAACCCCAACTCCAAGGATTTAGCATCTTCAAGAGATTCTATAATTGTCACACATGGGACAGGGAAGAGATAAAACAGATTATCACACGGTAGAAACAAGGGATTCAGATAAACAGCCTACAAGACAAGTCAGACTTCAAATGATCCCCAAAGGACAATGGCACAAACATGGGCAAGATTTTATTTAGACAGCTTTCTATAAAAAACACATGATGTGTACAAGCTTTTAGGACACCAAGGAAGGGACAGAAGCCACGGAAACATTTTCTGTCTAATTGATGAAAAATAAATACAGGTGCTTTAATGTAGCCTTAGGGGACATGCCCAATAAACTGCTCGAAACCTTTACACTTATCTGAAAAACACTGCCAACAGGATGAATACTGTAGCCAACCCTGTCTGGCAGCTTGAGACCCTTCAGAGAAAGTATGCTCTGTGTCTGCTACTTGCCTATACCCAGCTGTTGGCGATTTGGCAATTTCACAATTATAAGTGTATTTATTACCGTAGTTCAAAGACATTCAAACTAAATTCCCCATCACTGTGGACAATAAAGGGTTAAAGAGACTCGTTTAGCATCTTATGTTATATCACAGATTTTGAAAATTTGAAAATTCAAGTATAGGTCATAACTAATAATATATCCTAATTCATTTTCCTCCTATGAGGTAATACTATTATAACCTATCCCATCCTAGGTAATTATTAATTGTAATTAAATTAAAAATAAATTATGTATTCATACACAATAATTGACACCTCATTCACCATAATCACATTGTCTTGAAATATTTTAGATCAAATCCACCCTATGCTTTTATGTATTCCCAATGACTTCCGGGGAGATTTTTGAACTTGAAATCATCACCTTACTGTTAGCAGTATCACACTCCATGTTAAAAAATTGCTAACAGACCAAGTTTTTAAGTATTCTCAAAATACCAAAAATGATTGTCATAGGAGACTACACATACTTCAGATAGCTTACTGGATTCTACAATGTATACATATAACAGAATGTATTTAGTCCATCAATATGTAGCCTTTTCACTTGTCAAGTAAAGAGTAAAACTTAGCATATCTTTGAATAGGGACAACTAGTGTGCTGGGTTCCTCCAGGCCCCAAAGGCTCTTCAAGAACATGAGCTCTTATTCTGCAGGAGCCACGTGAGCATTCTGTAGAACACTGTCACATACCATATGACTTCCATGCCTTTCAGGAAGCTGTTACAAATTGTGAGCTTTTTCAACTTCTTAATTTTACAAAGCATATTTCTAAACATCTTTCTGACTTCAGGGTGAGTATATAATGATACCACTGCAATGAGAATATTTAGGTAGCAGATAAAGATGCTGTGTGAATCTGGTGATTTTCATCAGGCCCTGCTGAAAGCCTTTGATTGAATTCATGGGCTCAGCCAATAACCAGAAATTATTCAGCACACCCAAAACAGAACAATAAATGCCATAAGTTGAGTATATTATCAATTTAAAAGTTTCTCATTTTAATCTCCCCATTTTGTGATTACTGGGAAGAATTGCATATTCTCCTATGAGTTTCACTGCAGAGAACATATTCTTCCTCCACTTCTTCTCCTTGGGATGACAAATGACTATTTCATATCCGTCAGCTGAAGACTTCCCTTCTGCTACCTCATTGTTCATGAGGAGAGCAAGGTTAGAGGCAGATTCCATAAACACCTGTATTTCCTGCTAGGCCTATCATCATGGCCTAGTCTATGAGTGTGCATACAAAGAAAATCCCAGACATGCAACATGGTAAGATTTTGAACTATATCATCGCAAGTGAAAATTACTATATCAAATATATGAAACCAGCATAGATCAATAAAGATATGATTACAATGTTCTTGAAGTCAGGAGGAGAAAATTGCATCCTGCTTGGTTTTGGTTTTGTTTCAAATATAACAAAGATAGTTACCTAAGAGAAACTCGGGTGCTTCCTCAAATTCCAGCTCATCATTGTTCAACATAATATTTCTAGGCAGGTCGGCCAAGATCAAGTCTGGAGCAATCTGGGATATTGGAATAGTGAGCCTTGGTTGATCTGGATTTATTAACAGGTCCCCTAAGGAGTATGTAAAACATTATTTAAAAAAAGTAAGGGTATACAAAATTTGTGGTCCTAGTTTAAGAAAACACATCTTTAGAGATTGTTCTACTAGACCTAGATTTTCTAGAAAAACCTGAAAACTCATAAAATATTAATATCCAGGCAGTTGGAACTTTAAAGGCATACTCCTTGGTTCACTCAATATGTGGTAGAATTCCAGTCTGATTTAGAGCAGACTGCCTCTGACTAACAAGGTCTCCATTTCTGTCCCACCTATGAAGGAGATGTTCTGTAACATGAGTTCATAAACGTCAAAGATGAGACTATTTTGGTGTTTTGAAAGAGATGTTCCCTGAGAAGTCCCAGTCATTTGATTATTTGGTCCCTAGCAGTTGGTGGAGTATTTGCTAACACCAGCTGTGACCTTACTTGAGGAAGTGTGTGGCTCAAGGCAGGATTTGAATTTTCAAAAGCCATATTCCATTCCCAATGGACACTCTCTGCTTCCTATTTGCTACTTTAGATCTGAACCTGCAGTTCCAGCTTTAGTTGCTATGCCTGCTACCTGCTGTCAATGCCAATATGGACCGTGACCCTCTGGAACATGAGCCCAAAATAGACTCATTTATAATTTTACTGATCACAGTGTTTTATTACAGTAATAGGAAAACAACCAATAATGTTAGGATATACTGCATCTAGTATTTCATCTTGATGTCAACATTTTAAGAAAACAGAGCACAAAAATCTTGTGAATAGAAAATTTACTGTTCTGAACTGTCACTATAATTAAATGAGGTATCATTCAGTTCAACCATATTGATAAGACTAATCCTTATATACTAAAATCATGTAAAAATAGTGAGCATGCTATAAAAAAAGAATATGTGAATTGCATCAACACCCACCTTCTTCAGCCTTCTTCATCAGCTCATCAAGCAAGATCTTCTGATGTTCTTCACCGTCATTAAAACTGTACAAGGCCCATTTTTTCAACAGAGTTTCTCCTTCCCCACAAATGTCAATCTCCAGCAACCCAGGAAACCATTCTTCCATTAGTGAGTCAATATGATCCACAACTCGGCCCAAAAGAATACAACCTACATAATTCAAACAGAGAGAGAGAGAAAGAGAGAGAGAGAGAGAGAGAGAGAGAGAGAGAGAGAGAGAGAGAGAGAGAGATATCCAGGTAAGACAGTGGATTCGCTGCTACCTCTGTTTTACACAAAGAAGAAAAATCAGAATAAGAAAAGGCAGATTCTACCCCAAAGAGGCAAAGAGGAAGAGCTTCCTAAATCTGTAAAAGAGCTGTGGTGGCGAGACAAGATAGAAATGCAGATGGAGAAGAATTGCTCACCCTGGAATCTGGTTCAATTCTGACTGTCAAGTTAGAACCAAGAATCTCACCACAATCAACATTTCCTATATCGAGAAAATAGTTCTTTACATGGAAAAAGTTTCAGGAGCTGGGGCAACATCTCTGTGAATTGTTTGTTGTGTAAAACAAGGGCCTGAGTTCAGATTCCCAAAACTCATTAAAAGTCAAGCATGGGTGTGTATTCATGTAACGTCCCCCATCCCACCACGTGGAGGATACAGGAGTGGGGACATACAGATCCCAGGGAAAACCTAATCTAGCTGAAATGTGAGCTCAGGCTTTACAAGTGTAGGTGGTAAGCGGTAGAAGGCGCCCAATTCTGACTTCTAGCCTTTATATACCCAAGCATGAGCAAAAAAAGTTGTATACACTCACACTCACATACATACACACACACACACACACACACACACACACACCACATATACATCTAAAAGAAAAAAGTGAAATAAATATTTTCAAGGAACAATGTTAGAATAGCAATAATCAGACTGATAGCCTCAGTGTCTTGAGTTTAATGGGACCTCCATCCACCTTCAGATATTCTCTGAGACTGGCAAAACTTAATGCCCTTGTTGAAGCCAGAGATATTCTAACTCCCTCTATTTTAGAGTGTTAGTTTATCTGCTTGTCATGCTGTCAAACACACCTGAGGTACTACTTGTACCTCATTTAAGTTCCTTAGCAACCTTTGAAGACACCTCCAAAAAAGACTAACATCCTTTATGACTATTGTAATGGAATTGCAAATCCCCTCTGAGAGGCCACACATGGACTCTCTAGTGTGCCTCATTTCTACCCCAACGCCTTTCTCTGTTGACCCTTGTGTTTAAGATGTTAAAAATGCCTTTCAGGAAAATCTGATTCTGTTTCCCACTGGCTTGTCCTGAAATCTTTATTTGTGATGGAATCAAGAGTCTGGCTTTCCCTGAATGGAGGTCCCTGAAAGGTAAGTGTACTTGTCCAGATGCTTCAGATGGGTAGGTGGGTGAGGGGGTTCTGGGTCTCCTTCTCTGCCCTGTTGACAGAAAAGTAGCTGGAGGTGTGTAGAAACAGAAAGACAACAGTACAAAGAAATTAACCTAGCTAGGATTACTGCCAGCTCTTTTGTCAGTAGAGGGAAGGCAAATAGAAACTTCACTCAAATGGTTACCGGAGTGCTCCAAAATGGTCCAAGTGAAATGTCTATCTAGCATTCTCGCCCACAGGACAAAGCACAACGCTCAGCCTCAAGCTGAGTTGAAAATCCAGCTAAAATAGTCACTCTTTGGTAGAGGAGTCAACAGTGAGAAGGAATTTCATTATGTCTCTCCACTCTCAAACGGCAAGGTGGACAGATTCCATTGAGAGAAGAAACAGATTGCTTATGAAATTATGTCACACACACACACACACACACACACACACACACACACAGAGAGAGAGAGAGAGAGAGAGAGAGAGAGAGAGAGAGAGAGAGAGAGAGAAAACAAAACAAAAAAACTGGTTGACCATGGATGACTGAGACTAACCAAAAGGCATAGGTAAGGAAATTCCACTGGGCACAATTATAGAGTAAATGCAGCCCTGGGATTCAGTTGTAAAGGTATGCAAGAGGAGGCTCTGCCCAGGCAGTGAAATAGATCTGGAAAAGATAAGGATGCCTACTCTTTCCATTTCTATTCAATATACTACTTAAATGCTTAGCTATAATGATAAAAAACATAAATAAGATAAGATAAATATAAGAAAGAAAGATTTTAGGAACGTATGCTTAAAGGACCATAAAATTATCATAAATTCTCATTACTTTTCATCATTTCAGCAAATTTGTGGATTCAAAATCAACATACATAAACCAGTAAATATTCTGCATCAACAATAAACTTGATAAGAAAGACTTTAGGGGAAAATTCACTACACAATTGCTTCCAAAATGAAAAACAAAAAAAAAGATTCCTAGGAATAAAATTAACCAAGACTCCCATAATAAAATCTTTGAAACATTATAGAAAGAAATTGAAGAAGAAGAAGAAGGAAGGAGATCAGCTAAAAGGAAAAGAAATAAAGAAAGGTGGAATATATATATATATATATATATATATATATATATATATATATATATATATATATATATTCATGTACCGGAAAATGGCAAATGTATGCTACCTCAACAAATGTAAAAAGGACTGGAGAAGACATTAGGAAAAAAGATACAAAGAACTCATTCTCATTATCGGTCATTACTGTCAATATCATGACAGCTACTGTTACCCAAAGCAGTCTAGTAATTCACTGTTATTGACATTAAAATTTTCAACTTTTCACAAAACTAGAAAAAATAAATTGTTTTCTGTACAAAATCCAATTCAAACTGGATCAAAGAGCCTAATGCAAGATCTGAAACCCTGAAACTGTCAGAAGAAACACAAGGAAAACACTTCAGAGTATAAGCAAAGGCAAGGACATTCTGAAAAGGACTCTAATAGCATACAAAATAATACCAGCATTGACAAGTAGGACTGCATAAAATTTTAAAAGCTTTTTCATATTAAATAAAAAACAAATCAGGCAATGTAAGAGACAGCCTACTGATCACAAAAATCCTCTTAATCCATTCAATAAGTGGATGAATAAATAGAGTACACAGTTCTCAAAAGAAGAAACAGAAATGGCCAGGAAAGGTTTAAAAACTTGTTCAACATCCTTAGCCATCAGAGGAATGCTAACTGAAACTCCTTTCGGGGGACTTCATTTTTCCCAGTCCAGATGAACAGTCAGGAAAAACAGGTGACAAAGCAGTACTGTCGAGATGTGGGAGAGAGGAGCCTTCTTGCTTGCTGGTGAGAATGCAAACTGGGGCAACCACCTTGGAAGTCAGCATGGGGCTTCCACAGAAATACTGAAAATAGAACTATGGAACAATCACACAGCAGCTGGGAAACTGCCTGCCACTGTCAGAGCCCATCAACACTCCTGCGCATAACAGTTACTGCACATAACATGTTCATGGTGGCTAAGATAGGAATCTAGCCTGAAGGCCCACTATCAGATGCATAGAGAAAATGTGACACATATTTTTAACACACACACACACACACACTTATACATACATACACACATACAGAGACAGAGACACACATATACACACAGAGACAGACACATACACACATATATATACACACAGAGACACACATACACACACAGAGACAAACACACAGACACACACACACACACACACACGCACATATATACATACATACAGAGATGCACATACACGCACATATATTCATACATACATACATATACACACATGCACACACATATATACATTCATACATACATACACACATACACATACAACACACACACACACATATATATATATATACAGAGACACACACATTCATACATACATACATGCACACACACATATATACATGCATAACACTTACATATATGCACACAGAGACAGACACACATATATACACATACAGACATGCATATATATACATATATATATACAGACATATATACAAACATACATATATATTAGAGTTCTATTCAGCCTTAAGAAAAATAAAATTATCTCATTTGCTGGGAAACAGACAGTGCTAAGATATGCTAAACCAGATAAACTAGATTCAGAAAGACAAATGCCCTCAGTTTTCTTTCATCCATACAATCTATATTTAGATACAAATATCCTTTATAGAAAATACATGGATGTAGATGGGGCCACAGGGGAAGAAGAGGTTCAAAGAGAGGGAGAAGGAAACAGGACAGAGCAGCATGGTGGGTGCAAATCATAGCAACAAAACCCACTGAGTTTCTCTGTTTTGTGGAGTCTAGATACATACATGCATACATACATACATGCACACATGCATGCATACATACATGCATATATACATACACACATACATGAATAAAAATGCATACACACACACACACACACACCTGCACATGTGTGATATAAAAGCAGAAGGGAACTCTTGGGGAAGGCAGCCATGATGGGCAGAAGAGAGTCAGATGACAATGGTAGAGGAGGATAAGAAGACATATGTGCACGAAAATGTCAAGATGAAACCCATGATTTTTTCTGACAGGACCCAGATTCCTTCTAGTCTCTCAGAACTCCACTTCCGGGAGATCCAATGCCCTCTTCCGGCTTCTGCCAGCACTAGGCTGGCACGTGCTGCACACATACACGCAGTGATATGAATAAAATTAAAAAATCAGCCAGGTGTGGTGGTTCCCACCTTTAGTCCTAGCACTGAAAAGGCAAAGACAGGTGAATCTCTCTCTGGGAGTTCAAGGCCAGCCTGGTTTATATAGCAAGTTCTGGACTAGCCAGGGTAAGACCTTGTCTCCAACCAGCCCCCCCAAACTGTTTAATACTTAAAACTTCCTTTTAATACTTTTAGCACTTAAAAACTTCCAAAATAAAACCAAGAACAAAAGCGTTTACTAGCTTTACAAATGTCACAAAACTGGACAAGATAAACTGGAAATTTACTGGATCTGGGGAGGTGGATTTGTTTTGAATTCCTGGACTTTTCCTACAGTAGCTGAGACAGCAGGTGATCTCCATGTCTGTGGGTCAGGGGGAGGAGGAACAACATGTAATTCATTTTCTCACCTTTTCTTCCAGATGGAACCGTAATTTTCAAGAAACTCTCTGGGCGATTGTCTAAGACTTCAGAGCCTACCAGACAATATGCTTCTGGAGACCAATTCAAGTAGATTCCTTGCCGCCAGTACATTCTGTTTGGGCGTAGCGCTCTCTCTGAAAGTTTAAATAGATCCACATGTGTCCAGTGATTACTAACTGCTTCGTTAATGAAAGGGGAAAACCCTGCCACCTATACGTTAAATAACAACCATGTATACTTGTTTTGAGATGAGCATGCCTTAACTTAATTATGAGATCTTCTTCAAATGAATATAAAATATTTCCTTAATATTTCGACTGCATAATTGCTTCGTATACTATCTAATACACAGTCCAAGCTCATGATATGGAGTTTGACATGCATGGCTGATATATAAATAATCATAAGTAAGCTTTCAGGTTTTAAAAAATCAATTCTCATATTAACTCCATTCATGAACTTTTAAATTCATTTCAATTACTTTTATATTCATTGATACCAAAAATAGAAAAGATGTTTTTCAGAAACCAGTAACACTTGTGTGATCTTTTGCCCAACATCCCTCTCTAATATTTCCCTGTGGTGTTAAAATGCCTCTCACTTTGAAATAAAAGTGCACCATATAAACATAGTTTTCCCCTTTCTCTACGTCCCTGAAAGTTGGGCAGGAGAAGAGAGGAATCAGAGTTCTTCTCTTAGAAGGCCAAGAGCTGTTATACTCACTGAGGAAAAGCCCCTAATTACAAGTTGGCTATTTCAATAATAATCTTTGTTGATTTGAACATATGTGTATGTGTGTGTGTGTGTGTGTGTGCACATGTGTGTATGAATATGTGTGTGAGAGTGCATGTGTAAGAGAGTTTGTGTGTTTGTGTGTACATGTGCGTATGTGTGTGTACATGTTTGTACGTGTATGAGTGTTTTTATTTGTGTGTCTATATAAGTATGTGTGCATGTACGTATGTGTGTGAATGTGTATGTGTACATGTATGTATGTGTATGAGTGCTGTGTACTTATGTGTATGTGTCTGAGTGTGCGTACTTGTGTGTATGTGTGTGAGTGTGTACATGTGAGTATATGTGTGTGTTTGTGTGTACATATGTGTGACTGTGTAAGAGGGTGTGTGTATGTTTAATGCATAAACCAATGGCTCCCACTAATCCCCACTCTTTAAAGCTATTGCTTCCTATTTCCTAAGTCTTGGGAAGTACAATACTCACAGTTGATGCAAATAAATCTAATGTAAGAACTAAAACCTTTTCTTCCAGAAAATTCGTAAAAGTTGATGCATGTTCATGTATTGCCCACTCTAAGCTTCCAAACAGGCTAACTTTGGGAGATGCCATGCTCCCTTAACACTTCCTTCAAATTTGTCCCAATAGTAGCTTTATTAAGTACATACCTCGTCCAGAAAGCATGAAGGGTGAGATTTCAAGTAATCGGTTAATCAATCTTGACCAAAATCCCATGGGAAAGTATGGCATTTCGTACAGCCGGATGATGATCTCAGAGTTCTCACAGTGAGGGAGCTCTATCACGGGCCTGTGGTCAGATAAGCTGCAAAGGACAGAACCAGTCACAAACCCACATGACAGTCTGAGCATGGCGGCCTGAGCCTGGAGGGATGAGCCTGGCGGCCTCAGCATGGCGGCCTCAGCATGGTGCCTGGTGGCCTGAGCTTTCCACCGCCTCAGTCCCAGGGGAGTAACTACTCCAAACAATTGCATTTTGAAAAATAATAATCTCTTGGCATACAACATTCTACATCAAGAATTTGGAAATTGCTTCGTCAATTCAAATGTATGCACAGATAGAATAGATGGATAAAAAAAAATTCAGCAATCCTATATGCAATAATGCATTAGTACAATTAGTACAAAGGCAGATCTTAGGATTACAGGAAACTTGAAAAAAAATACATGTCCCAGAAACAACTACATATCTATATTTGAAATTGGTTGTGTCCATTAAGGAAATTTGAACTCTCGATGCTTTAAAGCACTTCCCATTTACTTCCAAAGCAGTATGAGAACTGTCTATAAACAAAATTAGAATATAGTCGTCCCCCATGATGCTCTCTGCTCATTGTAAACTCTCTTGGAAACTCACTTTCTCCCTTAAACTTCCCTTACAAAATAAAACTGCTAAATTGCCAAGTAAAGATGGACGCCCATGTGCACACACTGTTTTACCATCAATTTTTTCAAATAATTTGAGTGTTAAGTCAAACAGCCATTATATGCATGAAATAATTTATTTTTTAAATATTAATCACCTGAAACTTTTCTTTGAAAATATGTGCCATGCCTTGTCAGAAAGTTTGCCAAAGCTAAAAATTAAACATTAGTGTATCTATTACAGAAAAAAAAAGTTACTTTGTCAACCAAAATAGTGTAATCTGATCAATTACTACTGGATTTTTAAGGTCTGTCTTACCTGCTAGGAACCAGCAGATATTCTTCCCCTATTGGCAACGCGATCTGGAATTTTTCTAATAGTTTAAAGTACTGCATCATGTAACTCTTGGGGAATCGCTTTTTCTTTGAAAGGAACTTTTCCACATCTCTCCGGGAAATGATACCCTTAGGATGTTTCAGGCAGCCGTCCACTTTCACTGTCAAAATCTGAAAGATTCCACTTCACAATCATTCTTTAGTTAGGACAGTAAGGCACGTTCAAATTCCCGCAGTAGCCAGATAGCCAGGAACCCCAGTGGGATATCAGATTTAGAAGCCTTTGGAAAACTAAGGAGAATTCAGATCTTCAGGATTTTCCTGGTCCTAATCCCAGCATTTATCCTACAGGATCATCACGGGCACATTCCTATTCACTCCTAGAAATTATCAGCTAAATATTAATCTGACTGCTTGGCCCTATAGATTGACATTTCCATGAAAAGGGCAACTTCTACCAATGGAAGGGAGGTCCTGGTGACAGGCTTCTGCTGGTCGAATGAGAGTTAGTAAATCTGAAGAGAAGCTGGGAATCTGCTCTCTAACAACACCTGGGGGAATTCAACATCATTGAGGCATTGGATATTACTGTGCCAGTTAAGAATATGAGTGTGACTCCAGAGAACCTAAGTCCAAATTCAGGCTCTACCACTGGCTGAAGGATCTTGGAAAAGGTAGGTTTGTTGTTGTTGTTACTGCTGCTGTTCCTGTTGTTGCAGTAAACACACATATTTTGTTAACAACTTTAAATGTCTTTGGCTTCAATTCTCCAATCAAAAGACACAGGCTGACTGAATGAGCCAAGAAACAAAATCCCCCAATCTGTTGCTAAAGATAGGCACTATTGTAGAATAAAGGAATGGACCAACATACTCCATTCAAATAGGACCAGGAAGCAATCAAGCATTGCTATCTTGATTTCAAACAAAATAGACTGCAAACTAAAACCAATCAGAGGAATAAAGAGAATCATTTTATTCTAATCAAGGAAATAGTTAGCCAAGAAGATATTACTATTCTAAACACACATACATAAAACTTGGTGTATCAAATTGCATTTATTTTTAAAAATTGATTTAAAGACACATATTAACAGCATCACAATCAAAGTAGGTAAATTCTTCGACAGACAGGTCATCTTAACAAAAAATAAACAGAAAAACCCCAGAAGTAACAGATACCATAAAACAGATGAACTTAACCTAAGTCTACAGAATATCACACCCAAACACAAAAGTATAAACACTCTATTAGCTGTACTCAAAAGCTTTTCTAAGATAGGTTACATTCTAGGACACAAAACAAATATTTACAAAGTCAAAAAATTGAAATAATGTCTGCTATCTTACCATAATTCAATAAAACTCAAAATTGACAGCAAACACATCTCTAGTAACTACACAAACTCATGGAGATTAGATAATTCATCACTGGGGCTGGAGAGATGGCTCAGTGGTTAAGAGCACTGACTGCTCTTCCAGAGGTCCTGAGTTCAATTCCCAGCAACCACATGGTGGCTCACAACCATCTGTAATGGGATCTGATGCCCTCTTCTGGTGTGTCTGAAGACAGCTACAGTGTAGTCACATGCATAAAATAAATAAATAAATCATTTTTTAAAAAAGATAACTTATCACTAAAAGAAAAATGGATAAAAGAAGAAAACAAAAATATTTTTTTAACTAAATGAAGATTAAAAACTAATGCAACAACACCCACTAAACATATTGGAAGTATTCTTACAAGGGAAATTTAGAGCTATAAGTGTTTCCTTTTAAAAAAAATCAGAAAGTGCAGAAATAAATGACTTAATGATGTAACTCAAAACCTTTGAAAAATAAGAATAAACCAAATTCAAACCCAGTTGACATTATTAAATAATGGAAATCAAAGAAGAAATAAATGAAAATAGAAAAAAGGAAAAAATAATACAAAGAACCACCTAATCTAAGAGTTGGTTCTTTTGAGAAGAAAAATAAGATTGGCAGATTCTTGGTCCAACTAATTAAAAGAGGACCCAAATAAATAGAATCAAAAATGAACTAGAAAACATTACAACAGTCACTAAAGAAATTGAGAATATTGTAAGGGAATAGTTTCAAAACATGTTCTCCACTGATCTGGAAAACTTAAAAAGAAGTAGTTAAGTTTCCACATTACCACCAAAATTAAACCAAGAAGAATTCAGCATCCTAAACAGAACCATAGCAAATGTGGAGACTAAAAGGATGATTAAAAAAACCATTCCAGCTTTAAAAAAAAAAATGTCTAGGGCCACATGTATTCACAGTAGAATCCTACCAGACTTTCAAAAGTCTACAGACAGTCCTTTTTAAACTATAATAAATAAGTAAATAAATAAATAAATAAATAAATAAATAAAAGAACAAAAAGAAGAAAGTAGCACTTCTGAATCCACTCTACAAAACCAGCATCACTGTAACACCAAACAAAGACATGGCTAAAAAGAAAAAGAAAACAATAGGCCAATATCCTGACAGACATAGACTTGAGAATGCTCAAAAATACTTGCAAGGCTTGATAAACCCTTCTTTTGAATTGTTGGCCAGTTTTCTCCAAGAGACTCACAAACCTTTTAGACTTTATAGACTACTGCTGTTGTAGTTGCCCCAGAAAAGCAGAAGATAAGTCGTTGTTATTGAAAACACCATGTTCTTCAGAGCCAAGGTCCAGAGACTTTGAACTGACTTGAAAGCCTCCTCACTGAGGACTAATTTTCATGGTTCCAGAACACACCGTGCACTCTTCCAAAGGAGGAACGCAACTAACAGTCCTATCCAGCCATGATGCCTATAAACTATAACAAGGTTATAGCACAGTGACCTAAAGGGTGAAGAAGTAACACGCACTGTGGCAGTAACCAATGGACTTGAGATCTCTTCAACAAGATGGAAACTGTGCTTGCTACTGCAAACCTATCCAACTACTTAGGGCTGGTGATCTCATATTTTTTAAAGGAGAACCTGCAACCACCACTGTACAAAACCAGAATAATTCCTAACTATATTCTAAACATTTGTCCTTACACCCACAGGAAGTATAATCCTCACCCCTCATCAAGGAAACTCTTTGCAACAGAAGGAACCATTACAGAAAAACCACATCTATGGAAACCCAGATTTGTGAAGCCCCGTGGGGCAGTGGACCCTGCCACCACACAGAAGAACTGGTAAGATAGTAGCAAAGTTCAGAGCCCCCAGTAAAACTCATAATTAAGGACGGCAGGAGTCTGAACTACCTCCCAACCAGATTCCTATCCTGGAGCACGTGACCAGGACATCCCACCAAGAGGACTGTAACAACTGGTCATGTAGTATAGAGCTTACTGTTCTCCATGCTAATGAGGTATCTAGGGGGGGTCCCAAGTCTAGCCAATGAACATCCCTTCCTAGGTTGTCATTTCGGCTCCCTGAGTGGTGTGAGTGGTGTTCCAACACCCCAGAGGCCAGGCAAAAAAACAAACAAACAAACAAACAACAACAACGCAGACCCACAAAGCCCAATCTCCATGGATACATTAAAAAACAACTCTCACAACTAAGTCTCTGGGAGCATTACAGAAGAGAGGTTGGGAAGATTACCATCAAAGGATCATAGAGTTTCCTATGAGATTGTGTTTTCTAAGCATATCAGAGCTATATCCATAAAGTCTCACCAGCAAGACTGCCCAAACATTAGCTTAACAAGGACATCAATAGACAGACTGAAGTGGATAGAGCAAAGCCTAGGAGAACTCAACCCTGCCCAGAGAACTACAGGCAACTAAGGAATGCTGAGAGTGGGAGAAGCAGGCTTACCCAAGGAAGAACACACTAATTAGTAATCCAATACCAAAAGGTCAACAACATACCTACAAGTAACTCTGTCCAGACTGAGCAAGGTTTATCTAGAAATGTGTATGTATGCATTGATATACATGTTCATGCAACAATAATTTTTTTAAAGGCCATGGATTTGGAAGAGAATAAGGAGAGTTATATGGAAGGGTTTGGAGGGGCAAAAGGGACTAGGGAAATTGTATAATTATATCATAATTTCAAAAGTAAAAGAAGTAATTAAAAAAAAGAAATAGTGGGAATAAGCAACACTTAGTATTTGCAGTTTCCAAGTTTAGGAGTGGTCCTTTATACAGTGATGAAATCTGAAATATTATCTTAATTTTATCACCTTTAAAAGGCCATAATTTCTTTTATCTACCAACTCAGATGCTTAAATTATAGACCTTTTCAAGCAAATAATATGCTATATCTCTGATGTATTTTACCAAGAGTAATTCACCATGCCATCTGATTGGTCACAAAGGCCTCTTTAATCACTCTTTATTGTATAGTTAAATGAGTTTTGCAAACATATCCCTACTTTGGTTGAAGATTCTTTAATGATTTTAGTGGCATCATTGCTTGGGGGGGGCACAGCATGGGTGTTCATTAGACCTGCTACACAATGACATTCCTTGTAGGGAGTTGATGTGGTGCTGCTATGTATTCAAATGCCAATACTGGCTTCCAAGATCCAGTTGACCCTAGGAGGAGATCCTCTCCTACAGCAATTGTTGCTGTGTAAACTTTGCTCTCCTACCCCACCAAGTTACTCATGATTGGTTAATAAAGATGCCTCCAGCCTGGGCTGGTGTAAGAGAAGGGAAGCAGAGGGAAGGTTCCTGGGCATGGGGCCTCAGAAGGGATCAAGAAGGAGCAGGGAGGAAAGGGAGGGGAGCTCCATGGGGTAGCACAGATCATGAGCGCTAGCCATGAGGGCTGGCCTGCCAGAGCGGGAGCAGTTCAAACCCAACAAATGCAAATGCTCATGGTGATTATGTCAGGGAAGCCTACAGAAGAGCATAGAGGGTTGATTTCTGCCCAGCGTTGGTGCTTTAAGGTTTGTTATAAACCTAAAGGTCTCTGTGCCTTTTATTTGGGAATTAAATGATCTAAAGTGGACTAGAAACCCCTATTAGATATTTGAAGACAACAAGGGGGTGTAACAATCCCCCACCCAGAATAATAATTACAATTCCTGCCCTGCCTCAGTGACTCATGGAGGTGAACACCCCTATATATTTTTGCAGATAAGTATCAGACAAACTTTCTCATTTTTAAACATGGTTATTTATAGTGTTATTCCTTTTATTTAATGTCTTAATACAAACAAAAGTGATGGCTACTGCTGCTTTGATTAACAAGAAATTTAAAAATATCATTTTACTGAAATTTTAGATCTTCCATAGCATCTTTGAATTGTTTAAGGTCTTGATTTTATTTGTCCCTTAAAAACCAGTTATGATGACTCATGTCTACAATCCCAGCACATCGAAATCTAAGGTATAGCTATTGCTGTGGGTTCAAATCCAGGCTGGGACACACGGTGAGTTCTAGGCCAACCATTGTTAGTTCTCTAGGCTAGCCTGCACTCCAGGGTGAGACCCTATCTCCCTGATCCCCAATTCAGTTAAATTGGCATCAAAGCACTATACTTAAGCTAATAAAAATTTCCATGAAATTTCAAAGTAATTATTTCGTATCATCTTCAAAAGTTGTACTATGGTCATGGTAGGAATCTACTTTGATTTGGTTTCGGTTTGTGCTTGGTTTGGGGGAGCTCTGTCTGCTGAAATGGAGTTTTTGCTTTTGCTTTTTTTTTCATGGGGTGTTTTATTTGTTTTTTACTTTTGCTTTTTACTGTTGTTAAAAAGGAAAACTGATGTGAACCTATTCCTTCCTCTGTAGGACAAGCCTACCCTCTAATAACATTATATATATGTGCTAAGTAAATAGAAAGTTATCACTTTGGGAGAAACATTAGCCTTCTCTTATTTACATAGAGTATTTGTCTGTCTTGGCGCTGGACTTACCAAGCAAAACACACAAGGTGAATGGGACACTCGCCTGGATAATGCGTTCACCCACACAGACTTTCTACTTCCCGTCGTACCTCTTGGATTGTTTTAAATTCAAAACCTTGTATGCCTTAAATTATTAGACAGGTCAAATCAGTACTAAATATAAGGCTACCATTTATCTTTTGCTTACATTAAATTAGGGAAACAACATGAAAAAAATAGTTCTTATTTAAGAGAAGACATAAAAGCTTAAAACACACGAAAACTGTTCACACATAGAATAGATGTGCTCAATCCAGAGACTGTCCTCTAAATCAGAGCACCGTTTCACACACAGTCAGTTCATGCCATCTGTAGCATTTGGGCAGAAATGTGGAAACTGATTTGAATACATCTACCATTAGAACAGGCACATTGCAATTAAATGCCAATTACGCTGATGCTGAAATGTTCTCTCCAGTGCCTGGGTATAGGATTTAACCTCAACTGAGTTCTCTCTTCAAAATAACTTCCCTTTTATCTTTAAATAGATTTAAGCACTACTATTCAAGATTGCTTAAAGAAATTCAATTAGCATTATGGTTTAAATGGGAGAGATCTATCCAATATGAAAACAGATAATCATGTTAGAGACTTGGGGAGCCACATGTAAAGCAGCAAAGTATGTTCATAAATGAAATAATTGCCGATGGATGTAAGAGCTAGAGGCATCGTCCCTGCATTCTTCTGAGCCACGGAGGAGTGAAACACCCGTGGCCCTTAGCTGTGGTGGCCCTGTATGACCCTGCACTGTCTTGAAATATTCAGACAAATTTTTACTTGTCAAAGGTGAGAGGGTGCAGCAACTATCTAGAAAGTAGGCTGACAATATGCCATCAATCCTACAAAAAAGACCCACTACAATTTTTGGGGTACTTGTTCTACATAAATTCATTGCTAACGTACTATTATTGGGAGGAAAAATCATGTTCTGTGTGAAATATGAACACAAAACAAGATAATGGCCAACATAGCTCTCAAAAGTATAAATAGCTGGAGCCCCCCAAAAAAGCATCTTCTATGGTCTTCAAATTATTTTATTTTATATTGACCACAGGGATGCATGTGTTCTGGGCTGGGCTGGGACTCTCTACATGGCTGAAGATGACCTGGAGTGTCTATTGATCCTCCTGCCTCCATCCTCCAAGTCCTGGCTACCAAGCACATACCACCATACCTGGGTTCCCTGCCGGAGATAGATTTCATAGCCTCACTCACCCAGTTCATTCATAACGTATTTACCTTAAAGAGTTTCACAACACTTTTGTTCGGTTAATGAAGCCAGCGACCTAACTTACCATTGAGGTTTAGAGATTTGCACGAGACTAGGAAACCAAGGCTCGTGAGCTTTCGGATCCCTGTCCCGCCCGGGAAGCTCTTCTAGCAGTCTTCCCTGTCAAGTGGTCTATAGTTCTTTATCTGTACTGTAGTCCCAGCCTTCTCGGATCACAAACACTAAAATGTTAAATGCTCCGGGTAACCCCTACTCTGCTCTTCAGTCATTGCCTCTAGTCCCCCCAAATATAAAACACCAACCTGGGCCATGACTTTACAAAGCCACTTGGGTTCCACAAAGTACAGGTCACTTAGCTGCAATGCGGGATCTTGAAAATGCAGAAGAACTCCTGCAGGGGAAATTCATCAAGCAGTGAGAAGTGGGATGTGGACCTGGCTACACCGAGGACCTCACAGAGGACCTGGCTACACCGAGGACCTCACAGAGGACCTGGTTACACCGAGGACCTCATGGAGGACCTGGCTACACCGAGGACCTCACAAAGGACCTGGTTACACCGAGGACCTCACAGAGGACCTGGCTACACCGAGGACCTCACAGAGGACCTGGCTACACCGAGGACCTCACAGAGGACCTGGCTACACCGAGGACCTCACGGAGGACCTGGTTACACCGAGGACCTCACGGAGGACCTGGCTATACCGAGGACCTCACGGAGGACCTGGCTACACCGAGGACCTCACAGAGGACCTGGCTACACCGAGGACCTCACAGAGGACCTGGCTACACCGAGGACCTCACGGAGGACCTGGTTACACCGAGGACCTCACAGAGGACCTGGCTATACCGAGGACCTCACAGAGGACCTGGTTACACCGAGGACCTCACAGAGGACCTGGCTATACCGAGGACCTCACGGAGGACCTGGCTACACCGAGGACCTCACAGAGGACCTGGCTACACCGAGGACCTCACGGAGGACCTGGCTACACCGAGGACCTCACGGAGGACCTGGTTACACCGAGGACCTCACGGAGGACCTGGCTACACCGAGGACCTCACAGAGGACCTGGCTACACCGAGGACCTCAAAGAGGACCTGGTTACACCGAGGACCTCACAGAGGACCTGGAGACGCTGCACTTGCTGCTCCAAAGCTCCAAAGCTCCTCAACTCTAAAGCTCTAAAGGGAAGTATTTCCAGTCTATACCACATGTTAATATATTTGTTCATATTGTTTCATATGTATATTTGAAATACCAGCATGCATTGAAAAGTATACACTAATAAATGCAAATTCACAATATTCTCTTGACCGTTCTACATGCATAGTATGGATATGTTAATGTCCATATAGATAAGAACCAACACATATCTCAGCATATCTGATTTAAGGATCTTGGAGAAAGGGACTCAGGGAGGTATTTTCCATTCAACAGAATACAAGGATAAAGACAGTTTCCTGGTCATTCACTCTGGGACTACAATCAACTGACAGGTTCTACAAGCTATGGACATGGCATGGGGGTACAATGTGCTGAGATGGTTCGCTGTGATCAAAGACTAAGCAACAGAGACAGCTTACACCACACCTTCTGTGCCTAAAGTAGGCCAGAACACCACAGCAGTGATAATTCTTATATAAAAGCAACTTTCACACAAGCATGCTTACTCTGAAAGGACACTGTTACATTGTTGCATTGTGGGTCTGGTGTCTCATAGTAGCAAATCTGGGCCCCAGAACTCAAAGATCTTCCTTCATTCCCACACAAGGATTCTGTCTTACTTTATCCTTAGAACATTTCTAAGTATACTTTTTTTTTTTAAGGCTATGGTATATGATTCAGCATTCATATATATGTGGTGGCCTTCCAAAAGGTAAAGTCCATCAGTGACTTGTTAAAAAATTGTATTGGCGTTCTCTTAAATTTTGAATATGGATTATACTCAAGATGCAGGTATTGAAGAGATCCTGTCATGCTGCAGCACTGAGAGCTAGAATCCAGAATGGACATACAAACCCGACTCGTTTAGGAAATGGACAGCGTGTGGAAGTTCATTCTCATCCAGCTGCAGCTGATGGTCTCTCACAAGCTGCAGTAAGTGTTTCCGGTTAATTACAGGAAACTCGACGGGCACAGCTTTCCGCTCTGATAAAATGATTTTCTCCAGTTCTACGTAGCAATCTGGAATTAGCTGTCCAACCACAGGCTGATCTCGGATCTATGAAATTACAAATGACAAGGTGTAAAACAAATCTATTTAAATTACAGATGGGTTCTATGGTAAATTCAGCCGTGAGAGTTTTTACACAGTGCACGTGTTTTTGGTTTTTTTAAATAAAATTTAAACATGATGTGAAACCTACCTAAATGGTAATGAATAGAAGATGAAACCAAAGTAAGAAAATTATGGACATAGAGTCAATTTGAAGAAAAATATCTACAAATAAAATAGCATGGAAATAGTAATCTAGTAATACAGAAATTCTATTTCAGAAACAAAGACAAGTAACTAAGCCAGAATGTGTGATCTCATTTCATAATGTACTGAGTTTATATGCAAAAAACAGGAGCAGGGGTATTAGATATTAGTCTGTTATGAGAGCATTGGGATATTTCTTCCTGAGATAAAAATATATCCACAAGTATTGGACTAGTGAACTGTAGATATCAAAAGTTAGAACTGGAAACATGAAATCTCCTCACCAAGTTGTTTTCTCACAAAACCTCTAACTCTGGAAAAAGAATTTAAATGCTGATGATCCCAACCTGACAAAAAGCCCATTGACTGCAGCAGTTGATGAGAGACTGAGAACGAAATTTTTCAGGGAGGATCTTGAGATAATAGTTCCTATAACAGATATCTTTTTAAAAGCGCTTTCATCCCTTGAAAAATCTAGAGAAAAAAAAAATCTTGAAAAAAAAAAGAAACGCAGCTCAAAAATAGCAGCCTACTGCCCCTGACCACCACCAGGGGGCAGCCTCTTCCCGTGTCTGGAGCCATAAGATGCCTACATTAGTTCCACCCATCAGAATTTCTACTTGAATTCTTAGACTCTAATAATTGGGTCTTTCCGTGACACTAAACACAAAACTGTGTCTCTCTCCTCCCTGATCTCACCATATTTGTTTCCTTAGGAAGGAAACAGACCTATAGAAACAAGTGAACGTCTCACAGGAAGCAAAAAAAAGCGAGGGAGGGATACTGAAGGGCGGGTCCCAGGCAGCAGAAGGCTTCTGCTCAGGCAATGGGCTGGGGAAAATTGAAAAGGATGTGTGTGGTTCAAATCGACTGCGTTGTTGACTTTTCGCCTTCCACCTTGGTAACAGATTCATTACTGGGCTGATGTAGGGAAGGAAAAAATCCTTCTAAAGAGCATAGGCATATGTTTATAAATACAAGGAAAGACTGGGAGAGAGTCAAGTTGAAGGGAAAAGCCAAATGAGATGGGGTTGGGTGCTCTCTAATAGATTCAAATCTGCTCCTTGAAGAAGGGTTGCAAGTGTCAACCTTCAACCAGAACAAGGACCCAGAAAGGTGGGGTCACACGCCTATCTCTGAAAGACCCCCGCCCCCAAGCCAGCCAGCGCATGCTCAAACCAGCTTGCCAAAACAAGGAAGCCATTAGTATCACTCATCCTTTTTAATAATATTGCCATTCTAGGAAGCATGTTTTGCTTTTCTGTACAGAGGTGTTTGAAAGACTGATGAACGTAGAAGGAATCTGGCTTCACTGATTGACAGGCATAACCCGCAGCTGTCTCAGAATAGTTTGAACCTGGGGTACTGACCAAGTCACCTCCCTACAGCAGCATAGTCCACTCCACCGACCCAGAGCCTTTCTTACAGGCTTGCTTCAACCAAACTCAGGCTTTTACAAAACACACTCACCTTCTGAAATGGACTTTTAAATATATATGCTTTAGCAACAACGGAAAAAGGAAAAACTAATAAAATCGCTCCAACTATCAAAGATATTTTCCAGGTGCAATTACAGCCACACAGATACTACAGAGACAAACCTATGCATAGGTGGTCCATTTCTGAGAGGAGCAGAACCTTCAAGAGTGTGACAGAACTGCAGGTGACAGGGCGCTGCGGTGCACAGCATCCAAATTGAATCTGTTTTGAGAATATGTGTGGCCCACCCAGTAAATAATTCCTATGGGATATGAAGGCCTAACTGAGCTCTGGTTGCATTTTGGCATCTCCAGAGCCAACAGAGAAACTATCATTGTGCCCAGAGCGTTTTCTAGAAAGTTCAACCATATATTTCGTTCCTGTGAGTACTGGAAAGGAGCACTCTTCCTGGTGAGCCGATTATTGATATTTTCCTAAACTTGTGGTTTATCAAAGAGGGTGTCAGGAATTTACAACACAAGTGTTAAGATGAAACCTAGCTTATATAAATTAGGTAATTATTTAAAGATTGCAGAAAACCAACCAGTGGTCTTGGCAACTGGCAACGTTAAGAGGTAAAGATTAGAACAGAAAAATATTGAAACCATCAGAATAAGAATTATGAAGGAACTACGGAGACTGATCAAGATACGAGCAAAACAGGGACTCTTAAAGGAAGTGCCTGGAGCAGTGGTTTTCAATTTGTGGGTTGTGATCCTTCCGGCGGGGGGGGGGGGTGGTGGTGGTTACCAAACGATCCTTTCACACGACCCCTCCAAAATATGGCCATCTCAGATGATTGGGAAACACAGATATTTACATTATAATTCATAAAGGTAGCAAAATTTTAGTTACAAAGTAGCAATAAAAATAATTTTATGGATGGGCAGTGGTGGCGCATGCCTTTAATCCCAGCACTTGGGAGGTAGAAGGGCAGAGGCAGGCAGATTTCTAGGTTCAAGGCCAGTCTGGTCTACAGAGTGACTTCCAGGACAGCCAGGGCTAGACGGAGAGATCCTGTCTCAAAAAAATAAAAATGAAAATGAAAAAAAATAATTTTATGATTGGTATGCCACCACAACATGAGGAACTGGGTTAAAGAATCGCAGCATTAGGGAGGTTGAGAACTTTTGTGCTAGATCGGACCGGGTGTGGCAGAGGACAGAGGCCCAGGTACCACCTTCACATTTAGCGTCTGGATGGAACCCCTGGAGAGGAAACTGGGGGTGCAGGCTTCTGGATGACTTTCTCAGTGTCCTAGTAACATTCTTCTTCTTCTCAGGATCCTCTAGTTATTTTTATTCCCACTTCTATGAATTATAAATGAAGTGTGGCTTAAATAAATAATTTTAAAATGAAAGTACTTTCATCGTTTTAAGCTATGAAAAAAAAACCCTACAATTTCCAGATAATTGTTCTCTCTTCAAGGTTTCTGACATTTCTAAGCAGCAGCATAATAAGACAGAGAAAGGCTTATTCAACTAGCAGCCTGTAAGAGACACACACTCTCCCACCTTGACCATCTAGCAGCCTGCAGGGGGCGCCCATCCTCCCACCTTGAAATTAAGACTCTCATTTATGATGGTTTTCCGAAGCTTCGCCAGCGCATCCGACTCCTCCGTGGCATTCACAAAGTGGTAGTCCCGGATGGTGGGGAATCCTCGCTTATTTAGGAGTTCCTTCGTGATTTTGCTTATGCAGGCTTTGCGCTGCTTCTCGTCAGAAACATCCAAGTGTGTGCCCACCAGAATCACCGGGGAAGAAGAAGCACGTGCCTAAGGGAACAGAAAGAAGACACTTCCTGTTTCCGGGGCGGGGAGGGGGGATTCTTTCCTGGTTCCATTTCTGCTGAAATCTGCTACGTATGAAACTCTGTGCTGCAGCAATGACAGACTCAAGGACTTCAGAGACAGATAATAAGAGCGGTCTTTCCTTGATGCTAGTGTGTGAATATTCATGCAAAAGATGTATGTCTTGAAATGCAATCCCGTGAGTGACACAGCAGCGTCTTGAGATGGGAGCTATATGAGAGGCTTAACTCGTAAGGGCAGAGCCCAAGGAGGATACTGACTGTCCTCAGAGGAGACGATACCTAGTAACTGATAAGTTAGGGCCCCTCTCTGTCCCTTTGCCATTGGGCATGCACTCTTGCCTTCCCACCTCCGTCGTAGCCTCACAGATTCCAGACCGAAGGTGCTAGACTTCCCACCCTCTGGAACTGTGTGAGAGAAATCTCTGACATCTGAAAACCACTCCAGGTGGGTGTACTGCTAGAGCAGCAAATGGTAACTGAGGTTATTCCCTTAAACCTAAATAAAAAAAGATAAATCATAAAGCAATTGAAAAATTAGTATTATGTCCTTTATAGTCCAACTCTTATCACCTGCAGAATCCTACATAACCATGCGAGTATAGTTTTCGTTTTATTTTAATGTTTGCTCAGAGCAAGTTGTTTGCCAGCTGTGCTTCTAAATAAAATGAACCTTCAGTAAACTTCAAGCTACACCAAAGCAGTACAAGCTGCTTCCATTTCTTTCCTTAGCTGCAAATTTTATACCCTGAATTCACTTTAAAGTCATTCAATCTGGAGAATGGGAGACAAAACCCACAGAAGCAAGTCATATCGCCACTGTAATATTTGCCTAAGTTTCTGTGTGAACTAGAATAATGTCAAGAAAAGACGTGTTTAAAGAAGATCCAAATTACCAGATACAGCCCATGAGCTACCAAATCCTGTGCCCAGATATCCTTCCTGGTGCAAACCCTCCTGAGAAAATTACTCCCAGAAGAGCTCCTTGAGACAACACGGACAGCAAGCCCCGGGAATCTTACCACAATCTCCATTCAAAAGGTCATATTTAAAGGAATAGCTGTCAGCAGTATAGCAGGTAGACATTAAAGAAATAATAAAACAGAGAGACCAAAGATAGGAGACAGACAGTCTGGAGCTGTTCAAAAGGCAGGATCTGAACGCTTCCCACTGAAAGGTCACTGAAAATATACTGGCCGTGTGCGAAGTATGTTTGGTATATTTCATTTTAAGTTGGGGAAGTTGGTGTGCCACTTAACCAAACAGTATGAATAAATCAGCTCTGTGTATGTGCTTTCGGATTCTACACTGTAAGAGGGTTTCAGAGCTTAGGGACATGCAACAGTGTGGGATTCCCCCTTCCATATCATTACTCAAACTCTGAATGCTTCTAATGTAAAAAGAAAGACAAAAGGGGGGGTAAGGAAGAGGGAGAAGGAGAGAAAGGAGGGAGGGAGAGCGTGGGGGAAGGAGGGAAGGAAAGAGGGAGGGAGAGAGGGAGGGAGGGAGAGAACATTCAAGACAAATGGAGGAACTTTTTTGTTTTGTTTTTAGATATATCACTTTATAAAGACATTTAAAAAATAAGAGAATGTAGCTGGGTATGGGAGGACACGCCTTTACACTTAACACTCAAAAATTAGAGGCAGGCAGATCCCTGTGAATCTGAGGCCCCCCTGATAGTTCATAGAGTTCCAGGGCATCCAGGATACCTAGTGAGACTCAGCCTCTATACAACACCAGAAGCATACCACACGACAGTGAGCAACGATCACACTCCAGCCCCGAGTGATTAGAAGCGATCACCTTGATATTGAAGAGCCAGGGTTTCATGGCATCCACCTCCGCCTGCCCCTTGCTGAGGTCATAGACAGCCAGGTAGAGAGCTCTCTGGGTCATAAAGTGTGGGTGAGTGCTGTAGAACTCCTCACGACCTAAAAGGAGACATCAGAGGTTCGAGTCTTCCCCATAGTGGGTAGGACTCCTTATGAAATGATGAGGGTGCTGCGAGCCCTTGGGAGGAGAGCTAGCAACAAACAACTTTGAGAATGACAAGTAGCTGCTAACCAAGCCTCTGCTGGGCGCTGGCGTTGCTCTCTGCTGAGGATCCATTCTGGTGACAGTGACGAGGGCAAAAACCTGTAGCTAATGGGCTTGGGATAATCGTATAGGATCCACCAGTTCTTTTTCTACTGGATCAGGAAACTCAAGGCTTTACAATTTCTATTCAATATGAAAGTTAAGATGATTTCTTAAGCACCTGCAAAATCCCACACGTTTAGAACAAGGTCCTTTTTCCTTTTGCCTCGGATTTGGATGGACCAGTCTCGCACGTCGATGCCGACGGTGGCGCCCTGCACGCCAAGTTCTGGTTTCTTCATTTTCATGAGTTGTTGCAGTAGTGTGGTCTTGCCGCTCCCTGTGTTTCCCACAATCATGAGCTTCATGCGGTTGTAGGGTACAGCCTTTTTCAGACGCTGCTGTAGAAACCTGTGTAAAGAGAAGCCGCGTGGCAGCCTACCGAGCAGTATGCACTGGGCCTAAGTTGTCTGACAGAGAATAATGTATCAGCGTAAGCACGAGAAACTGTAAAGGTCACAGAACCAACAGGACACATGCCCTCTGGCATGCAGTCGGTGCATATAGTCTATTAGTGATTTCAGAGCAGTCAGGGACATTTTGCAGCATTCACAATTATGACATGCCATCCCGTAACCAGATATAATCAAAATCCCCAAAACCTGTTTGCAATATCTATTGAACTGCAATGGGTACATAAATAAATACATATACAATTGTATATGTGGGAGGATATTTAAACCATACGAGGAAAGTCTTTTTGTTTTTTCGAGACAGGGTTTCTCTGTGTAGCCCTGACTGTCCTGGAACTCACTCTGTAGACCAGGCTGGCCTCAAACTCAAAAATCTGCCTGCCTCTGCCTCCCAAGTGCTGGGATTAAAGGCAAACGCCACCACCGCCCGGCTAACCATTATAAAATTCAAGCTTTACAATGGCATTGAATCAAAGAAGTGTATAGATTAAAGCCTGTTTTAATGAAGGTTTAAAATGGGACAGCCTTGATTATGTTATATGCACATATGTACATATATATGTGTGTGTATGTGTATTGTAAGAATAATACAGAAAAGAGATATTTATATATGGCATTGTGGTACAAAGATATATTGTCATTAGTTGTGTATACAAGAACGCGAGGTCATTATTTGTTCATTTTAACTGTATGAGCGATTAAACTATCAAATAATTTGAACATTGCTATTGTCCATAAATTTAATGTAAAATTAACTGAAACTAAATCAATATGCTAGGTGACTCAAGAAAAAAAACACACTTAAATTTTCTAGGTACAAGTAGTTTTAAAAATAAAATGCATATAGAAAAATACATTTGGAACTGTGCGAGGTATTGCCACATTTTAATATCTTTACTTTTTAAGATTTTAATATTAATCACATCATTTCCTCCCTCATTTTCCAAACCTTCCCGTATACCCTTCCTTGTTCTCTTTCAAACCCGTGGTCTCTTTTTATTTATTTTTTATTTATTCTTTTTTGCATTTTAAAAATTATCTTTAATCTTCTTTTTTTTTACAGGCTAGTCATTATCCCCCTCCTGGTTGGCCCTCCTACAGTTCCTCATCACATTCCTTCTCTCCTCTGTCTCCAAGAGGATTCCCCAACCCCGCCAGGCCTCCCCACTCCCTGGGCCCTCAAGTCTCTCTGACTTAGGCGCCCCTTCTCTCACTGAGGCCAGACCAGGCAATCCTCTATGTGTGTCGCAGGCCTCGGACCAGCTCCTGTATGCTGCCTGGTTGGTACCATGGCCTCTTTTTAAAATTAGAAACCAAACTGTGTAATAAGAGAACGTTAAGGATCATTAACTAGTTGCTACCAGTCACAGGCATCTGGACAGTTCCCCCTATGAGAAGATCAAAAGGAAACATTAGGGATAGGGGATACTCGGTGGGTAAGTGCTTGTCTCTGGGAGGATCTGAGTTCAGGATCCCAGGACCCACTCAAAAGTCAGGCTTGATGTGGCAATCTGCCTACAATTCCAGGCTTCAGGAGACAGAGATAGATCATCTCCAGGCTATAACCAGGCTCAGAAAGAGACCCTGACGGTTATTATTAGTGATCAAGGGTGAGGCAGGCTAGAGATAGACACCCAACCTCACCTCTAGGTGATGAGGAAGTCCCTCACCTGTACCACAAGGAATTGCGAAAGAAAGCCTTTGCAGCGGCTGCATATAAACACATTCACTAAATGAAACGCATTTGAAACATACATGTTAAAAACAGTCTATTCATTTTCCTTAATGTGTTACGGTATGGCCATCAAAATCACTGATGGGGAAGCAAGGTGAATTTAACAGAGAACAAAGAGAATCAAGTCAGCTGACCTTATGATGTCTTTGGCTTTGCATCCCACGTGCTTAAAGTCAAAATTCAGAGGCAGTCCATCCAAGGGAAGATCCCATATTTTGCTTAACTTCCCCATTTCATTAGGAAAGGACCTCAGTTCCGAGTTGTAACTGACATCGAGGGATGTCAGATTTTCAAGACAGCCAATTTCTGGAGGAATCTTAATAAAACAGACAAGGATACAACCGGTTGGTGAGAGGGAACTAGTGTGCACAGCTAGGACACAAGACAATAGTGAACAGGAAAGGCTCTGAGAACCCACCAGCATCTTGCACAGCCTTAACATAAAGTTAAGTAGTCTGCAAAGTCTTACCATTAGTTTACAACATGCATGCTTTAAAACGAGCAAAAGTACATAAAGAACTTACTCCCATCTGAGTCATTTATCACTTTATTATATTTTAGATTTTATTGGAATGTGTATACATGTGTATATGTATGTAGGTCAGGGGTTATACAGAGGAAGAATGAAGATATCTAAGGATGCAGGAAAGAGGGAAACACGGGCATCATCCAGTGAAGATGAGAGACTCCGAGTATGTCAGGCTCTGTGAGAGGTCAGAGGTAGCAGACAGTGATGCTTTTACAGCATTATACATTCAAAACTAGATATATGCACTGTGGCAGTTTGAATAGGTTTGGCCCCCAGTCCATTCATGTGGTTTAAATGCTTGGACATAGAGAGCAGCACCATTAGGAGGTGTGGCCTTGTTGGAGGAGGTGTGGTCTTGTTGGAGGAGGTGTGGCCTTGTTGGAGGAGGTGTGGCCTTGTTGGAGGAGGTGTGGTCTTGTTGGAGGAGGTGTGGCCTTGCTGGAGGAGGTGTGGCCTTGTTGGAGGAAATGTGTCATTGTGTAGGCAGGCTTTCAGGGCTCTTATTCTCAGGCTCTGCCCAGGGTGGAAGAGAGAGACCCTTCTCTGGCTGCCTGTGAAAGCCAGTCTCCTCCTGGTTGCCTTTGGATCAAGATGTTGAGCTCTCAGCTCCTCCAGCACCATGCCCACCTGGGTACTGCCACGTTTCCTGCAATGATGATAACAGACCAGGCCTCTGAAACTGTAAGCCAGCCTTAATTCAATGTTCACTTTTCTAATAGTTGCCTTGGTCAAGGTGTCTCTTCACAGCAATAAAACCCTAAGACACACACTTATATTTAACACTTCTTTAAAAATATAAAACAAGAGTATTTGGGCATTTGCTGGTTGGAAGTTGAGCTTTAACTATACCCACTTACCTCAGAGTAAAAATCACATCATATTTACAAAGTAAGAAATACCAACAGACTTAAAAATAATTGTGATAACACAAACTGAAATCCGTTCTCAAGTTTCTGGTAACTCAAAGATGTCCTCTTACCTCTTTTAGTTTATTGTGAGAGAGATGCAGTTTCTCTACTCTTGACCATACGTGTGGGTTTTCCCTCAAATCTAAGGTGCTGATCTGATTCTTGCTAAAAATGAGTTCCCGTAAGTTCAGAGACTTCCAATGTGCAGGTCCTGGTAGATACTCAATGTTGTTGTGGCTCATATCCAAGGACCGCAAGCTGGAACGACATGATGTCCCATTGAAAGCAGAGTAGGAGTTTTTGAAGAACATAAAGTAACATCACTGGGAGATTTACCGGAGTGAGAAGAAGAAATGATTTAAAGTTGCATTGATTACGTACAGGCATGGATTCCAGACTGTACATTCATTAGGTACTTAGAGGAAAAGGCCTTTTCCCCTCTAATGTATAGACGTAAGTGAATAAGGATTATCAGAAACAAAACTGGTCATATTCCCTTGGGATGACTAAGATGATGGCCATGTACCATGTATTTCTTTAACTGTAAGACAGGATTTGGGATGTTTTCACCAAGAAGAAAAAAATTGCTTGAAGTGACAGATATATTAGCCCTTGAATATTACATGATGTTCATATATAAAAGGCTCACTTGGTACTCCATATTTACAATTTATATATGTACAGTAAAGTCTTCTTGTCAAAGAAAGGAAAATTGAGGTCCAATTTCCCTTGGAACATAAAATTATCTCTCTCAAAATGAAGAAATGATTAGTGCTTTTCAAATGCTCCTGTGGAATGAGAAATTATGACTAACAAATGCGCAAATTGTCACTGAGATCTTGCTTCCTCTGTAGATTGTGCAGTTCCCACTCACCCCACGCCCATGGATGGTTTTCACTCATTTTCAGGGTCTGCTCTAGAATTAGTCAATAGAGAGGTGAGCACACACTAACAGCTAGTCTCAGTAAGTACGGGGGTCCAGCATGAATAAGCAGACGGCGAAACCTGTTCGCTCTCACAAGGCAGAGTTTCCCAAGTTTTCAGACAACCTCAATATTCGTGAGTACACATGTGTGGAGAGAATAAAGGCAGACAGCAGTCTACATGGGCTTTTATACACACGCTGATCCCTTCCACTCAGTGTATTTGAAGCTTGATAAATGAATTCTAAACTCACACAGCAACACCAACTATCTAACAAGCAAGAGTTTGGGTCTACAAAGCAATGCTTGTGTTTTTCTAAAAAACTGTACTATATATTGTTCTAGTTGCTTTAGAAAAGTACATGAAAACTAGAAAGAAAGAATGTGGCTGTCTTAGATATTATATTTATTAGTCTAACCAGCAATGGACTTGAATCACTAGGTTTTCTCAAATCAGTGTCTCCTTGGGTGCAGCAGGACTCTGGCTGGATAAACTGGCTGGATGTGTGAACTTGTAAAACAAGAGAAGATTTAAAACATGAGCATAAAGTCTGCAGATGTGTGCCTGAGGATGGTGTTGATAAAATCAGGAGCTGGGTCACAGTGTTAGTTCTATAAGAAGAAGTCATCTTTATGTCACATTGTCTCCTAGTAGATGATCTTAATGATCTGGGAGGGGGGGGATATAGTTAAAACATGAGACCACATTTGTTTAATAGAAGCTACTGTGTAAGAACTGAAAGTATGAAGTTTAGCCCATCAACACAGATGAATTATGACTTTTGGGGAGATGTTTTGTTTCTCTAGTAAGATTATAAAAAGGAAATGGTAGCAGAATTTATCCTGTAAAATGATTAGGAAGAATAAAGAGAAGGCCCATGGGGAACAATTAGAACAGGGAGTGGGGTTTTGCAGAGTTAGATTTGCACTAATGAGCTTGTCTAACATTTTCTGTGACAAGATGATGGTTGCTAATTGCCTATGAATGCATATGTGTACATACAAACTATGATTTTTTTTGTAAAGCACGAATAAAGATTCTTAAAATGACAACACACTTGAAACTAAATTAATGCTTGATGTTTTGATCTTTGAAGAAATTAACAAGTCCCCAAACCCCAGCCACATCACTGTCCAGATGTGGAACTATACTCCTAATCTTCACAGAAAATGTCACTGAAACAAATGTTTCAGTTACTAGTGTTCAGGCAACAAATAAATCCCTGTGATCAGCTAAAATCCAAAAGAAATTAACAATCATCTGGCAAACATCCAGCCAGTGTCATCTTACATGGTCATAGAATGCAATAAATAATTAATTATTCAGATTATTCTTATATTAATTATTTATTGCATGAGAAGTTACTGCAAAGGTTAAAGAGATGTATCTTTTGTCTAGTAAAGAACCAAACTCTCATATACAAAAAACATTGAGGTTTTTTTTTTTTAATCTGAAGTGGGTTTGTAAATGAATAATATATATGCTCACTTCAAACCATTGCTTCTAAAAGCTATGCTACGGCTCATTCAGCTTGAAGTGAAATAGCAATGGACTTACTGTGGAAGACTGAAAATTGCTTCTGGAATGCACGTGAAAGAGTTTTGAGACAATTTTAAGCTTGTTATGGAGGAAGGTAAGGCAGGCATGGCGGCTGAAGAAATAAAACAAGATAACAGACCCATTACTCATCTTAACAAGATTTCTGATAAACTTGCACAGTTTCCAGTAACAGATCACTTGTGTAGGTAACATTTTCATACTAACAGTATAAAACAATTTTACTTTATACAACAACAGTATGGCCTTTAAATAATAAGATAAGGTCACCCATGCTCATAGGTTTGCGGGATTAATATGGTAACAATGACTATTCTACCCAAAACAATTACAGATTCAATGCAATCCCAACCAAGATCCTGGCAATAGTCTTTATAGAAATAGAAAAAAAATCCTAATATTTATATGGAACCAAATAAGACTCCAGAAAGCCAAAGAAATCCTGGGGGGGGGGAGGGGAAATACAGGAGGGGCTACGATTCTAGATAAAATGTACGTCAGAGCCGTGGTAATTATGACTGCATTGTGCTGGCAGATTAACAGACATGCAGCTCAACGGAAAAAACAGAAAACCCAACCGTGTGTGAACGTCACCACTGCCATCTAATATTTGATGGAAATGCCAGAAATTCATACTGGTGAAAAGAGCATCTTCAATAAATGATGCTGGAAACAAGATAGATACAAGTAGAAGAATGAAATTAGGCCTGTATCTACTACCTTGAATAATATTAAGGAAGAGAGAGGGAGAGGAGGGGGGAGGGGCAGGGGCAGGTGAGGGGGGAGGGGAACAGGAGGGGGAGAGAGAAGGGAGGAAGGGAGAGGAAGAAGGGGAAGGGAGAGGGGAAGGGAAAGATGGAAGGGAGAAGGAGAGGGAGAAGGAAAGGGGAAGAGGGGAGGGGGAAGGGGAAGGAGAGGAAGAAGGGGAAAGGAGGAGGGGGAAGGGGGGAGGAGGTAGGGGAGAGGAAGGGGAGAGAAGGGGGAAGGGGGAGGGAGAGAAGGGTACATGAAGGGGAGGAGGAGGGAGAGAATATGCTTAAATAAAGTAATGCTACTTTAGAATGATAGCAACTTCCCCAAGAGCTGTAGGCTATCTAACTCCAGGAAACCTCCTTTTGAGTTGTTGGTCAGGGTAGTCTAAGAGACTCCCAAACTGGAATAGGTCATTCCCATTGATATCCTGCTGTTGAAGACACAAAGTTCTTTGGACACATAACTTGGAGGATTCTAGCTGGATTTGACACAAAAGGGGCCTCCTTGAGAACTAGTTTTCATAGCGGCAGAAGGTGAAACACAGTCATCCCGGGAGGAGTCAGCAGTCCTACCTAGCAGTGATGCCTAGAAACTACAATAAGCAGATGTCAGCATCTACCTGAATGTGCAGTAATGGCACTTATATCTTGCTGGGAACTCCAAGCTCTCTAATTGGATTTAAGGCTCGATCAACAGAGGAAAATCAATCCTGGTCTTTATAAGCCTAGATAGTCATGTATAATTAAGGGAATTAGGAAATCGTAGGATCTTAGAGAACTTATGACTGCCATTTTCCTAAACCAGTATAATTTCTAACTGCACTCTAAATACATATCCTCACACTCACAGATAAGTGTACAAGTGTACTCTCAACCCTCATCAAAGAAGATTCACTTTGCACCAGACAAAGATTGTCAAAGAAAGCCACAGTAGTCAAAAGGCAGGTAATCATTGACCATGAGGCTCCCAAGTCCCCCCCCCACCCCCGATACATCTACAATAGAACCCCTATGCTAAAGCTTCAGAGACTAGCTCAGACACAGGGGCAGAAAGACTATTAGAGCCAGAGGTCCAGAAGGTCTGACGCGGGATTGTGTCTTCTAGATAGAGCGGAGAAGCTATACCCATGAAATGTCAACAACACAGCTGCCTGAACAGGACCTGGACAATTTTTAAAACCAGTTGACATCCCAACATAGAGGAGAGAGCTCTCATGGGGCCCTACCTATATATGAAGAGCTCTGGGCAATTAACAACAGTTGAGAGAGGAAGAGTCAGTCCTTCCTAGCTGACTATCCTATACCTCACAGTCAGCCCTAGAAACATATCCATGCAAGCAACACTACACAGACTCAGCGGGCTGCATTTACATATTTATTTGCATATATATGCAATAATATAACTAGAGAACAAGAGGTCATAAACGAGAGACACAGGAATGTGGGAGGGGTTAAAGGGAGGAGAAAGGGGGAATAAAGAATTCAATTATATTTTAATTAAATAATTTATTTTAAAGTCTGTTCTGCTATTCCACAGCATTGAGAATGTGCGCACGTGCAGGTAGGCAGCCACAGAACTCTTTAGTTCAAGAGATAAAAAAAGAACAAAAACATGACAATTATTATTTGCAAAACATGAGACTGTGTGGTTTCTTTTCCGATGATGACAGTAGCAGTGGGCTAAGATTTTTTTTAATTATAGATGTTTTTGAAAACATTTTTTTTTAAAAAAAAATACAAGCACACTGTCGGCTCCCATTACAGATGGTTGTGAGCTACCATGTGGTTGCTGGAAATTGAACTCAGGACCTCTAGAAGAGCAGTCAGTGCTCTTAACTGCTGAGCCATCTCTATAGCCCCATAAAAATAAAATTTTCAACAGTTTTAGTTTTGTAGACAATGTGGGTGAAGAGGACCAAGCTCGTGTCCCCTCATCCCTGCCTTTCCACATACCTTTTTCCTGTTACCAAGTCAGCCTTAGTGCAGCTGAAACAAGGGGCCAATATTGATATAGCAGTGTCGCCAAACAGTTTAGTTTGAGGTCATCCCTTCGGTTTAACAAAGGGCACATCTGTCCATCATCACTGTGTCTTTCTCTTCCCTAGACCATGGTAACTCTGACACTGTTGACTGGTCCCACAGTTTTACCTTTCCCAGAATGTTTTATAAATGTGATCAAACTCCTCTGGTCCCCTCTCCACTTAAATACATGTCTACCTTCGTTTCTCCAAACCTTTCCCTGGCTTGGTGGCTCATTCCATCATCAGTCCACCAAGTTGGCTTGTAGAACTTCAGAATATTCTAACTGAAACACCACCTGCAAGTTCCCTCCTAAAACACCTGTGTGGCCCCCCTGAGAGCCCGGTAATGATGACATCAGCATACAACACTTACCAAGAAAATTCACTCGGGCACTGAAACTCTCTACTTTTGGACAAGCCTTAAGAAAGTCTTCAGGTAGGGCTGGAATGTGGTTTTTACTAAGATTTAAAATCTTCAGTTCCTTCAGGCTCAAGGGAGAGCAAATCCCAGATATTTTATTTCTAGTTGGAAAACACAAAATTGAAGATTAAAAAATGTGAATTCTAGTAGAATTGAAAGGTATGAAATCAATTTATGCCCCAAGGACAGCTCAAAGCATATTTAAGCCTCTTAAAATCAATTGTGAGGATTCCAACTGACAATATTTCCTTAATTATCAACCACACTCACCCTTTGTCATGCTTACTTCAAACTCATTGCTATAGAAACAGCACCATCTTTTCGCATCCCTGCCAAGTTCAGTGCAATGTGATTTTCCTTGCTGCCTTAATGAGTCTGTTCTTACCCTTCCAGTAGGAGCTGCTCGAGTTTCTCCACCACTTGGGCGAGATTGTCTGGGATGGAAGAGAGCTGGTTGTAGGACAGGTTGAACTGTTTGAGGCTTGGACACTTCACTGCAGGGTCTAAAACTACTGTTGGTCCGATGTCATTTCGAGAGGCATCAAGGTTGGTAATACTTGGCATTTTCAACAGGAAGGAGGGAAATGAGGCAAATTTGTTACTGTGCAAATCCAAATGTGTCAAACACTTCAGAGTCTAGGAAGAAAAAAATTAAATATTACATACTGAGTATTTGAGAGATAATTCCAGCACCAGTTCTGGTCATCCTAACATTAGTTAACTGAAACTTTCTGGAATATTGTTTTTAATTGAAAGCTCAAGGCTCACCAGAACTTTAGTATACTTAGTAGGCCAACAATTCTTGCTATAGTGTAAATTAAAACAGGAAAAAATCCATAAACATCTGTCAAAAGCAGACTCATAAATATACATTTGAGACCCCAATTCAGCTTATTTATGTAAATTACTTCTGCAGATTGCAAGACGGAATCAGGGCCACTACAATGCTATCCAAGAAGCGTGGTTAGGCCTATCAGAAGCAGGCTTCCCTGTGGACTAATTCACTTTAAAGTGTGTAAGAATTTCTGAAAGGCAGTATCTAGACAACTGTGTGAAAGCCAACGTAATGAGGTAGTTGTTGCCCCAAATCTAAAAGACATACTTAGCTGTAATGATAGACTATAATAAAAAAAAAAATCTCTTACATTCTAGGAGAATGGAACTTTGACAGGTGCTCAGAGCCAGAGTTAGCAACACACCTTGAGATCACATAACACTTAAGACTGCTCTCCTATTGTGTATTCAGCCTATTTGTATAAACCTTCCTAATGCTAAGACCCTTTAATACAGTTCATGTTGTAGTGACCCCAACTTTCATTGCTACTTCCTAACTGTAATTTTGCTACTGTTACTAATTGTAATGTAAATATCTGATATGTGGGATATCTGATATGTGGCCCCTGTGAAAGGGTCATTTGACCCCTAAAGGGGTCATCACCTACAGGTTTGAGAACTGTGCTTTAAGAGAACATTGTAACAATCAACTTTCCTTGCCTTGGGTTTCCATAAAATCAGCTTTCACAGCCAAAGCTAAAGCATAATTATAATCTTAAATTAGGTGTTCTACCATGCCCCTAACCCAAGAGTAATGCATATGTATATGTATACTGTAATAAGTGCCAGAAATAGGACATATGTTCAAATAAACTTTATAAAGCAAATATCTACCACAGAAGTTGGAAGCTGTGAGGCTATGGGTTGATAAGCCTGTTGGAAGTACTACTTGCTCTCAGGGTCAGTGGGGACACTGTGAGTCAGTATTCCTTCCCCCACGGGATGCTTCCTGTACTGTTCAATAAATACAGAGCAAACGCCCTTTGTGAGGAAGACTACAGAAGTTGAGGGGAAAGGAGTAGAGAATTCAAATCTGAGCTTGCTCTTGGGGGGAAAAACCACTCCAAGGGGAAGTCTTTAATGTCTGCCCTTAATGTGACCACAGACACATTCCAGGTACTCTGGGGTTATTACAAATGTGTTTATACAGATGTGCTTACCCAAGGGTCATGCGGTGCCCCGCAGAGCCTTGGAAGTTACAAGGCAAACAGATTTTACCTCACACAGCTGCTGTGGGAAGCTCGTGAGTGAGTTCTGGTGAAGTTCCAGTTTGGTGAGATGCTCCAGGTGGCTACTGAGGCAGCACTTCTGGCTCAGAGCATCGATATCTTTCAGTTCGTTGGCAGATAGGTCTAACGACGTGATATGTTCTCTCTCAGAAGCCAGGGAAGAAGAGCTATCCGATTGCCTCATGTGGGACTGCAGCCTTGAGGGCCCTGTTTTCCCCCAAACAACAAAAGATGGAAATGTAAGTGCACAGTTGAATGAACCTGTGAAAATGGACTGAGCCCTCTTTACCTCAGGAGGCAGGTTCTGCAAGAAGACCAAACCGTGGAGCCCTCTAGTGGTTAGAATGCAGAGCAAATAAAAGTATTTACCGAGTGGTGTGAAAACAGAACTATAAATGAAATAAAGAATGGGGCTGGGTAAACATAATTTGGATTTCAGAAAAGTCATAAAAATTCGAGTCTTATGACAGTCATAGAAAGTAAATCTTAGTAGCTTCTTTGATCTTTAGGTGAATACATATGAAAGCTGTGTAAATTCAAATAGGCAGCAAAAAAAAAAAAAAAAAAAGTAATCAAAGCAAATTAAACGAAACCACAGATTCTGCCCCAAATATCTATGTAACTAAAATCATTTCCCTATACTTACTGAGAGACTCATCTGAAGACAGTATTTTTCTTTTTCGTCTCAGTAAATCTTCATGATCAAAAACAGGACCCTATCAAATAAATAATGACTTAAATAAAATTGCTATCATTTGTCATATCATTTATTTTTTATTTTGAGAAGAGAACATTTCTATGTAGCAGCCATTAAGAAATGGAATGACTGCAGAACTAGATAGGCAAGAACAGAAAGCTCAAAAATGACGGTAAGAGAAAGCTCTTCACATTACTGCTCAGATGTCCTGTGTGTTGGCCCTTTGCCCTTACTTTTATGTACTTATAGCAGGGTCAGACTGGCCTAGAACTGGACCCTCCAGACATGGCCTTCTGAGTGCTGGGGTTTCAGAAGTGTCACCAGACCATATCCTTAAGTTTGAAGTATAAAGAAATTAAAAGGCAGAAGGTCAATTCCATCAACCTAGTGAAGTAAATTTGCAACTTCTTAAGGAAATCACAACTGCCTTATACAAATCCTGGGACCTAATTTATTCTATCTGCCTACAGTCACTGGCTGTACTCATCTTCATATGAGTTCAAAATACGGTAAGCAAAAAAAACCTGTTTTTTGTTTGTTTGATTATATTTTCAATTGGTATATCATTTACCAGGCACAATACAATGCATACATATTAGACACTGACCAAATCACTTAGGGGGGTGTATCTCAACAGGCTGAGCTTACAGAAATGAAGAATAGACATGTTTATATCCACACAACTCAGCTTTCTTCAGACAACCTTCTTTTTCTATGGATTAATTTCATGTGATATCGGCTGGGTATGGTTCACATGCCCAGACACGTGTGTGTGGAGGTCAGAGGTCTCTTCCCTCCTTGCTGTTACTTCCAGTGATGGCTGTCAGCAGAAGTGTGCAGTAGGTCCCATTACCTGCTGAACGTCCCAGAAGCTTCTTTTTGCAGCAAGTGGTGACTAATCAGACTTAACAAAGCATTTGGAATGAGAGATGGAGTGCCCTGCTTTACCTGGGACAACTACATCCACCCTTTCCAAGGCTCGGGGAACATCTTGGAACAGAGGACAGAAAGAACAATGGAGCAGGAGGGTGGGGAAGTGTGTTTCAAAGGGACTCCTTCTTGGTCGGATGCAGTCATTGCACTTATGAACACTGTGCTGTGGTTGACCGCACAAGGCGTGCACAAAACTGAACCTGCCAATATTTCAACATGGAAGGGCTCCTGAGGCTCCACCTCTCCCTGGGGGACTACTGGTAATCAAAGGTGACTGGAGGAAGGGGTGTGACCTGCTTCAGTGATGTAGCCACTGATGGTTTGACCATGATTCCACCCAGGCTCCAGGTAGTCCTGATTAAACTCTCTCTCTCTCTCTCTCTCTCTCACACACACACACACACACACACACACACTAAAGTGTGAGGGGGTTGTTAAGGAGAAGAGTTTTTGCAGGAAAAGGAGAGAGGGAGTTGAGAGACGGAAGTAGGGAGTGAAAATTACTACCATTCATTATATTTATATATACAACTGTCAAAAAAAGAAAATAAATAAGGAAATTACATAAAGAGTGAAGCAGGCTGCCAGAATGTGGGGAAATCAGGGAGGCTGGAGCAGAAAGGCAAGCTGAGTCACTTACGAACTGAAGCAGAAGCCATCTTCTAAACCAAAACAGAATTCTCACAAGCGTAGGTCAGAAAGATTAAATCTGAAAACACTGTACATTTAAAACTTTATAGAGGATTACACACAAAAGGCTTTGTCAGATAAAGGGAATCTATGGTACTTTTGACAGTGCCAGCAGGGCAGTAAATTATGTGAGATAGAGTAAATTATGTGTTAATTTACTTTATTGTAATAATCATTTCATATTATATGCCTTAAATATATACAATAAATATTTCCAATAAAGTTAAGGGCTTCTTCCATAACAAAAGTCATTTTTAAACATTTAATACGGCATTATGACCAGCTTCAAGCACATGTCGCATTAATCTTTCAAAGTCAACCTAAAAAATAATGTAGCTCTCAGTAGCAAGCATCTCTTGGAAATGTGTAAGTCTTTACACTTAAAAAAATGTACATGTATGTGAGTGTATGTGCACAAATCTAAGATAAGTTATATATTAATATGTCTTCATGTCTATTCATTTGCATATCAGGTAACTCCCTGCCAATTACACCTAGCTTTGCGGGAGTTCAGTCATCAAGGGAATGTCAGGACCAAACATTTAACGTAGACACCATGCAACTCACCAGTGAACTGGAATGCCTCTGAGCATTTGGTGAGCAGCGCTGCAGGGCTGGGTCTCTGTAAACTTCTCCTACACTAATCGAGTTGGACTTCCTCTTCAAGAGAAATGAGCTCTCGCTGCCTGTTTTGAAATTGAGGAGTAGCCATCATTACGTGAAGAAGATCTGCGCAATGTCAGTCAGCCACAGAAGTCTAAATATTTTCATTAATAGAAACTGCACAGACTTGGAGGTAAAGAGTGCTTTTCACACAGACATCAGGACCAGAGTTTGGAAAATGGTAGCCATGAGTTATGTGGTCCTGAGCACATGTGTAACCCCAGCACTAAGAGGCACACGTGTAACCCCAGCACTAAGAGGCACACGTGTAACCCCAGTACTAAGAGGCACACGTGTAACCCCAACACTAAGGGGCACACATGTAACTCCAGCACTAAGGGGCACATGTGTAACCCCAGCACTAAGGGGCAGGAGGCAAACACAAGAGGATGTGTTCGGACTCATTGGCTTCCAGCCTAGTGGAAAAACTAAGTTCCAAGCTCTGTGAGATATCCTGCTTCCAAGAAATAAGGCAATGAGTCTTAAATATACCTAATGTATACCTAATACCTCTGTGGAAACATAGCTGTGCATACAACGTACACACATGCATGCACACAAGGAACTCCATATTTCCCTCTGAACTTGAGAATAAAAATGGTAAACTATGTTGGCATTTCAGTTAAAACTCAGAGAGTGTTTTCTTCCTTCAGCTATGTCGATTGTACCCCTGTGGCGGAGTCAACACTGAGGGCTGACTAGTGATAAGGAGATCCCCGTCTCACAGTAGTCCAGGTTTCAGAAAGAATAAGTCATAAAAACCAATAGTCACACATCTTATAGTAAACACAACACAGAGAGCAAAGAAAGGAAGCAGACGAGTATGGCCAACAGCCTTTCTATTTCTCTATACCGTCTCATAGATTTTTTAAGTTGGCTTAAAATATTGAAAATATACCTTATATTGTTAGGCATTCAACAATCTTGAATATAATTCACTTGGATTTCATATTTTGGGGATTCATTTTTTAAAACTTATTTTTGTTTTTTAGCAGTATTCGGGGCTGATCCTGAGACCTCATGATTCACATAGTCTAGGCAATGCCTTATCATTGACCCAGCCCATATCATTGATTAGCATAGGCAAGTGTGTATATATCATTGAGCTGTACTTACAATTAGTAATAATTCTTTTAAGAGTAAGAGATGAAGATGACAGAAATTATGAGTTTTCCAACATAAAGTGGAACAAAGAGATTATTTTTTCATAATTTTCAAAGATAAATATTGAGGAATTATTTGTGCAAAAAGAAGATATTCAATTCTACTACTTTTTAGCTTGGAAAATAGAATTGATTCTAGATGCTTGAAGTAAATTATAAATTCAACATAACAATATCAATTTCATAATATATAATATAAATCTTGGTATAAACCCACTGGTTCAATATTAAGTTTAACTCATTCTATAGTATAAATTATTTTACTAAATTTTTAAATAAAAGAGTTGAGAAAATGGCTAAGGGAAGATGCCTGCTACCAAGCCTGATAACCTGCATTCAAAACCCAGAAACCACATGGTGAGAGGAAAGAATTGATTCACGCAGATGCTCCTCTGACCTCTACACATTCACTGTGCCACATAGACCCTATAAATCAGTGAATAAATCAACTAAATAAGAAGGGAAAGTAACTATGAACCAGACAAAGCATGGGCAAAGTTCTGAGATACAGATGTAGTAAAATGTCATGGTGAGGCCTGTCAATTTGTACACTAAAAAAAATGAGCAAAATTTAGCAAGTCCCTTAACTCAATCTCTATCATCATGTATCTTGCTTTACCAATTTCAAAAGTTTTGTTGAGTGAGCTAATAAAATAGTAACATTGTTTAAGCCATAATAAAGTTAAGAACTAACTTTCCAAGTGAGATCCAGACCCTTTCCTTAGAATTTCCTTATTTTCTACCTGTAACCCTGAAAGGCTGACATCATTAACTTATAAAGGTTAAGAAAATGATAGAGCCACAAAAACCTAATGGTATCGTATCAGGGCAGGAGAGTTATCTTGTCATAAGCATGTTCATGCCTGATCCCTCTGGTTCACACTGCGATGCACGGCACAGTGCATCTTGAGCTTTAGATGGAACACATTTTTTACCCATTTTCCCAAATGAGTTAAAGCAGGATTTTAGCGTGAGTTCTCAGTGTTCAGTGCCAGTGGGTGGATGGGAGCCACGGTGGATCTGTTTCGAATAGATACCTTCGCTATCCAGATCATCACTCTGGCCAAACACGCTGTCCATAGAAGAGTCTGGAATGAAGGACCATTCACCAAATCTCGCCAGCGCATCTTCAGAGAAGTTGCCGTCACTGCCTGAAGCCACACCTTCTTGAAGGACATTTCTCATCTGATACCGGAGCACTTTTCTAGCTAGGACAGATCCTGTGTCTACAAATAAATCAACTGGTAACTTAGAAATCAGTAATTACCCAGCATAAACATACCTTTCTCAAGCACCTTATACATATCTGATGCTTAAAAAAATTTTTTTCCTTGCGGAATCACTTTACTGTATACAATAATAGTGTATATCTGCCGTGGAATCTTCTCTGTATCATTCCAACTTTAGTATTTGTGCTGCAGCTATAGAGTCTTGGGTATAATGGCCATTTTCAGTCATGAAACTAACTTAATTCAGGGAGGAGCTAAGACTGTAAAGCCAGACAGACATTTGTGATACCACCTGTAAGCTGATTAAGCTCTCTGAGGACCAATCAGTTCACCTGGAACAAGCAGGTGACATGTTCAGAACAGGATTCTAGAAAATTAAATAACACCATGCTTGTGAAATCTTATGACATTGCTAGAAAAAAATGTAATAAAAAAATTTGTTCAATGACACATGTGATAGAATTTTAACACCTGTGCTGGCTAATTTTATATGCCAACTTGACATAAGTTAGAGCCATCCTAAAAGGAGAGACTCTCAGTTGAAACACTGCCTCCATGATATTGGACTGGAGAAAAGCCTGTGGGACATTTTCTTAATTAGGGATCGATACAGAAGGGCCCAGCCTACTGTGAGTCACGCCATCCCTAGGCTGATGGTCCTAGGTGCTATATAAAAGCAAGTTGAACGAGGAAGCATGTAGAGTAAGCCAGTAAACAGCCTCCTCCACAGCCTCTGAATTAGCTCTTGCCTCTGACAGGCTTCAGTGAAAATAAACCCTCCCCATTCAAGTTGCTTATGATGAATTTCAACCATAAGACAATACTCTTCCCAATTTTTCATTACATTTTAAATTTATTTTATACCAAGAAGAAATGTACTGGCAGTCACCGTTGATCTACAGATACCCTAGAAGACTTCTTCAAATATTACTCTCATGGATCCCCTAATAAATAAAATATGTGAGCTAGTCAAATAAAGCCTGAGAAATATTTCAGTGTTGTGAATTCAAAATTTTGCTTTACACAAACAACCAATGGTATCGTGATTTTATCTTCCAACCAAGTGACATTAACATTTTAAACTTAAGACTTGCTACTGTAAGATCTTCACAAGAAACTAAAGGAATACTAAATCTTCATCCAGGGTCACAACCCCATTCTGTCAGAAATCAGAGAACCAGGATGGGCAAGGTAGCTCATGTCTATAATCCCAGAGCTCAGAAGGCAATGGTGGATTTGTCCTCAAGTTCAAGTTTAACCTGCTCTACCTAGAGAGTTTCATGTCAGCCTGGACTATATAGAGACAACCTGAAGAGAAGGGAATACAGAGATTGTGGGGGGGGGGGAGAGAAGATGGAAGAAGAGGAAGAAGGGGAGGAGGGAGAGGAGGGAAGGGAAAGGGACGGAAGAGGAGGGGCATTATTTGTAGAACTATTTCCCAATATAGTGTTCTATTGTCACTTAAGTGTGATTGACACTATTCAATGGAATTTTCAACAATCAAAAGACTGATATAATGTTAAGTTTGTAATCCTTTCTTAACCAGGTTCATACTATACCAGGCTGGCTCCCACAATCCCCCTGTCTGAACTTCTCTGGTTGATTTTCATCCACATTTAAGTTTGCTGCTTGCTTCTCCTATGTTACTGCAAAGGATTCACTGGATGAGTATCCCATGTTTTTTGTTGTTATTGTTGTTGTTTTGAGTATTTTTCACTTCCCCGTAATCTTTTAAAAATATTTACTGATAGTTTTAATGTATATCCTCATGCATAAAAATCTGTATCCTGGATGTCTAAGAACACATCATAAGTAAAAGAGTATCTTTTCCCATATAAGTTAAACATTGTGGAAGATCCTGGGCAGATCTCATGCAGACTCTAAGAGAACACAAATGTCAGCCAAGACTACTATACCCAGCAAAACTCTCAATCACAATAGATGGAGAAACCAAGATATTCCATGACAAAACCAAATTTACACAATATCTTTCTACAAACCCAGCTCTACAAAGAATAATAGGAGGAAAACTCCAATCCAAGGAGGGAAACGACACCCTGGAAAAAGTAAGATAGTTACCTTCTTTCATCAAACCCAAAAGAAGATAACCATTCAAATATAAAAATAACATCGAAAATGACAGGAAGTAATAATCACTACTCCTTAATATGTCTTAACGTCAATGGACTCAACTCCCCAATAAAAAGACATAGACTAACAGACTGGATAAGGAAACAAGATCCTACATTTTGCTGCATACAGGAAACACACCTCATTGTCAAAGACAAAACCCACCTTAGAGTAAAAGGCTGGAAGACAACTTTACAAGCCAATGGTCTCAGGAAATGAGCTGGAGTAGCCATTCTAATATCAGATAAAATTGATTTTCAACCTAAAGTCATCAAAAGAGATACAGAAGGGCACTTCTTGCTGGTCTAAGGAAAAATCCACCAAGAAGAACTTTCAATTCTGAACATCTATGCGCCAAATGCAAGGGCACCTTCGTTCGTAAAAGAAACTTTACTAAAGCTCAAAGCACACATTTCACTCAACACAATTATTGTGGGTGACTTCAACACTCCACTCTCCTCAGTGGACCGATCGGGAAAACAGAAACTAAACAGGGACACAACAAAACTAATTGAAGCTTTGGACCAATTGGACTTGACTGATATTTATAGAGCATTCCACCCTAAAACAAAAGAATATACCTTTTTCTCAGCACCTCATGGTACCTTCTCCAAAATTGACCATATAATTGGTCACAAGACAGTCCTCAACAAATATAAAAAGATCGAACTAATTCCATGCCTCCTATCGGATTGCTATGGAGTAAGAGTGGTCTTCAATGGCAAAAAAAAAAAAAAAAAAAGACAGAAGGCCCACATACACATGGAGGCTGAACAATAATCTACTCAATGACACCTTGGCCAAAGAAGAAATAAAGAAAGAAATCAGAGACTTTTTAGAATTTAATGAAAATGAAGGCACAACATACCCAAATCTTTGGGACACAATGAAAGCAGTGCTAAGAGGAAAATTCATAGCCCTGAGTGCCTCCAAAAAGAAAATGGAGAGTGCATACATTAGGACACACCTGAAAGCCCTGGAACAAAAAGAAGCCAATTCACCCAGGAGGAGTAGAAAACAGGAAATCATCAAACTCAGGGCTGAAATCAGTCAAGTGGAAACAAAGAGAACCATACAAAGAATCAATGAATCCAGAAGCTGGTTTTTTGAGAAAATCAACAAGATAGATAGACCCTTAGCCAAACTAACCAAAGGGCACAGAGACAGTATCCAAATTAACAAAATTAGAAATGAAAAGGGGGATATAACAACAGAAACTGAGGAAATTAAAAAAATCATCAGATCTTACTACAAAAGCCTATACTCAACACAACTGGAGAATCTGGAGGAAATGGACAATTTCCTAGACAGATACCAAATACCAAAATTAAATCAGGACCAAATAGATCATCTAAACAGTCCCATAACCCCTAAAGAAATAAAAGGGGTCATAGAAAGCCTTCCAACCAAAAAAAGCCCAGGACCAGATGGCTTCAGTGCAGAATTCTATCAGACCTTCAAAGAAGACCTAACACCAATACTCTTCAACTATTCCACAAAATAGAAACAGAAGGAACACTACCCAATTCCTTCTATGAAGCCACAATTTAAAAAAAGTAACCAAAAAAATTTAAGTTAAACATTGTATATATTAGATTTAAAAATTCGTAAGTACATGGATTGAGAACATCAAAGGATAGTGAAGAACATCCTCAGGAAGAACAGTTTTAATTATCACTGATAAGTGAAGTCCTTGTTATATAATACAACTCATCCTTGCTAATTTATAAATATCCAGTGATCATATGTTATATGCAAAGCAGTAGCATAGATATTACTATTCCAATGGTGGACAAAACTAACTTTGACTTCACCATGCTTATTATAATCTACTACAAAGATTGTGAAAAGTGCAAATACAATGATGACTGAGTTCATATACTGTGAATTGGTGAAATAGTGTTTGTGCACCATGCACCAAGTCCAAGGTTCAAAACAATGCTATTGAGTATACTTGAAGCAAGAGATACACAAGACATTCTTATTGATACTTACTTGTTTGCTTCCTTAAATTTGATGACTTATCTGGAAATAGAGGACCAAGCCAAGAAGGGTCAATTTTTCCTATGCAAAATCCTCCAAGGCAAATGCTGTTGTTGGCCAGGTCCAGGGCCAGTCTCCTCAGGAGTAAGCTGATGACTTGGCTGTCGCCCTTTTGGATGCTGACTGTCAGGGCTTTCCGTACATCTTGTTCACGGCACCCACCATTAAGTAACAGTTCCACCAATTTAGGACTGCTTTCTTTCTCACATACCTAATTTAAAAAGAGAGAGAGTGGGGAGGGAAGTTCACACAAAACTTGAATTTCTTCTCTTTGGCTAGACAGAAAAATAGATCTTGTTATGGTCAATCTTTATACCTCAAATTTAGGTTGAAATGATATGAAATGAGGCAAAACATATTCTTCCAATAGACAAGGGGAAATGAAATTATTGCCACAGATATAACTCTAGCATAAATCTAATAATCTTGCTAGTCAATGCTTTGAGAGACCTCATCATCCTTTGAAGTAGACATTTCTGGTTTCTTTAAAAACTCAGTTGTGTCATGTAATGTTTTTCTGGAAGCTGTCTTGTGAGAGGCATTCGATGTTTTGCTGAAAACAGACACTTGAGAGTGTGTGTGAGGTTTAGAAAGAATATAAATGGAACCCCACAGACAGTGAGCGGAGCCTCTTGCATTGCTACTCCATGCAGTGCGTTGCTGGTCTTCATTGGTTTTCACTTGGTAGAGAGAATCACTCCAAAGAACTTTTCGTGGTATTCAGGCCACTCCCACTGACTTGTGCCAATTGTGTCTGCACAGCCTTGCTGTTTCTGCAAGATTGTGCCACTGCTACTAACTCATGTTTGGTGTTTGCTATTGAACCGGACTGCTGGTATCCTGACAATGAAGAGTGGAATTGCTTCCAAGGAACGACTTCTAAACAGGTCCACAAAACCCTTTTCCTGTCAACCTAGGCTAGGTTTGGGAGCATCTACTGCACTTACACTTGTTGCACAGATGCCATGTTGAAATATACCCTCCTCGAGGAACAGAGGAGGCTCATGGGACTCAAGAAGCTGACTAGCCTTGGAAGACCTAGAGATGTCATAAGTCCAGAAAGTTACATGTTGTACAAAGTCCCTCCCCAAGGTTGGCCCCAACAGTGGACAATATCTGGGATGCGAAGACTCTCTACTGGACTTTCCTTTGTGTTGGGCTGGGAGCTCCAGGGATACAGCTTTCATGGGTCATCACCCACGCTGGGGGGCACTTTCCCAGAATGCAGCTGTCTTTAAGTTACTTGTGCTCCTATAAATAACTCCAGTAAGCTCATCAGTTTACAGGCTAGACTTAGATGGAAATGTTCCTTGGTTCCTATCGGTGCCCCATCAACAAACCCTTGTCTAAGACTCCCAAGTAAGAGTCACAAAACAATTCTACGAATTCAACATTCTGGACAAGGCAAAGATGAATAGTGTATACTTCTGTTATAGTGTGCAATATAAAATATTTTGGAATTTAAATTTAAACCCTAAAATATAATGAAAACATACATTAAATGCTCATGGACCTACAGAAGTAAATCTTGATTTTTGTTTCAGGTTTGTATGTATAGGGAAGTATTTAAAAATATTTTTATTGGAATTTGAAGGAAGAGGATGATTGGATACATGCTTTCATTGTCTGAGGAGAAAGGCTGGGAAGAAAAGGAAAAGCAGTGTGCTACACAGTGGGGGTGGCCAAGAACAAGCGATGCCTATTCAAACCCAGACCCTTATAGGATATTTCCCGGGTCCAATAACTGCTTGCTGAACTTTCCTAGAGGCCTCATTGCCCCTGCAGACTTTCTCCAAGTGGCAAGGTAAGGGTTCTTATATTTTTCCCCATAAGAGCTCCTTTGCCCCTGCAGCCAAGGCTTCATTTCGGTAAGTCATGATTAATCAGGATGCTGTAAAACATCACCTACCCTGGGCTGTAGTTCTTCAATCATGCCCTGTTCTTATACTGGCCCCATGCAATAGAACTTGCTCACTATCTCCAAGGTGAAATTATTCTCTTGTACCAGAATGTTGTGCCATAGATGAGCCTAATTCTGCCTTTTGACATCAACAATGCCCTAGAAAACCTCTTCTGGCTTCTATTCTCTTATGTGTTTCAACTATCTAAAGAATTTACTTCTTATGAACTAGCCAATCAAACTGTTTCTCTTTCAGTTTCCCTTACCCTGCCTAGCTACTTGTTTATGCTCAAGGATAGGACTATATACAAACAGGTCTAACCCACGAATGTACTTTGGGAAAGACCTATGTACAGGACAATACACAAAACCCCTCTTCTTGTTGGTCTAATCTGTGGCTACAGGCCCAAGGTGGTGGGGAGAAGAAAAAGATCTGAGACAGTAACTTAAAGAGTTGTTCATTTGCCAACTGACCACAACAAAGATGTATTGCAAAATCAAGTATGTTCTGATCCACAGTAGAAAATAGGTCCACTAATCTCTACCAAACTTTATTTCTGGGTATCCAAAAATATTTAATCATTCATTGTGACTAACCTTAAGAACATTCATGAAAATGATGTTAAAGCTATCTTTACTCCCTAATTCCTTCCTTGTAATTTTAACAAATCAGGAAAAGCCCAATTCGAAATATAACTTTCACAACTTGTGCCATGCAGACACTCCTATCTCTGATACAATTGCTCTACCCTTAAAGCCTCTGCCACCCTCAGCACCCCTTCCCTTTCTCATTTCTTCCAGAATTCAACAATTCCAACTCCAGATGGTTCTACAAGTGGACAGTGTCCACCAGATACATAGATTCAAATACCAGCCTCTGATCAAATGCTAACCCGAGTACCCTTCATGATGTGACAGGTCTGTAATCACCTAAATCTCCTGACACTTCAATTCAGCAGGAAGGTAGATTTTGTTTTTGGTTTTGCTCATTAATCCACTAGGTCTCCCATCTCATTATTTTGGTAAAATAGCTCATTTAATGCTCTATGAAAACAGAAAGACTAGAACATTTAGAATCTAGACCTTCTGAGCACTGCTACAAAGAGCTGAGAGACACACCCAACTCTGTCTCTTCAGTCTCTACAAAGAGTTCATAGATATGGCCTTTCCCCTCTGGTTATGACAGGCTCCCCTTGCTGTCATCTTGAGGCAAAGGGTAGTTTCTTGGTAATAATTATGGAGTAAAAGAATATTGAAGGTGGACACAGGACCTTCAGCTGGGATTCCAGCCACTTCTGGCCCCATCCCGGGTTGCAAGTGATCTGGGGAGATAGTAGGATAGGTAGAAAGTAAAAGGTTTACTGAAATGGGGGTTGCTCAGTGACAAGCTTCTATAGGTTGTCATCCATGATGGGGTAAGACTGTGTAGATTGAGTCATTTGGGACCATACTCTATCCTTTATGTAGCTCTTCAAATATCCTTGGTAAAGTCTACTAAACTCATTAGCTTGCCAAGTCAGACTTTGACAGCACTGTACTTTGATCTATCATTGATGACCTGTCTGGACTGAATAGATATATGTTGCATCTTCCCATGCAAAGTTTTTTTTTAATTAGATATTTGCCTTATTTACATTTCAAATGGTATCCACTTTCCATGTTACCCCTCTAAAAATCCCCTATTCCACTCCCCTTCCCCTCCTGATCCCCCCCCCCCCATTTCCTGACTTGCATTCCCCTATTCTGGAAAATAGAGCCTTCACAGCACCAATGGTCTCTCCTCTCATTGATGTCTGAAATGGTCATCTTCTGCTATATTTGTAGCTGGAGCCATGGGTCCCTCTATGTGTACTCTTTGGTTGGTGGTTCAGTCCCTGGGAGCTCTGGGGGTACTGGTTGGTACATATTATTATTCCTCCTGCAGGGCTGCAAACTTCTTCAGATCCTTGGGTCCTTTCTCTAGCTATTCCACTGGGGATCCTATATTCATTCTATTGGTTGGCTGTGAGCAATGGGTATTTTGATCCACTTTCCAATAAAGATCAAAGTATCCACACTTTGGTCTTCCTTCTTCTTGAGCCTCATGTGAGTTGTATCTTGGGTGTGCCAAGCTTTTGGACTAAGATCCACTTAGCAGTGAGTGCATGTGTGTTCTTTTGTGACTGGACTACCTCACTCAGGATGATATTTTCTAGCTCTATCCATTTGCCTAAGAATTTCATTATTTTTAATAGCAGAGTAGTACTCTATTTTGTAAATGTACCACATTTTCTGTATCTATTCCTCTGTTGAGGGACATCTGGGATCTTTAAGATCTCAGAAGATGGAAAGATCTTCCATGCACATGCATTGGCAGGGTTAATATAGTAAAAATGTCCATCTTGCCTAAAGCAATCTACAGATTCAATGCAATCCCCATCAAAATTTCAACCCAATTCTTCATAGAGTTAGAAAGAGCAATTTCCAAATTCATCTAGAATAACAAAAAACCCAGGATAGCGAAAACTATTCTCAACAATGAAAGAATTTCTGATGGAATCACCAACCCTGACCTCAAGCTCTACTACATAGCAATAGTGACAAAAACTGTATGGTATTGGTACAAAGACAGGCAGAAAGATCAATGGAATAGAATTGAAGACCCAGAAATGAACCCACACACCTATGGTCACTTGATCTTTGACAAAGGAGCTAAAACCATCCAGGGCAAAAAAAGACAGCATTTCAGCAAATGGTGCTCGGTCAACTGTCAGTCAACACGTAGAAGGATGGAAATTGATCCATTTTTATCTCCCTGTACAAAGCTCAAGTCCAAGTGGATAAAGGACCTCCACATAAAACCAGATACACTGAATCTAATAGAAGAGAAAGTGGGGAAGAACATGGAGCACATAGGCACAAAGGAAATTTTCGTGAATAGAACACCAGTTGCTTATGTTCTAAGATCACGAATTGACAAATGAGATCTCATAAAATTGCAAAGCTTCTTTAAGGCAAAGGACACTGTCAATAGGACAAAATGGCAACCAATAGGTTGGGAAAAGATCTTTAGCAATCCTACATCTGATAGAGGGTTAATATCTAACATAAACAAAAAACTCAAGAAGTTAGACTTCAGAGAACCAAATAACCCTATTAAAAATGGGGTATAGAGCTAAACAAAGGAAACACCTAAAGAAATATTCAACATCCTTAATCATCAGGAAAATGCAAATCCAAACAACCCTGAGATTCCACCTTATACCAGTCAGAATGGCCAAGATTAAAAACTCAGGGACAGCAAATGCTGGAGAGGATGTGGAGAAAGAGGAATACTCCTTCATTGCTGGTGGGATTGCAAACTGGTAAAACCACTCTGAAAATCAGTTTGGCAGTTCCTCAGAAAATTGGACATAGCACTACCTGAGGACCCAGCTATACCACTCCTGGGTATATACCCAGAAGATCCTCCAACATGTAATAAAGACACATGCTCCACTATGTTCATAGCGGCCTTATTTCCCATACAAAGTTAACACAACAGCAAAGAAAATAAAAACATGAGAGAGATGGGTTCCAACAATAGACCTGCATGTAGTGTGGAGGACAATTGGAGAGCAAAGTCTGTGAAGATGCAAAGCGAGAGGCACTATTTAGAGTTCCTCACACCCTAACAAGAAGATAAACAAGCAAATGAAGCATTAGACTGGAAACACCCACAGCATCCGGTTGGCTCTGACGTTTCCCCAGAGGCTGCCTAGGAGAGAGGAGAAAAGGGGCTCACATGAGCGATCAGTAGAACAGTTCAATGGGAACCACAGTGAGAAGTCACCTTAGCTGGTAAGAATGGTTATCAAAAAGGCAAAAGCAAAAACTGCTCTCAAGAGTGTGGAAAAAAGGAAACACTTACAACTGTGTGTGAGAATGTAAGTTAGTTTAGCCCTGTGGAAAACCATATAGAAGTGTCAAAAAATAAAACCTAAAAGTAGGATCCAGGTGTTGTGGTGGTGAGTGTTTTTAAGGCAGCATCGGGAAGTAGAGGCCGGCAAATCTCTGTGAATTTGAGCCTACCCTGGTCTTCATAGTAAGTTCCAGACCAGTCAGACCTAGTAAGACTCACAAATCAACAAGTAAACAGACAACCCCTAAACTTAACAGAATTATCATATGATTCAGTAAACTCATTACTAAATATATGTGCAAAGGTAACGAAATGTTGGAAAACATTTACAATCCCATGTTCAGCAACATTCACTCTAATAAATAAATGCAATCCATTTAGGCGCCCACTACGACATGAGCCGAGGAAGATGACATATTTACAAAATGGAAGGTTTACTCGGTCTCATTGGCCATAACCTCATCACTGAATCACAGCACGGATGAAACTCCAGACCAACAAGTAAGGGGAGTAAGTCAAGCAAAGACAGACAATGGCACGTCATATCACATACCCTAGCATGCAAAGTTGATACAGTAGATCTGAGAATAGAATGGTGCAGGTTGGAGGTGTGCATAGCATGGAAAGTGATGGGAAATTGCCAGTCACAGATACATGACCATGAGATCATGATTTTTAAATGTTTCAAATAAATGGATCCATAAACACAAAAAAAGCAAGTGGTTACCTGGCACCAAAGAGAGAAGTTTACAGCCGTCCAGGGGGAAAGAAATGGGAACTGGACTGCTGCTTATGAGATTTAACGGTGCACTGATGCACGCGTTCTAGCATTGACTCTGGCAATACCAATTCAACTCTACACAAACACAAGCACATAGCCTTGTACTTCCATTCAGAGATGGGCTCTCGCTGTGTCGTTGTATTGCTCTAGCTGACTTCAAACTCACTGGTGATCCTCCTGTCTCAGTCTTTCATGATTGAATTACATACTTTAACCATGAAAATTGTATGGTATATCATGTTTCAATAAATCTTTTAATGAGGGAACAATGTCAAAGAGGAAGGAGAAGAAGAAGAATGGAGACAAACAAAAGTGAGGACCGGGATATTTACCTGATAGATTAAAGAAGTTGTCCCCTTCACTTGATTGGCATCAGCTCCCAAGAGGAGCAAGCACTCAACCATGATGCTGTTATTCTGATCGCAGGCTCTCTCTAGCATCGTGCTTTTCAGCGCATCATCCACAGCCACTTTTGCAAAGCATTTGCAACATAAGTTGAGGAACTAGAAAGAACAGGAATGGGGATGAGAGGCAGCTGAGGGATAAGGTTTAGCCCACAGGCAGCAATCCCATACCTGCTCATCCTTTTGTTCCACAACACTGGAAGACATCTGATGAAATATGACCACATCAAATGAATAGTGCACTAGCAGCTTGGAGAAAGATACTGACAGTTCGAGTATTGACAAGATTGTCTGTAATCCCTGAAAGTGCAAGCAAAAATAATGGTGAATGATATAATCAGTTATGGCAAAAATAGCTCAATGTGATATACAACAGTACATATATGATATTTAAGATCCCATTTGCACTTTTAACTAAACAGAGAGGCTTGAACATGAACTTGACAGCTGTAAACCTTGAAATAATCATAAGTGTCTCCCTCTTTTGGCACTAAGAAATATTATTAAGGACAAGGAAAACAAACAGTAGCTGGTAAACCATCCACAAAAACTTAATCCTCTCAAATTTGGCCATTAAAGGTTCCTTTGGGAAACCAGACCTGCAGGAGGAAAGCTAGATGTTGCTCAGGATTAGAACAGTTGGCGGCATCTGGATCCAAAGTGACCAATCTTGCCTTCAAGACGTCACGGTAGTCATGGAGTCCAGCACGTCTCCCACCTTTTAATGCTAGCTCCTCCATACACTTTTACCTCAGAGCCACGCAAGTTCTCTTGATCTCGCTTCTGTTTTAAGCAACTGTTTGAGGCTCCAATGTCAAAGCAAAGGGTGGGTTCTCGTGTCGGGTTTCCTACAAACAGCCACATTTCTTCTTCGGGCCTCAAGCTTGCCAAGGTTAACCAGGCCTCTTGATCTATGCAATGCCTCAAGGAAGGGTCCTTTCCACAAGCAGCTTCAGTGTTGAAGACCATGAATTAACTCCCAAAAGATAGGCCTAACCTCTACAGTAACATCAGAACCATCTTTCTATGCATCAAGATGGATGGTTTTGCTCTCTTAAGATGCTGAGTTCTACAAACACAGACACTCCATGAGGAAAAAAAAAACATTTCATTTGTGAGGTTCTGAGAAGTATGTTGCCTAAAGCCTCACAAGTAATTCTAGACATGCGAGTGTGGCAGCAAAGCTGGGACTGGACATTTGAAGGAAGCATTTTCAGCTCTGCACTGTCCCGATGAAATAGGTTGGGAGGCTTAGTGAGCTCCCAGTTGGGCTTCTGTAGCTTCTGCCATAGAGATTTGAAAATTCACATGCAACAAATTAATCCATAGTAACTGAAGCCCCAGACCACACAGTTATTTCCTTCCCTTAGGTGGCTTTTAATCAGTTCTGCTATGGCTTTAATCGGTTTAGAGTAAAGCACTTTCCAAAACACCGATTATAAAATGCACTCCTGCTCTGAGCTAAGAAGGCAGTGTCTTCAGTACTTTACAATAAAACACTTTACCTGCATATGTGATTTACTGAGAACATTTATGCAGTGGTTATAGCCTAGGTATTTTTATTGGTTAACTTGGTTCGGTCAATTTTGACAATTAAAAAAAATGCATAGGGTTCATTAAAGATACAAACTTGATTGTCAAAAATCCAAACCCAATACAGAAGTTTTGAACTATTCATTTGGCTAACATTCACAAAAGAAATGAAGCATTTAATTTTTGCAGTGGATAACAGTCCCACTACTTTACAAGTCTCAAACTCCTAGGCTGAAGTAATTTTCCCTCCTCAGCTTCCAGAATAGCTAGAGCGATGTGTATCTACACACCAAGAAACTGTTTTTCTTATTCCCTGCTGAATCAACCTTAAAACATCTTACAGTTCTCAGAAAGACAATTATTATATGTCTGCTTTCAATAAAGCTTGGTGAAATAAACCAAATTGGTGTTAGGAAGAAAACACCAAGACACAAAAATCCCTACAGGCAAAATCGGTTCATGAGAAACCACAGATGACCACCATCTTTAGAATAATAATAACTTGTATTTGTCCAAAATCTAAGCACAAACCAAAAAATCAGCTACTGGAATGTCTTTAGCACTTTTATGTGAAGGCTAGAAGGCAAGTAAACATACTGATTTTTCAGATCTAATAATGAAACGCTGGATCTTTAGAGGCAATGCAATTTTCTGCACCTTCTATAATTAAAATATTACAAAATGATAAATGATTTTAATAAACTAGAATATCTTGTTGACAACAATGAGAGTTGTGAGAGTACGCGTGGGAGATTGTGTAAGCTCCCAGTTCTCTTGAGTGTACTCACTGTAGTCTGCACTTCACCAACATCTTTAAATCGCTGCAAAGTGGAAACCAGAATTTTCGCCAGGAGGTGTCCTGTCCCTATGCAGAAATTCTTCTTTGTCATCAAGCATCCCATAAGGTGTAAGCCCAGACACTGAATTTCTAAAATAAAAGAGAAAAGTAACAACGGTAATTCTTATAACCTCAAAACTGAAGGAAGGAATAACAAAAAAATCCAGTTAGTAAGTGTACTGGCTGGTTTTGTGTGTCAATTTGACACAGCCTGGAGTTATCACAGAGAAAGTAACTTCAGTTGAGGAAACGCCTCCATGAGATCCAGCAGTAAGGCATTTTCTCAATTAGTGATCAAGAGGGGTGGACCCATTGTGGGTGGTGCCATCCCTGGACTGGTAGTCTTGGGTTCTATAAGAAAGTAGGCTGAGCAAGTCAGGGGAAGCAAGCCAGTAAGGAACATCCCTCCATGGCCTCTGCAACAGCTCCTGCTTCCTGGCCTGCTTGAGTTCCAGTCTTGACTTCCTTTAGTGATGAACAGCAATATGGAAGTTTAAACTAAATAAACCCTTTCCTCCCCAACTTGCTTCCTTGTCATGATGTTTGTGCAGGAATAGAAACCCTGACGAAGATAATAAGCAATGGTCCCAAGCTCTATCTGTACCAACCTTGGTCATCTGGATACATCTGTAAGGTGTGGAGGACTGTGTCAACTGCACCATGCATGGATAACGTCTCTATGGCATCAGGAAGATGCACGAGAGAAGCGATTACTTTCAATCCACATTTCTGAATCCCAGGATTTCCAATGAACTAAAATTAAAAGAAGTTTAAGAGTATTTACTGTTGTGGGTAAGGTTTGAATCTATAAAAACCAGTTGCAGAATGGTAAAGCATAATTCAACATCTGGGGATGCAGGTTAGACAGTACAGTGGTTGAATACCATGAAAATCCCTAAATTTGATTAAGGAATCAAAAAGCAAGGCATGTGGTACACCCATAGAGGCAGGAGGACCAAAACTTCATGATCACCCTCAGTTAGATAGCATATAGGTAGTCTGGAATATACGAGACTCAGCCTCAAAACAAATGATGTGGTCAAATACAAATTACTATCTTTTTTTTTTTTTTTTTTTTTTTTTTTTACTTTTTATTGGTTCTTTGTGAATTTCATATCACGTATCCCAATCACACTCATCTCTCCCTCCTCTCACATCTGCCACCCACCCTTGCAACCTTTCCACCAACAGAGAAAGAGAATCTCATTGTAGAAGATGTAGTGTGTCACAGTGTGTTCCACAGTCTACCTTTCTGTACAGACTTCTTGGCTTGCAAATGTTCATTGCAACAACTTGTTAGTCTGGTATGAAGACTCTAGCTTCTGCTACTCTATCAATACTGGAACCTCAGGGACTCCTCTTAGATATCCCGTTGCTGCCCTATGTCTTGGAGATCTTGTAGTTTTGGATCTGTAGGACTTTCCCTTTCATGTAGTCCTGAAGTTCATCCATTGGGTAGATGTTGGGATGGACTAATTCCAAGCCCTTGATTGGGCCTAAGAAATATCTGAGCTGGTCAGCCTGCGGGCTCTCCCATTCTCCTTCCCTTGGGGCCAGCTCACCAAAAATCCCTGCTACCAGAGCCAGCTCTACTCATCTGCCCAGGCAAAGGCCATGGCCTTCTCTTTCAAATGTTGTAGCAGGTTAGGGACCATGGCCAGTCCTCCTATTCTCATGACCCTGGGGCCAGCTCTCCTGCTTGCCATTGATGGCAAGGGACAAGGAATGGAAGGACGGTGTCTCTCTCTTGTCTGTGCCACCACCACGCAGACAAGAGGCAAGGCCAGCTCTCCCACACTGTCATCTTTAGGCCAGCTCATCTCCACTCCCCATATCCAGGGACACATCTATTGTGCTGCCCAGGTAAGGTGCAGGGCCTGCTCTCTCTAGTGCTGCAGCAGGTAAGGGACAGGGCCACTTCTCTTGCTCTAATATCCTTGGGGATATCTCTTCTGCCTGCCATTGGTGCCCATGAGCATGGGATGTAGGGACATCTCTCCCCTGCTCAAATCACTGTATGAAAGACAAGTAGCAGCGTTGGGGGCAGCTCTTTCATGCTCATACCCTTCGGGCCTGCTCATCCACACCCCTACTACACAGGGAGAGCTCTACTATGCTGCTAGATGATGCTCTAGGCCTGCTCTCCTGAGTGCTGCAGCAGGTGAGGAATAGGGATAGCTCTTCTGCTCTCATGACCTCTATTGGAGCCAACTCTCTCACCAGCTGCCAGTGGAGAGGCCAAAAGGGAGAACAAGGAGGCAGGGCCAATTCTCCCACATTCTCCCTTGGAGCTGGCTCATCCACAACCCTTACATACAGGGCAAGCTCTACTATGCTACCCAGGTGAGGTGCAGGGCCTGTTTTCCCTAGGGCTGCAGTAGGTGAGGGGTAGGGCCAGCTTTCCTGCCTGCCATTGGTGACAAAGGACGAGGCAGAAGGACAAATTACTATCCTTATTTCTGCCTTCTATATTACTAATTGATTGTATGTAACAAGAGCAAACATTCTTTCAAGTGCTTGTTCTGGGTCAAGTATTGCACTGAATACACACACAGCACAATAATCTAATTAAATTCATGCAAACAGCATTGTAAAAGATGGATTGGCGAAATGACATCTTCTTCAGTCCATGCTGGTATAGAAAATGTGCTGTAGATATACATAAGATAGGAAGTTGGCACTTGTATCTTATTCTCTGCACAATGGATCATTTCTAATAGAAACGGAGTTCAGTAGGGCTAGAAAGATTGAGCACTACAGATGGCATCTCACAGAAAGGAAATAAAAAACATTTGCAAGCAAAGAAGTGTAGACAGAGGGGTGTGTACATTGTGGGACACACAAAGTTTCCACAGTGAGCATTTTTATCTCTGTTGTGGGGGAGTGGTGGAGGGCATGTACAAGGGCAGGGGAAATGAGTGGGGTTGAGTGCATGTTGTGAAATTCACAAAAAGCAAATAAAAGGCATTTTAAAATGTAGAAATTTCCCAAAATGGAAAATTAAAAAAAAAAAAGAATAAGAAATAAAACCAAACCAGGGATATTTTGTTGCAAAGCCATCAATAAACTTAACAAGTTTGCAGTCCTGTCTCTCACCACAGGAAGCTCTAAGTGAGCTTGACCCCAAGTGTCATTTCTTCCTGCCAAAGTTTGTCAGGTCATAGGTTTGCTGAGCTTCCAAGATGTGCAGATAAGCTTAAATCTCACAGCTTGTGTAGCAGGCCCAGGCCTTGAATGTCTTAGAGATCTAGATTCTAATTACCACATCTGTTCTTTAATCAGGGTTTCCTCTAGTAATTTGGGATATATGGGTATCCTGATGGAATAAAGTTCTTTTTCAAGGACAAGCTACTGTTTGAGAAGAAATGGGAAGCACATACACTGACAACCATATCCCTACACTTCCTCTTTCAATGGTACTGGTGCATACACACACACACACACACACACACACCACACACACACACACACGCGCGCGCGCGCGCGCACACACATACACATATATACACATACACATATATTTAGACCATACTCTCCGACCTCTACAACAATGTAACATTCAACTTGCAGTATTTCTTTCAAAGATTACCATGACATCTTTCTTGGGAATTAATTTCACACAGACACATCATGCAAACACTTATTTCATAGTATCTACCTCCCCAAATCTGATCCCCTGCCCTATCACTACTATAGGACAATGCTGAGATAACTTCAAGCTAGATCACAAGCTCTGATGAGCCTACATGCCCACAGCTCCCTACCTCCAGCCTCGGTTTGGCTGTCATCTGCTCCTCCATGATCTCCATGATTTTAGCATTTTGTTTCCCACAGGGTATGGGGATGTAATTAGCTTCTTTTTCTGTGCCTTGTCCTCTGTCTCTAGCTTCTCAGTTTGTCATTGTGTCCCATATCATTTAATCTAGACACTCTTATCTTCCCCTTCTTGGGAATTCTGTTTGTCAACATAATTAGCATCTAATTCTCTTTCTATGAGTAATAATGTCACATTATTTTGCAGCCAAGTAGATATTCCACATTCCGTGCATCTGAAGACCACAAATAAAGAATAGAATAATATCAACTGGAAAGTGGTAAGGGATATGTGCAGATATAGGTACATGGTTTCACCATGTGAAGGTGGCAGGATTTTTGGTGTCATCTCAGTATCCCATTCTCTGACACAGCCCTCATGATGCTGTGCTATTAGGATCTGTCCATGCAGTCAACACAGACTAATGGCGAGAGCCAGGCTGAAATTCTCCTCAGAAGGAAAATATGGGCTAAGGCAAAGCAAGTACCCATTTTCCTTCCCTTCTGAATTTATTATTAGGAACTCCTACACCTGCTACCTCCATATTCTCGCTACCCTTTAATTTTATATAATCAGACTTCTCTCTTAATGACTCTGAATTAAAAGCACTCAAAGACAAAAAGTTCCCTAACGACTTAATTGCTGCCTTCCCACTCCTTGATTTCTTCTTAAGGAAGAAGGAATGAATCTTAAAAGGAATGTCTCAGACTCAAAAGCCATTCCTTTGCCCATCTTCTTCATCACCTCCTGCAACTCCAAACTACACAAAGTCCTTTCTGCAAGTTACCTTCGCAGGTGAGGTCAGTGCATTAGCACAGCTGCATCACACAGCAGCAGCCATCGCATGGAAGGACAAAAGCTGCAGGCACTTGCCTCTCAGAATTTTGCAAATAACTGAGAAAGGCTAAGAGCTGGAGAGGTGGTCTTCCCCATGGAAGAGCCCACCAAATGGTCATTCACTACCACAGGATCAACCCTGAGAGCATACAAGAAACATCACACAGAGTAGGCTCTATTTAGGAATATATATATATATAATATATATATATATATATACTATTATATATATAAAATATTCTATTCTAATATATTATGTATTATATTATATATATTCTATTCTATATATAATATATTCTATTCTAATATATATTATATATTATATAGATATATATTTAGGAATATATATGTGTGTGTGTGTGTATACATATGCATTTAATAACAACTAATTGTAAAAGGAGCCATGAATTTGGGATAGAACAAAGAGGGGTATGCGGAAAGATCTGAAAGGAGGAAAAGAAGGGAAAGTGATGTAATTATATGATAATCTTAAGAAATAATTTAAAATTATATATTATATTAAAATTTCTAAATAAGAAGTAATTAGGTAAAAACAAAAAATGAATTTACAAATATCAACATTTAAGTATCACAACTCTTATGGTGTAGACACACTACATATATATGCATATATATGTATATATATATATATGTATATATATATATGTATATATATATATGCATCAGTGGAAAAAGTGAGGTATACACTTTTGAGCAGATAATGTAAAATCATGTTTAAACTGGGTCAAGGAAGGAAAAATGTGGACTTGCAGTGGTTTTTCCATTCTGCTGTCTTCGTCTTGAAATACTTCAAGAATGTGGTTTTACATTCTGCTGACACTGTCTTGAAATATTTGATATTTTTCAAGCCAGGGAAACTTTAATTTCCTTTGTTGCTGAACTTCACAAACCATGTATTCAGTTCTGCTTCTAAAGAATGTACCATAAGGCAGGCATAATGCAACTCTCCTTGTGCTTAGTATCCTTTTTTTAACTTACTGCATGGTTTATTTATGTGCATGTGCATGCATGAGTGCATTTGTGTGTGTGTATGGGTACACACCTCCCACACAGAGGTCAGTGCCCCACTTGTGTTGGTGAGTACTCTCCTTCAACTAGCCCGGTTCGTTCCAGAGATTGCACCAAGATGATCATGGACTTGGTGACCGGAGCTTCACTGTCTTAGATAGACATCTCCTCATGTTTAATATCTTCACCTCTACAGAATTTTTACTTATTTATTGGTCCTTGCCCTGTTGACGTCCCTTAACCTCTAACCTTTATAGGTCTAGCAATTGACTAATAAGTTGTAACAGGAAGTCTGTGTCTGTCTCCCTAACTAAAGAATTATTCTTGTGGGATCACAAGTGACAGAACCTAAAGTATCTAAAAAACTAAAAATAAGAGCATGTTTTAAACACTCAAGTAAATGTGAAAAGAAGTAATATGTAATATGCTTATGATATGTCATATATATATATATATCCATATCATCTATGTATATTTTACAAGCCCACTATAGTTTTGTACTCATTTACCTAATATTGCATCTTTAAAACAGTCCTTATTGCATTACTGTTCAAATATGAATCAAGATTAACTTATTAGTTCCAATCTAGCAAATATTATCCAAGTGTAAGCTTTGGATGTATCACTAGAAGGATGCCAACAGACATTAATTAGAAACACCCTCTTACTTACCATCTACAACCGTTAAGTCCCTTCAGAGAACTTACAAGTAAGTCACTGGAATGGCTTCTCTAATGTGTCAGCCTGCTCAAGCTGAGCCTACACCAGGCTCTTCTCACTGCCAGCCAAGCAGACTCCACAGGAAAGGGAATGCAATTCCTTAAGGGATCATGCATGGTTCTCTCATTCTCCATATTCTCACCTATATCTCATCTTTGCTCATGATAGAAAAAGATACATATATGGATTTGTGCCCCCTATCCAAAGAAGGCAAGAGCATGCTGATGAGCAGATTGTGCCTCAATGTTCTCTTAAATAGCAGATGAAGGCAGAAGACATCCAACACTCTATAATGTCTAGGAAGAAAGCTGAACTGATGGAAGAAGACCTATGTTCATGAAAATGCGATTCAAGAAAAGTTCCCAGGAAAAATAAGCTGGCTGTTCATTTAGCTGGCATCAAAACTAGCATCAAAATACACCTCAATAATAAGATTGGCTGGACTTCAAGAGAAAGAATACTTCTGGCATCCGGGAGACACTATCAACTCACAGAAAAGTAAGGAAAAAAATAAGCCTGTCTCAGACTTCTCCACTAAGACACTCAACACTAGAGCAATGCCTACAGACAGCCAGTCAAAGAAAAGAAGCCCTCAGTATTTTACAGCCAACCGAATTAGTCTTTTTAAGAGTTCAAATACTGGAGAGATGTCTCAGTGACTGAGACCACTCGCTGCTCTTGCAGAGGACCAGAGTTTAGTTCTAGCACCATCCGGCTTCACTTGGTTTGTTCCAGCCCTACGGGCATCTCACACTTTCTTCTGGTCTCCAAGTCCCCTGCCCATAGGCACAGACACACATGACTATGAATAAGTTAAAAAATTAAAATGCATACATTTTAAGAGTTCACAATAAACTTACAAAGAAAAAGATTCAAAACATTAACATATTAGGGCATGTAACTTTAAGAGAAGTTCTGTGGAAAGATGAGTGATGGATTCAACCTAGAACAAAAGACTTGAGGAGAACAGTGAGAACCAAGAGAACTGACGGAATAAAATTAAATAATTTTATAAAGTATGGGTCTAAAGCTGACTGTAAACACTATCTGGTCTTTCAATGCAGAATTAAATTATCTCGCCAGAGACGATAGGAAAAAAGTAGAGTGTATAAAAGTGACTGCTCCTGTCCCTCGTCCTTTATAGCCAAAAGTCAAAAGGTACTTTAATATCTGAGGGTGACAGTGCCAACAGTGAGTTCACCTGGGTGACAAGCTGTTCACTCTATCTGCTTGCTATCTAAACTCCAAGGGTTAACTGGTGCCTAATGAATAGAGTTGGATTCAGATCAGAAAGTCTTGCACAGTGAAAGAAACAAGAACAAAGTGTATAGTCTACAGTAATCAAGGAATAAAAGGGAGAAGACAAGAACAGCAAAAATACCAATTCTAGCAAGACTTAGTATGCATACAATGTAAACATGAAATGAACGATGAAACTTACACCCAGGGAATAACATGCTTATGGAAAATCTGTAATTTTGACCTATCAGTACATTTAAAATGCCACCTTGCTGCCTTTGAACCTCTACACAGAATTATCTCACTGGAAGTAGTATAGTTCCGTTGTTTGTCATTTATCAATGGCTCTTAAGTTAACAGCACAGATTAAATTAAGCTGCAGTAAAACTCCTTAAATGTCATAGGCTAAAGAACAATAGGTTCAATTCTTGCCTACAATACACATGTTCCATGCTGGGGTGGGGGTAGGGGTCGGGGGAGGGGGGCTCTGCTCATCACCAGCACTTGCGTACTGCCATAGAACCTTTGCTAGCAAACAGTGCAGGACAGAGTTCCTGATAGAATGTCCTTATGCTGCCTTACGCTTCCATTGTTCACTGTTCTGTCCAGAACTCATAAATGTAACCTGTCTTCAACTCCTTGTTAAAATTAATCATTACTGGGGCTGGAGAGATGGGAGCAAATATGGAGATGTGGAGCAGAGACTGAAGGAAAGGCCATCCGGAGACTGTCTCACCTGGGGCTCCATCCCATATACAGTCACCAAACTCTGACACTATTGTGGATGCTAAGAAGTGCTTGATGAAAGGACCCCGATAGAGCTGTCTCCTGAGAGGATCTGCCAGTGCCTGACAAGTACAGAGGTGGATGCTTTCAGCCAACCATTGAACTGATCAGAGGATCCCCAATGGAGGAGCTAGAAAAAAGACAGAAGGAGCTGAAGGGGTTTTCAACCCCATAGGAAGAACAATATCAACTAACCAGATCCCTCAGAGCTCCCAGGGACTAAACTACCAACCAAAGAGTACACATAGAGGAACCCATGGCTCCAGCCACATATGTAGCAGAGGATGGCCTTGTGGGGCATCAATGGAAGAAGAGACCCTTGGTGCTGTGAAGGCTTGAAGTCTCAGTGTAGGGGAATGCAGGGTGGGGAGGTGGGAGTGGGTGGAAGAGTGGGGGAGCACTATCATAGAAGCCGGGGGGATGGGATAGGGGGCTTCCAAGGGTTAACCCAGAAAGGGGATAATAACATTTGAAATGTAAATAGAAAAAATATCTAATACAAATTAATCATTACTCCAAACTATTATCCAACAAAATACCAATCCAATATCCATACATCTGCAGAGTTGCAAGTCCCTGCCATTGTAATGGGGTTACCACCAGGCAAAGCCTTAGCTCATTGGCATCTTTTTCTATTACAAATAATGCAATAATGACCATTCTTACTTAAAATATTAATGTACATGTCTAATAGATGTATATCATAAATTATTAAAATGCAATCATTGACCAGGTATGTCCATTTTAATTGCAATGGGTATTGCCATTTTGTTGTCTTTCTTGTTGTTGTGTTTTGTTTTTGTTTTGCTTTACTCCATAGCTCAGGTTGGCCTACAACTCACTTGCAACCCAAGTTTGGCTTAAATTTGTAGCAATTCTCCTGCCTCAGCCTCCCAAGTGCTGATATTATAGGCAAGAGACATCGCAGCTAGTTACCAAATTTCCTGGAAATACCTTTTTTCCTTTTTGAACCTGCATTATGATTATAATCTATATATGTGATTAAATTGATAACATTTACATATGTATACAGAAAAATTTATTTATTTTTGCCCTTCCATTCAATCTTGGTATATACTTTTGCCAAAAATAATAAAATATTCAGCTTCAGTTTTAAATAACTGGCCATAAGCTTGATAACAGAAATCCCTGTGTGAACCATGTTTCTTTCAGTGTTGAGGAATATCAGGAGCCAGCTGCATAATTCCCTTGTGTCTAATTTCTAAGCCAGCATCACGTGGAATGGACTGCACGTCCCCCAGTGCCAACATCACACCAGTGTGTGTTCTGACGTCTTATAAAACATTTGGTTATCCCATTGGAATTAGACTATGTCAAGTTCTCATGCAAATATTTATGCAAATTGACTGTTTCATGTAAATTTTAAATTTGCTTACCTATTTAAGTAAGTACTACTGCAATTTTTATAAAGGATATAAATGTAGCTCAGCTTTGATTTTAAAGTCTTCCCTGAAGAAGATCAATATTTTTGTGTGTTCAACTCTTCTCCTACCTATGAGTTTTACACTTTCTACAAACCTTTTTATGCCATTTATATGTAAGTACATGTGTGTGTGTGTGTGTGTGCTCTCTTAGACCACCCTTTATTTAAAAATAAAATATATTTTTGTTTGTTTTCTGAGACAGGGTTTCTCTATAGAGTCCTGGGTGTCCTGGAACTCACTCTATAGACCAGAATGACCTCAAACTCACAGAGATCCTCCTGCCTCTGCGCCAAGCAAGTACTTGGGTTAAGGGCAGGTACCACCACCACCTGGCATAAAATACATATCTTAAATTTAAACTTTCAATATTTTGCTCTAAGCTTTTGCAAATCAGAAAATCTTTACCTGAAACCATTTATCTCATCAGAAAACCGGCTTTTATTTCTGAGGGTTCCCTGACCAAAGAAAGAGGTGTGGCTCCGAAGACACATACACATAGACAAAGCCAAGACACTGAGAGTCTACTTTGTTCCCCAGAAATGATAGTAGACAAACCTATGGCACAGATGCCTGAACTCTGTGATGTGTGAACTCTCCAGGTTCAGCGTAAGTCAACGGTCGATGACCCAAAAAGAGGTTACCCTCAGCTTGAATTATAACACTCCTGTTTTATATACCAAAGCCTTGGCTCACTTGAATAAATACTTTTTTTTAGTTTTTGCTTAGACCAATAATAGCTGAATCTCTAGTCATAATTATCGATAACTCTGTTGATGTCACCCTAATGATTCATCTTAGGAGAACTATAAAAATATACAGAGGCATCAGAGAAGACAGCCATGTTCTGTCTGGTGTGTCTCTATTAGTTGAATCTTTTTCCATAGGATCATAAAAGAACAATGGCTTACCAGGGAGAGAACAGAAGCCGAGCCTGACATCCAGACCTGGCTCACTGATTAACCAATTGGAGCAAACTCAGGTAGAAACTTGCATTAGTTAGTTGTGTACTTATTTTTCTTTGAATATATATTTTTCCACCCCAACGTTCCTACTATCACCCTGAGTTCTAATGATGACTTCTAATTATGATAGTAACCAACAAGAAAGTAAAGTAAAACTCAAAGCCCAGGACCCCCAGAATTAAGTCTTATATGGTATAAAGACAGAAAACCCTTGTTGCACATACCCTGTTCAGAGCGGCTAGAACCAGCTTGTGGATGTCAGTCCTGAAGCACTGTTTTCTGAGCACGTTCAGTTTGCACTGAGAGTCATCCCTGGATTCTTCTGATATCCCTAAATCCAAGAACAGACAGTGACGAATACAGACTTACTCTTGTCAAATGCATTTAGGCTGAACGCACTGCCACTTGCTAAAAGCTGGGATGATTTGGGTTGGACCGGGTTCCCGCCCTTGTGGAACTTTCCATCCTCATTTAAAGCATTCATATCCCTGCCGCATTTCCGGTGACTGTGTCTGCACAGATGCCGGAAGCTTCTCTCACTGGTCCGCAAGCATGTGTGCCAAGCAGTCACGCTCAGTAGTGAAACTTCCGGCCTCGTGCAATGAGTTGCCATCGGCATCCTGCTGCTTCTGAACATCCCTGCTTCCCAGAATGGAAATCCTTTCCTTTCCAGGTAACAACACTTCAGGTTGTGTGCACTGTCAGTGTTTTAGTGGCAGGCCCACAACCTCATCTCCCCCTATCTCCAGGGACCGTGTGACAGTGGCTTGGGAGACAGCATTACACCAACGTGGGGTAGAGTCAGGTAGCCTCAGTTGAAGTCTGCAAAGATCTCTGAGTCTGTGTATCTTAGTTTGGTAAAGAAGGATGGAAGTTGCTGCGTGGAGTAGATGTGTGCCTACTGATGTGCACACACCAATGCGGTGGTTACTAATGCCTATTTGCATACATACAGTGTAGCCTTAAATTCACCATTTAAAAAAAAAACATCAAGAATCATCTAACTGACTATTAACGAGCTACAGTGCTTCAGGGTCGGTTTACAATCCTGCCAAGGGGAAGTACAGGGCTAGAGAGACAGCTGAGAGGTTAAGGGCATTTGCTGTTCTTCCAGAGGACCCAGCCTTATGCCTGGGCCCTATGCGACGCAGTTCACAACTGCTTGCCCATGTGCCCATGCGCATCGTGTGCATATGGTATAGTTATACAAACTTGGGGACATGTACATACACAGAGAATCTTTAACGAAATAAGTCCATATTCAAAGCATTTTTTTTTAATAAAGGAGATTAACAAACAGGCATGGTTCTGGCGCGTTTTTTGCTGCTCTTTAAGGATCCATCCACCTGCTGGGCAGTGGTGGCGACACCTGTAATCCCATCACTCTGGGAGGCAGAGGCAGGTGGATTTATGAGTTCGAGGCCAGCCTGGTCTACAGAGTGAATTCCAGGACAGCCGGAGCTATATAGAGAAACCCTGTCTCGAAAAAACCAAATCCAAAAAAGAAAAGAAAAAACAAAAACAAAAACAAAAACAAACAAACAAAAAGAATCCATCCACCTAAAAGGAATAAACTTTGAGTACTGAAGACTACAAAAATAATGTATTAATCTGAGCATGGCGACACATGCCTTTAAGCCTAGGACTCTGGAGGGAGAGGCAGGTAGAGATCTGTGAGTTCAAGGCTAGCCTGGGCTACATAGTGAGACTTTACCTTAAAAAACTAAGTGGGGAGTCGGGTGAGAATTGTTGTTCTTCCATTTAACTAAATCTACACAATTCAAAAATTAATAAAAACTTTTTAAGAAAACTTATGCCTTAGTTGCCAGTGATGAATGGGAAATGACAAACTGATCAAAGTATCAGATTTAAAAAATAAAATTAGTAAGCGTTTCTTCTTTTAAAACACTTGTCACACAATGGAAATCCTCTTAATTCTGAAACAGAAAACACCTAGACACTATGGAAAATAGTTGGCTTAGTAAACTTTTGTGGGGAATAAATACGGATTTCAAAAAAGTTGGAACTTTATAGAAGAGCAACAACAAAATAGCAATCCCCTGCTTATCTCTTAAATCTATTCTCTCTGCATCTGCCTCATCGACTACATCTGATCATCTACTTCATCATCTTACTAGACGGCCATCAGCTCCTAACCAACTGTCCTACATTGAGTCCCCAGTCAATCACCCCATATATCCTCACCATTGATGAGAATTGTAAATGTGGTCCCACTACAGGGTAGTGGCCCCAATTATTAATGCATATTATTAAGCATATTTTATATAATTCAAAAAGTTATTCATATTATTGTTTGATATCAGAGTTGTATGTAACAAGCTATAGACACCCTAATGGTATACACACATACACAAACACACACATACACATGTGCATGCACACATATACGTATGTGTGTGTATATATATATACATATATATATATGTACGTGTATACATATGCATGTATTTTAGACCTATTAAAAACAAGAATAAGAGTTTAAACATTGACTGTTCAGAAATCTAAACTTGTTTTTACATCCGTAGAGATACAAATAATCCAAAGGGGGAAATGCTCATATACATGAAAATATTTTAAAGAACAGGGTATCTGACTCAAACACACATGGCACACTTTCTTCTATCAAAAAGGACACAATAGATCAAATCTAAATTAATAGTCTGAAAACCGTCCTCCAGTCCTTAGTAATATAGCGTTCTAAACGCCAACGGATGTTAAATACTTGATTACTTTTGATGGTACTACTTCAGTTTCCTTCCCAGAATACTTCAGAAACATCAATTCTATAATTCCATTAGCCCGGGAAGGACACTTTTTTTTTTCTTAAAAAGTTTAAAAGGGGTCCTTCCAATGTTTGTAAATAAGATAAGAGAAACAATACAAAAAATTCAGTCAGGCCATTATTAAGTTTTCAGAACATGTTCGAGCCATTAATAAAATTTAATAGTTCTCCATGTGAAATCACAATCGCTCTGCATTGCATTAAGGGGTCTATCTGTCCTCCCAGACTTATCCCCATACCCTCCCCGGGTTGTCCTCACTCCCATCATGCTCTGCGCTCACGTTCCTTCGACCTGAAAGCTGTTCTTGCCGTCTGACTTGTCCTTGAGTCACAGATGTCTACTCCCTGACCTATGTGCTCCTCTGAAGACACTAGGTGCACCAGCATGCTCAGACATGCCGACCTTTCTCTGCAGCCGAGCTGCTCACCGTGCTCTCGGCTCTTCATCTGTCTCCTGAGCTCCCGACATCCTGCTTTGCCCTCATTCCCTGAGCCCTTCACCCCATTAAAGCACTGCGGTGTTCAGAACAGAACCGGAGGTTTTTAATAATACGTGCTGAAAGAGAGTGGGGCAGGTGGCTTAGAGAGAGCAGGCAAGGTGACAGCTGGGGAAAGCCAGAGAGAAGGTCATTAAAGTCAGTGAGGGAGGGGCCGTGTGGCTCTGCCAAATAGCTAACTTAACCGCGGGACCAGAAGGGTGGAGCCGAAGCAACAGAGGAGGGCTGAAAGAGCGTGTTCTGTATTAGCCCGAGCTTTGACACGGCTGAAGACGGCCAGGAAAATAGCAAAGAATCAGAGACACAAGGTCCACTTTTTACCCTGTGTTTGTTTGTTTGTTTATTTTTTATTTTTTGTTTTTTTGAGACAGTGTTTCTCTGTATAGCCCTGGCTGTCCTGGAACTCACTCTGTAGACCAGGCTGGCCTCGAACTCAGAGATCCGCCTTCCTCAGCCTCCCAAGTGCTGGGATTAAAGGCGTGCACCACCACTGTCCCTCTTTACCCTGTGTTTATTTCTTATGTAAATGAAGTGCTAACTATTCTTATGAACTCATCTATGTCATCCTTTCTCATGAATTTTATTTCGGGTTTGGCAGAAAGACCTGCATGCGGTCCTCAGAATCTGGCTGTTTAAGCTTGCCCTAGAAATCAATGTTTCGTGAAAATGCAAAATTCCATTTTAATGGCGGCCTCTGAGTGCGATCAGTTCCATGACTCACCTGGTACCACAAAATGCAATATAGCTCGCAGCGCCTCCAGCTGGACTGACAGAGATGTCCCGTGGGCGATCATCACTGTGAGGATTTTAGGGACCACTGCAGCCATAGTATCCAGAGAAGGGTTACTAAGATGGAAATTGATTGTTTATTGGAAAAAGAACAGTACAACCTGGTTTATTTGTATAAACACTGAACTGAAAAAAATATGGGTCATCAGAGCCAATCAATGTATTTTAACAGGAAAAGCTATAAGGAAATGCATTTGAACCCAACCAAAACTTCAAGAAAATGCATTTGAGCACAACCAAAACTTGAAGACTTTAAATTCTGACCTCAAGCATTAGATCTACAGTCACCTGGACATCTTTTTGATGATATGTATGTATGCTATGAATGTAGCACCTTCCTTCTGACCGCTATGTGGATCACCAGCAGCAGCCCAGAAAAATGTTCACATCCCCATTATCCAGATAAAAAACTTGTTGTTTGGATGAGAAAATACCAAAATCCTTTAACTAGAAAGACTCAATGCCAGGACTCCTGCTTCACATCAAGTTTCGTCTTCCAGATTAGCATCACCAGACTTTTTATACAGAATTAATTAGTTCACATCAAACTCTTGGTTTCTCCAAGACATCTGAACCTCTCTTTTTTTTATTGGATATTTTCTTTATTTACATTTCAAATGTTATCCCCTTTCCCAGTCCCTTCCCCCAAATAATCTCCCTATCCCATTCCCCTTCCTCCTGCTTCTATGAGGGTGTTCCCCCACACACCCATACACTCCTGCCTCTCTGCCCTCTAATTCCCCTGCACTGGGGCATTGAGCCATCACAAGACCCTCTCTTCTTTGGAAGGCAGTGTGGCTATTTGCCCCACACAGTACCCTTCTTAACTGAAGCCTGCCCACACAGTTCCAGCGCCATCAAAACCGAAACTTAAATATTGCAAATTGAGTTTTCAAAAACAGCATTTGTAAAAGGAGAAATGTGACAGAGATTCGCTACCTAAGGATAGATTAGCTGGGCTAGTGTGAAAGACAAGTAACTCCATTCTTTACAAGTCCGTAGGTATGCTGCCCACAACTTACATTATTCACATATAATGACCATATTGCTAACAGCTAGATTTATTGACAAGTTAAAATGCACCAAGTTTATCCCAATCCTTCATGAAAATGAATTTATTTAATCGTTATGTCCCAAACTCATCTCTTCTGAAGCTGTTTTCTGACCCTTCTATTTTCTTCTTTTTGGAAGAATCCTGAAGCCCAACCATTGGATAGTCAGCTCATATCAGCAATAAAACCATTCAGCTTCCTCTGGGACAAAACCTCCACGAAGGAGGATGCACATTAAGACTCTGTATGTTCTAGGAAGAGGCAGAAACATCTCACCCTGAAGGAAAGCTCATTAAACTCAGGGAGTAAACTACTCAGATGCTTCAGGAACCCTGAAACTGACAAGATTCACTAAACTTCTCCCTCCTGAGCCTGTGTGTGATGTAAGGACTGCTGAATGACTCTCTCAGAGCAGCCCAGGCCTGAAAAGGAGAGACCTCAGCAGACACTGAGAGCTTTCCAGAAGACTCTCAGACTAGACCAGCTCACCTTTATTTTTAACTATAAACATTTCATTTTATTTTTTAAAAGAAAGTACTTCAAAAAGAGGAAAATAATCTAGATTTAATACACACACACACACACACACACACACATCTTTACATAATCTTCATGCATAAAGACCCAGTGGTAGCCATATTGTCTGTGACAGCCCCAAATAGCAACTGTTTCAGGCTAGTGCCTGGGACTTCCCATAGCCAGCAGCAATGTGGTGAAGATCTTTTTTATCTGCCTCTAGGACCCAGCCAGACCTGTGTCAGTGATAGTTTTACCTTCCTGGAAATGTTCTTGGCTACATGGGAGGGCAGGGAGGAACACCCTTATCATTCTTCTATCCTCTGGCAAATCGAGGGAGATGACTGCTGATCAAGGGCCAGAGCACTTCTGGGGCTACTCAAAGGTTGTTCTCTGTGACTTGGGGCCACTGCATATGGTAGTAAGGTGCCTAAACGTACACAAGGCACGAGTAAAGGCCTTGAAGCTCTCTGCCTCCACAGCGGACAGCCCTTCTATCTGAAATATATCAAAAAACAAGGTCCAACTCTCTTGACTCCCAAACCACTGTTAACTGAGAAATCTACTTGAGGGACAAATCTATACGGGAAGGTCAGTCAGTCATATATCAGATGTCCGTCAAACAGTCACGGTACAAAAGGACTGCAGTGGTAGAGGCTAGATGCTGGCCTGGGGTGAGAGTCCGAACTCTGGGTGTGGAGAAGATTCCCCTGGTTCGGGAAGGTTCTGCCAAAGAGGTTTTATTGACCATTTTTCAAGAGAAAAAGAAATTGAATGATCTTGAGGTTGCTAAATGGAGACATGCCTTTTTTGTTGCTGTTCCAGAAGCCCTTATGAGCTATTGCAGGCTCTGCTCAGTATTCAGAAAACCCCCGAATAACTAGAGGACGCTGTGTAGAGAAGCAGAAAGGAATGGAGGATTCCCAGAGATTGGCAAAGTGCCAATTAAAGCCGTGCTGGGGACTGGGGTGGTGAGTGTGAACTCCCTAGGAAGAGTGACCAACAACAAGCCAAGACACAAGATCCATCTCTCCTGTAGCACCTGCACCCTAGATGATCGTTAACACTCATACCTGTTTCCCGTGTGGCTGATTTCCATTTGATATCAAACAATGCCACCATTACCATACATTTTTTGCTTAATAGATTGAGAAAATATACTAAATATATATTGCTAGAGGGCACACGTGCCTGAATTTCAGTTTTTGACAGGTTTTGTAAGCCTCTGGTTACCTCTCTCCATTTCAACCACATATAATAATGTTTGGCCTCTTTTGTGCCACAAACCAGACACACAGTGTCACTAAGGTTGGCCATGAAGTGCTTTGGAATAAAGTGTCACTGGGAAAGGAATGAGAGGAAGAAGAGGGGCCAAATTTAATTTAAAAGAAAGGATAGTAATAAGCAATGCATTATAATAAATAGTGCTTTAATTCTTAAAAGCAATAGTTGCAAAATGCATATATTTATAGTTTTGTATATCCACATATATGGTGATCCGAAAAGCTATTATCAGTTCTGGCACATATTTATCCTTTCTAAACTAGGCAACACAATGCTTAAAGCACAGAAGCAAAACTTCACAATACCTCTTCAGCTTCTGCCACATTTTTAAATGCTTGGATAAAATAGTCCCAGAATATCAGGGGAAGATGACAGGAGGTATATTCTCAAGTGCCATGTTTAGCTTCACATTCCAACATGGGCTTTGAGTGACATTCCATCTGGCTCCATGCCCTGCATATATGCATATACATACACACATATACATACATACATACATATATACATGTGTGTATGTAAGCATAGAGGTATATGGTTTGGTATATGTATGTGTGTATATGTATGTGTATGCATAAATGTATATATATATATATATATATATATATATATATGCACATATACACATATAACCCCCCACATATATACATATATATATATGCTCATGAATGTGCAGTACCTTCCTTCAAACAGATGATTCAGCATCTTGCAGCCACTCTCTGCCACCTCAGGAGCATGGGCATGCCTCTGCATCAACTCCAAGACATTCAGGTACACTCCTTTTGCCAGCAGGATTTTCCTGAAATTAACTATAAGGTGTTTTCAAGTTACTTACAGTAATAAAAGCTCACAACTACAAGAACACATATAACATTTCATTAGCTACTTAAAATCATCAATAGCTGCCTATATCTTACAAATAAATATACACACATATATATATGACAATCTCTGCTATTCATATTTATTAATTCTTTATTGAAGTTTCCACTTTATTTTTTTATTTACAGAGTTTTAATTGCATGGGCATTAGTTACACTTTTAATTGCATGGGCATTAATGTGATTAATACATTAAATCCCACAAGAAAGCTGTGCTGTGTAGAACAATGTATGCAAACAGCACACTTCACAAAGTGGATAGAAATTAAATGAACATCTAATCTTTGAACTTCACAAAATGGCCAGACTTACACTGAGCTAGGAGGAAGACGTCAGTGCATGGACTGAAGACAGTCTGTGTGCAGAGATGCAAGCCCTTCCTCCATTGGCAGGCCCCCGGAGAAGGGCCACAGGCGTGTGAAGGCATTTTGCTCACTGGTAACAGGATAATGGAATGGCCTAGTCTGGGATGCTCTGAACAACTTTGTCCATCTCAGTGGGCTGCGTACTTTCCTCATGGATCCCATCACTATCTACTATGCAAAAGTGGCATTTCTCAATAATGGGAAACACGATGGGGGAAGGGCAGTCATCACGAAGTCACTTCTGAGTATACAGAAGACGTGTATTGCATTTATCAGCTCTATTTTAGCAGACGCTGATCTGCATTCAAAGACAAATCACAGAATGCAAACTCCTGCAGTAGCCGCCTTCTGTGGATGCTCATTCTTGTTTGCATTTGGTGGTGGAGCTAAATAAGGAGGCAGGAAGGCCAGGATGTGCAAGGGCATCTAAGGACGTCTAGCAGATCGCCAGGAACAAAGGCGTAGGAGCATGAAGGGAGGGCAGGAACTGATCCCAAACAGATGCCAAGCTGACTCACGAGGTCATTGTCTCTCAGAGGCCATAAGGAAAGCAACCCTAAGTCACAAAATCTTAATGACCGATTGCGGGACCTAACAGCTTCCAATGGTTAAGACCCACAGCCCCGCACGCTACTGCTGCTTGGCAACAGGTTTCATGTCCTCTGGGGAGCCGTACACAATGAACCATGACTGCAGTGCAAGCCCTGCACAGACCTCCATATCTACATGGCGTACCCTGAGATGACTCAGGCCTGGGACGGGCCCTGTCATCACTCAAGGCCTGGCTATTCCAAGCCTTCGTGTGATGGGCCTGATTCATTGTTAGCTCATTAGCTTTGTTCTTTAACAATTTCACACATGTATGCAATACACTTGATTAGGCTCTCCTTTTATTAAGGGAGGGCAGGAACTGATCCCAAACAGATGCCAAGCTGACTCATGAGGTCATTGTCCCTCAGAGGCCATAAGGAAAGCAACCCTAAATTGCTTTCCTTTTATTAAAATGCCTCCGGATAGAAGGAGCAGCCTGCAGGGGGTGTGTGTGTGCGTGTGTGTGTGTGTGTGTGTGTGTGTGTGTGTCTTCGTCACTAGCCTGGCCTTGACACTAAAATCTGGCTGTGCTTTTTTTTTTTTCCACTGCCTAAAAATATCCCATAAGAGCTGCCAAGTCCCCCTGCCTGGTGCCAGACAAGTTTTCCTGACAAAATTTCCTGTTTATGGGGTCAGGAATCTGAAGCAGTTTGAGTCAGGACCCTGAAGCTTAATGGACCTTCCGAGGTATAAGAGGGTTTATTCATAAAAGATCATTTTCAAAAAATCATAAATATAAAACATTTCATTCTGGACAATTTTATCAGTTTTTGTGACTGTGAATAGCTCATCAAACAGTGGCACTACTGTAAAGTTTATTTAAGGGAAAATGAATAAATATGTAAAGGAAAATGCTGGCAATCCTTTTAAGAGGAAAAAAGGCCCTATGAGGACTCTAAAAGTTCCCTTGGTATGTAAGCTAAAAGTCAATCAACAGAAACTGGTTTCTAAAATAGGTTATAGATATATATTGGAAAGCTACACAGTTATTAAAATTGTAATAATGACAATAAAAATACATTTATTAATATAAGGGGGGAAATACAACATACATTTAAAGTGGATACAATGTTTCAATTTCTGCAAGTATGTATCTTAGGTGTCATAAATGAGTCCTGGAGTACATATACCTAAAAGTTTTGTTTATTTTCTATCCTTTATATACATATACCCTTTATATACATATACCTTATATATATATACATATATATATCCTTTATATACATATACCCTTTAGCTAGCTCCATCTACACATCTGAATTTCTCAGAATTTATAGCTTTTATGATTCCCCTTACCATTTTGTTCCAAGAGAGTGGACAGAGCATGCGCAGCTGCTTGGAAGACATCTTTGGAAGAAGAGTGCATCAGCATAGACAACATCACTTCCCGGTGTGCGGGGAACCTTTCAAAAAACCAACCACATCTCAGTTTGCAGCCTCTCACGCCAACGCCTGCTCACACACCCTATGAACTCTAAAAGCGCAGCCACGGAAGCTGAGCTGCCCCTGGAAGCCGAGCTGCCCCCGGAAGCCGCGCTGCCCCCGGAAGCCGCGCTGCCCCCGGAAGCCGAGCTCCCCCTGGAAGCTGAGCTATATGCCACCTCCACTCACAATAGAAGCTTACGCTGAGCAACACTATAGGCAGATGTTAGATTCGAGTGTGTCCACCACTAACACTTCTGTTCCTTCAGAAGCTTGGAACCCTTATGGAGGACACATGGCTTTGTAAACATAGATGGACAGCTACAAAGTTGCTATCATGCGAATCACACAGGATGGACATAAAAACAGAGACAAGTTATATCCAGGCTGGGAGGGATAGGCCAAACAGCACAGGATATATTCTCCCCGCTTCTCAGAGCAAGAGACAAAGTAAAATATATGCATTGCTCGCTTCTGGAGTTTTCCGTTTAGTATTTTGAACTACATTTAACTGTGAGTAAATGAAAATATACAACAAGAAATTGTACCTAAGAAGCTGTCATAGACTGCTACAACCAAACCGTGATTCTTGCAAGCCTTATAAATGCCATACAAATATTAACATACTAGGTGCACAAATCATAAAGGAAATAATTAAAATGGATAATAGGGGTTGTCAATCACAAAGCAGGATGAAAGGCATCAACAAATGAGCTAAAAACATGCAGAAGACAATCTTTAAAAAGGGGGGGGGGGCACCAGGAAGAAAAATATAAGAGGAGGGAATAGGAAAAATGGAATGAAAAGGCCATTTCTTTGTGAAAAAGAAACAGAGCAGACTAAAGAGACAGAGGAAATAAACGTGCCTTCCCTTTAATAGCATATTTACTGGGAAATCTCTGGATATTGAGGACTGTGTATACTGGGAACTAGGATGTATAAATTGTAGCCTGAATCTGCCCTAACACAAGCTCCTGATAGGTTGCTAACTTGGAATAATTTGGTTCCTGGTTTACCTTAGTTTTCAAGAATCAGTATATCTTCTCCAAATAGAAGTTTTTTAAGTAGCATCTGTTTCACAAAAAAAGTCCCTCTTTTCCAGAAGTGGGACATTATGCAAATAGGCCTCCCGGAATATAGGTCCATAGTGCTGTAGGATAGGACCTGCCAGAGAGGGTTTCTAACTGACACAGGCTGGCTGGTGGCCCAGGTCTCCAGTGGCTCCATGAATGTGCCTGGCTGGAGTGAACTCACTGTGCATCTGTACCTGGCCAGCCAGAAAACTGAGGGACTGGTTCTCCAGTATTCCCAAACAATCGAATGATTCATGATGCCAAAATCCAGCAGTAGAAATGCTGTCTGTATCTCAGTAGGGATTAAAACACTCTACACCACATCAGGCGTGGAAGCTCAGACTTGTGGTTCCAGCATGGGCCACACCTTAAAAGCCTGTCTTGTGGGAAAACTAGACAAAATTATAGACCCACCAATAACATACAATGCAAAAGCCTAAATTCGACAAGAAAATCTAGCGGTGGGAGTTTCTGTGCACTGGCTGAACACAATCGGGTTTTCTATCACGACCCATAGAGATACTTACTGGCCATCTTCGTCTCCTATCTTCTCATGCAAACTGTTCTGGTACATCAGGAGATTATTTAGGGCCCAGCAGGCGGCTTCCTAGATCAGGAAGGAAGAAGAAAAATGTATCAAAAAGCAATGAGGAGAAAGCCTGATCCTAAATCAGTGTAGTAACTATGTGTCCGACCTGCACGTGTTTGTTCTTTCGATGGCGCATCAGGGCTTTATAGCAGGGTTCCAACCAGAAAAGTTTCTCATTGTCCTCCTCATCGCTGTGCTCCTGAGTCTCACTTCTTTCCTCCAAGTCTTGGTTTAAGAAAATAGTCTCAGCTAGAACAAAAAGTAGATATGTCTTTTCCATGCATATTACCACCAACAGCTTGAATAGCCAAGCCTGAGTGCAGGGTTTGAATGCTCTCAACCCAATGTTCTTGACTAACTACCTTCACTAATCATGAAGCAATTTTTAATATTTTAACATGCATAACACCTGTCCCGTGAGGAGCTGGCCGCTTACCACCTTAGATGATCTAGAGAAGGATCATCTGAAGTTATTGCCTGGTTCTTGATACATCACATGAACGGGGGGGGGGGGGGATGCCAACGTTTGGTGTTCTGAGAGCATCTTCCTGGCTGGAAGGAGGCCCTTTAGCCCTCAGCACTTAAAAGGGGAAATGGAGTTCCTTGTTAGTAAGGGGACTCACTGAGAAGCGCTAAACAGCTGAGTGCCGAGATCTGTAAGGCTGCGTTCTCAGGATACTGCCGGACAGCTTTCACTACAAAGACGTGTACTTCATTCAACACCAGGATGTTGAAAAAATTACCTAAAGTAAAGCGAGACATTACATAAACTCTTATCCATACAACCTAAAATGCACTTACTAAATCTATCTAATGGCGTGAGAGTATATATTAAATAAGTAAATCGATCTTTACAACATAGCGGTGTACATTAAATCAAAAAGACTTATTAAAACTCTGACTCTGACTGTTGTCTGTCTTATTAGACTATGCTGGTTCAGTGAGACCTAGAACTTCTCAAATCACCACGCGAAAACAACGGAGCATCTCCTATACATGGCACTATAGTATTCCTAGTTATCACAGTGGTCTCAGGGTCAGCCTCATACACAGCTGTGTCCTTCTTGAAATGCAGCCTGCAAACATCCCACCCTATAAAGGCACAGACCATCTTGTGACCACTACATGTCACGGGAAATACTTTGTAGCTTTGTTATTGTTTTAACTGTAATTCAAGATACATTATTTTACGTATATTTTCAACTGAAACTAAAGGCAAAAATTTGCATCCACCTCTTGGGTACTATCTACTGTTTCGATGTAATACAATGTTGAAATTAACAAATATCTATCTGCATCTCCTCACATTTAGGATCTTCTGGCAGTGGAAACTCCACACTCCTTTCTTCTGGTTTCTTGATACACACAGTACACTATCCCTGTCTAACTCACTCCACTGTGCAACAGCCTGGTACAGTTCTTACTCCTATCTAAGTAGAGCTTAGTATCCACTCATTGACTGACTCCTCCTCTCTCCTCTCCTCCTCACAGCCTCTGAGGAGCACAGAGATATGCAGAAATCTGCATTCAAAGCCAGAGTTTCTCTTCCATAGGTTACATGACCCAGGATGAGACACATATCATTGAGCTACAGCCCTCACGACAATGTGGAGAAGACTACAATATGCTAACACTCCGGATCAAGCCTCGAATCAAAAGCTTATGTGTGTCAACAAATAAACTTTTGTATATAAAGTGTCTATGTACTTACTTTGGGATCTAGGAAAGGAAGGTGTGATATGATTACATAATCAGGTCTAACAGTCTTAATACATTTAAATAATTGGCCAAAGACGAAAGAAATTAACTAAAGTTCTGTATAATAATAATAATAATAATAATAATAATAATAATAGTGATAACTCAGATATTTAGAAACTTTTTAACAGAATCTACCAAGGAGTTCTCCTAAAAGTTTAACTGATATTTTTAATTATACAAGGGATGTGGACATGAAAACACAACCAAATCACAACAATAAGGTTTTTTTTTTTTCCAAAAGGCTGACTGATCCTTCTCAAAGTGAAAATGATATAAAGCTAATGTCTATTACAGTAACCTAAATTTGCATAAAATGTTGCTGGTGATTCTTTAGGAGAAAGGACAGTTATATGCCTCATTAGTTACTCGCTCTGCTCTGTAGTTCATCGTTCTGTTCACAGAGAGAAATCCCCAAGGTGTGTATCTTAGAGATCAGATGATATCTCCAGGAAGTCACACAAGAGCTCTGATGTGAGAACAAAGGAAGCTGCTTACAGCCTGTGGGAAAACATGGCAGCTGCACTGTCTCCAAAGGAGAAGGTCTGAACCTCCACTTCTTAAAGAGCCCTCTGTCCCTCCTGTGCTCTGACTCCAAATGTCACTAGAGAGGCATCTGCTATGTAAAGCTTCGGAATGCCAGATCTTGAGTTCCACTGGACTGAAACTCACCAAAACACAAGGAAATGAACTTCAGTGACTGTTATTAATGAAAAACGAGATGTGCAATGTGCGCAGACCTCACATGTTAGATATCAGATATAGAATACAAAATAACTGCACTGGTGATTAAATAGACATGCTTTAATAAGGAAGCGATGAAGTCAAAACAAAGAAATTAAGGTTACCTAGGAGATACAAAATTAAGAAATTTATCAGAAATAGCCTTTTTAAAAATCATCAACTTAAAATTGACCTTGGAATCATGGCTTATTGTTTGAAAATCTCTAGATTTAATTCCATAGCATCAAAAGACAAGGAGAAAATCTTTACATGGATTGTTTGGGATTTAATAAAATTCAATAGTCATTTGTGGTTTTAGTTTCTTTAAAAGGGGACAATTACAAAAGTAGAAATAAGCAAGAAACAGAAGATAGTTTCTCAATAAAAACAAGCCAGATTTCGAAACTATAAAAATCATATGACACACATTATTCTGGTTGAAAGAGTATTTGAAGACTTTGTCTCTAAAATCAGGAAGAGGACAAGGATGGTGCCAAACACTGCTTCCATTCAGCATTATGCCCATGATTCTGGGTCACACAAGTCGACAGGCAGAGGAGTCACCGACATAATGAGCAGGAAGAGTAGGCTCAGACAGCCACAGTGCACAAACCATTAACTTAGATAATCTGCATGTTTGTCCAAAAGAGTTGTCAGAAACAAATAGAAAGAAAGGCAAACAGATAAAAATCATTTTCATTTCTTCATGCAGGCACATCTCAGAGACATAATTTCAAAACAGATGCCAATTACAATTATAATGAAAATAAAGCAGCTAAAAATAAATAATGAAGATGCAGAAAACCTGTATAGACTGTAGGGAGGAAACGATAGTGCAGAGACGTCAGTTCTTTATAGCATGCTCCATCTAATTCTTTCTCATTCTTATATAAACTTCAAAAGACTTTTAAACTGGGAAACTTAATTCTCAAGTTTGTATAGAGTAGTAAATGACCAACAAAAAGCCAAGATATAAGACGCAGGAAGAAAATGTGTAAGCACATGACCTATTGGTGTTTCAGATATCGTATCTCAGCAATAGTAATTTAAATCAATTGAATACTTATCCAGAGAAATCAATGAACCAAAGTGACCTAAAACCATACAGAAACTCACATACTCTTCATATGTCCTAATGGGCTCCCACACTGATTAGATAATCTGGCTTCTATGACAGAATCACTATAAATACAGGTACACAAGGTCTCTAGAGTACACTGTTTGGATTCTTTGGAGTGTATACCTTAGCCTAGAGCAGTACAGTCATATATACTAACTCTTAAGTTTGGTGAGCAAATCCCTTTCTGATTTCTGCTTCATGTTGTTCACATAAGGTGTAACTACACTTCAGAGTTAGCAACCACAGTTTAAATACCACCCAACAACAAACATTCCTAGAGATCACTCCAGACAATAAAATGCAGATGTCTCATTAATACCACCTCTCTATTTTTTTGTGTTTCTTTTACAACCATTTGCTACGTCACAGTATTTATACCCAGTTTTTATCAAGAAGCTACTTACTCATAGCCTAGACCACATGGAAGCTACACATATGCATATGATAGCTTGTGATAAGAAATGAAATAGTATAACTCACCTAATGTAAGCTTGTGGAGCAAGGAGCAGCTCACCTCTTGAATTTTTTCACTCGTGGGGAATGCTTTCATGGCTTCCACCACGATATTGTAACACCTGACGTTCCCACTCATGAGAACCTCCACATTGCTGCCTGAATTAAAAAAATTAATAATCATAATTATCTAAAAGGGAAAATGTTTCTTCTTTCAAATGTACATTCAAATGAGTCATGCAAATACAGGGCAATGTGATGGATACAGATCCATATGCAAACAGCACACTCTATCAAATAACTATAAACAACCTACATTGTTAGTTGCTGATACTACAGGATGTAGAACTTTTCTTTGGCATGACAATAAATTAGTTTCATCAGATTCCTTGATTTAAAAATTTTACACATCTGTAGGATTAATATTGTAGAAATTATCCTGCCCAAAGCAGTTGACAGATTCAATGAAATCCCCATCAAAACTCCAACAAAATTATTCACAAAAATTGAAAGAAGGATCTTCAGCTTCATATGGAAACACAGAGAGAGAGGCAGAAGAGCTAGAAATCTTTAATAATAAAAGAACTTTCAGCAATACCACCATCCCAGATTTCAAGTTCCATTATAGAACTATAGTAACAAAACCAGCATGTACTGGTATTATCATAACAACTGACGCAGTGAAATTAAACTGAAGACCCAGTCCTAAGTCCACACAACTACAGATAGCTGATACTTAACAAACAAATGCACACTGGAGAAAAACACATCATTTTCAACAAATAGTGAAGATCAAACTGGATGGCTGACTAAAGAAGAATTAAAATATATCCGTATTGTACTTATCACCCTGTCCAAAACTCAACTCAAAATGGATAAAAAAATCAACATAAGACAAGACACCTTGAATCTGGTAAAAGATAAAAAATTAGAAGGAGTCTTGAACTCTTTGATACAGGAAAGGTCTTCATGAAGAGCACACCAGTAGCACATGTACCAAGAACAACAATTAATAAATAATAACTCAGGAAACTGAAAAGCTTCTGTATGGCAAATGACACCATCACATTCAATATCTATATTTATTGATCACAATTTATATCTAAAATACATAAAAAACTTAAAAAAAAACCATAATCATCTAGGAAACAAACCAGTTTAAAGATGGGACACAGAACTGGGCAGAGAGCTAAGCAGAGAGTTCTCCAACCATGACACACAGATGGCAGAGAAACACTTAAAGAACTGTTCAACGCCCTTAGTCATCATGGAAAAGCAGATTAAAACTACTCTGAGATGTCATTCTACGTCTGTCAGAATGGCTAAGATCAATAAAAGCAAGTCAAAGCTCATGCTAGCACGTACAGGAAAAATGTACACATTGTTTGTGGGAGTGCAAACATGTATAGGCACTGTGGAAATCAGTGCTGTAGTTCCTGAAAAAGCTAAAAAATAAACCTACCACAAACATCCAGCTATACCACTCTTGGCAATATACCCATATGATTTTGCATCCTACTAAAGAGACACTTGCTCGTCCGTGTTCATGCTGCTGTATTCATAATAACCAGAAACTAAAAATACCCTAGAAATCCATCAGCTTGTGAACAGATGATGAAAAGGTGGTAGGTACACTTACACAGTGGAATACTCTTCAGCTGTTTAGAAATTCAAATTATCAAAGTGTAAGGCAAATGGATGGAGCTAGAATAAATCATCCTGAGTGAGGTAACTGCATGTTTTCTATGTAGCTGATGACGTTCAAGCTTTAGATGTGTGCTGCAATTGCAATAAGAGGCTAGGTAGCTAGTAAGGGTCTAGTGTGGAGAAGAGGATCTATCAAGCAAGGGAAAACATAATATGGAGTGAGGTAGTAATAAAGCAGGAAGTAAAATGGAGGATTGAATGGGGAAGAGAAGGGTAAAGGGGAGAATAAGGGGGTACAATTTACATTAAAAGAACATCTTAAAAACCATATGGAAACCCACTACTGTAGAATCTTTCTAAAATATCTACATATATGAAAAGAATCTAGGTGGAGTCACCAAATGTTAGGTGAGACAATTCCTCAACTATGTATCTTGTGGCTACCAAATAAAACCTCCAGTACTAGGAACAGATAGATTGCAAATAGTTGAGTCTATATAACCAAAGGGGGCTCATGGGACATACTTACCACAAACATCATAGGCTCCATGTAGCCCAGGCTATCCAGTGTGTCTATACATAGACTAGGACGGCCAACATCTACCTCCTTGTACCCAAGGCTACACTACATGTCTCTCCATGTAATCACGGCTAGCCTAAATCTCTCTCCACATAGCCCAGGCTCTCCCATGTCAGGGTTGTTGGTTGTTCTCTAAAGCCTGGTAGTAAGTTTCTATTGCTGGAGTCAAGACTTAATGTCATCAAACATGGAGAAGTTGAACAGGTTCCTAAATAGAAGCTTCACCCCTACTGATTACGGTTCATGGTACTAGAAGGTACTCTGCATACTACCAGAGTAGAAAAGTATCCACCAATATCATCCAGTTACAAAACCTACAACCTACATTAGTGACTGATCTGTAAGACATACTAGTATATGAGTGGCAGAAATATTATGGGAGTAACCAGTCACATTTTAACAACTGGATTTAAGGCCCACCCCATAAAATAGAACTGACACTGCTACAGTGGACAAAATTCTAAAATTAAATAGGTCATGGATCTAAGGGAAAATTTAATACTATTACTCTGCTAAGGAACACAACAACCAAATGACTCCTGGTGACACACTGCTATATCCACAGATCAATATATCATTCAACTCTTATCAGAGAAAGCCCTTTTTTCGGTAGAAGGCAAAGAACAAAGAGACCTACAACTCAACAATGTACGGATTGTGAAAGACTTTGGAGAACTCAGTCTGTCCTTGTTATGGTTACTACTGCTATGATAAAGCACCATGAGCAAAGGCAAGTTGGGAAGGAAATGATTTGTGTGGCTTATACTTTCACAATGTTGTCCATCACTGCCGGAAGTCAGAATGGGAGCGCCAGAAGGGCTGGAATCTGGAAGCAGGAGCTGGTGCAGAGGCCATGAAGGGGTGCTGCTTCCTAGCTTGCTACCCATGGCTTTTTCAGGCTGCTCACTTATACAAGCTGGGATCATCAGTCTAGAGGTGACACCAACCACAATAGGCTTGGCCCTCCCCCACCATCAATCACTAATTTTAAAAAATTTACAGTCACTCTCTCTATGGAAGTTCCCTCCTTCCAGATGACTGTTGTTTGTATCAAGTTGACACAAAACCAACCAACACAAACTGAACCCTTGTCAACTTGACGTACAAACATTGTTAAGCCACAAGTTTCCTTTCTTGTTTATCCCCCATGATAACAAATGAATATGAATATTTCAAATTTTAAAGTTCCCTGTCTTTAAAAACCTAAAACACGGGGACTGGAGAGATGGCTCAGAGGTTAAGAGCACTGACTGCTCTTCCTGAGGTCCTGAGTTCAATTCCCAGCAACCACATGGTGGCTCACTGCCATCTGTAATGAGATCTGATGCCCTCTTCTGGTGTGTCTGAAGACAGCTACAGTGTACTTTCATATAATAAATAAATAAATAAATAATAAATAAAAATCACTTAAAGCTTCAGTTCCTTTTAAAATCTAAAGTCTTTGTAAAAAATCCAAAATCTCTTTTAAAGTTCAGTCTCTCAAGTGTGAGTTCGTGTAAAATAAAAAAAAAAATTCACTTAAATGTTTCCTTACTTCAACTGGGAAGACCCAAGGCATTGTGATAATCAAATAAAAGCAAAGCCAAACTCCAACTGTGTAAATAACTCGATGTCTAATGTCTGGGATCCTCTCACTATCATCTGAGCTCCTCCAAGGGCCTTGGGTTACTTGTCTCTCTCTCTACCCTCTGAGGCATACACAAATCATCTTCTTGGCTCCAGCCGACTCCACTCCACTATTGCTGCTGTTCTTGGTGGTCATCCCATAGTACTGATATCTTCAAATGGTCTGGGGTTCTCTGCTGCAACTAGGCTTCGTACATTTCATCAATGGCTTCTCCAGGGCTTTCTTTGTGGTGCCAAGACTCAATGTCTTTCCATTACCACTTCAATGCTGGACCTTAAACTGCTACTGGGGCTACATCTTTTCCAATGGCCATCTTCAGTTGCTTTTCATGACTGCTTCATGCCTTCAGAACCAAAGTCACCTGGGTGACACTTACATGCCTAGTTCAACTACCACAGTTATACTACCTTTGTCACCTCTGAAACACAAGTCTCTGAGGAAATCATTTCTAGAAGATTTTACCTCAGTGATGCTGGTCTCTTCTTACCCACCCCTAATTTCTTAACTCCGGCTGACCAGCATTGATTGTCCCAGTCAAGCAAAGGTTTTACTTCAGTGGTTCTAGTAGCTTGTTACCACAGCTGATTATTCAGCCCCAGCTCATCAGAACCACACATTCTTAACTTAAAATTTGCAATGGCCCTTGTAGAGTCTTATAAGTACTCTCGAACTTCCCTCTGAAACTTCACCAGGCTTCCATCATCTGCATTTCTCTCAACACTCTTATCTTCCAAACTCCCACAGAGCAGCTCGCCAAGTTCTGAACACTTACTGGTTTTCTAGACCAAAGCTCTACACTCCTTCCACAATCCTTCCCAAAACAACACAGTCATGTCTGTCACAGCAATACCAATAATTCTGGCACCAACTTCTGTCTTAGCCAGGGTTACTATTTCAATGATGAAACACTATATACAAATTGAGGATGAACTGATTCATTTGGCTTACACTTCCATACCATAGTCCATCACTGTAGGAAGTCAGGACAAGAACTCAAGAAAGGTAAGAACCTGGAGGCAGGCATGCTGTTTGCACTGGACCACCAGCCCAGGGGTGGCCCCACCCACAATAGCTTGAGCCCTTCCACATTAATCACTAATTAAGAAACTGTCCCAGAGCCAGATTTTATGGAATCATTTTCTCAATTGAAGTTCCCTCCTTTGAGATAACTCTAACTTGTATCAAGTTGACTTAAAATTAGCCAGCACGTGGTCCGAAATGGGATGTCTTCATCAAATGTCTTCCATCAGGGGTCAGGCAGCTAAGTGGAAGAGGAGGAAGGAAGACTGTAAGAGCCAGGAGTGATGGAGAATTTTAAGGAAAGGGTGTTGTGTATTTCGGATGCAACAGAACTGATCTACATCTGACCGCACAGAGACTAATGCAACATGTGCAAGGTCTACACATGTTCTTGTCAGACGGGGCCCCAGCACTGAGAAGGGGAATTAGACATAGGTTCCTCCCCAAACCAAGAAGTCATCTACATTTGCTATCATCTGGCAAAGAGAATCAGTTTTCTCCAGTGCAGTGTCACTGGGTATATGGAGAACACTTGAGGGCCAGCATCATTCCCAGTTGTAGTTAGCCAACAAAAATCAAACTCTACGTGTTTTGGGGTTTTTTGTTTGTTTGTTTGTTTTTGTTGTTGTTTTGTTGTGGACTTTTTATTTTGTTTTGTTAAGTAATTTTTGGTCTTATTAGTCTTTTTCTCTTTTGTTTTGATTCTTGGTTTTTGTTTTTATATTTATTTTTAAGAGGGAGAAAAACAATATAAAGTTGAGTGAGTAGGAATGGGGGGGAGTCCTAGTAGGAATTGGGGGTAGGAAATCTGACCAAACTATATTGTATGTAAATATTGAGAGCTTTGTACAAGTCTAAAAAGAGTCAAGTAAGATTTCAAATAAATGGACTTAGAGGTCTACCCTTCTGTTAGGCTAGGCTATTTTTTAAAACTTTTTTTATTAGATATATTCTTTTTTTTCATTTCAAATGTTGTCTCCTTTCCTGGTTCCCCACCCCACCCCCGAAAAATCCCATAAGCCATCTCCCCTCCCCCTGTTTCCCAATTAACCCTCTTCTACTTCCCTGTCCTGGTATTCCCCTACACTGCAGCATCGAGCCTTTCCAGGACCAAGGGCCTTTCCTCCCTTTGGTGTCCAACAAGGCCATCCTCTGCTGCCTATGAGTCTGGAGCTATGGATAACTCCATGTCTACTCTTTGGTTGATGGTTTTGTCCCTGGGAGCTCTGGGAGTACTGGGTGACTCATACTGTTGTTCCTCCTATGGGGCTGCAAACCCCTTCAGTTCCTTGGGTCCTTTCTCTAGCTCCTCCATTGGGGACCTTGTGCTCAGTTCAATGGCTGGCTGAGAGTGTCCCCCTCTGTATTTGTCATGTACTAGCAGAGCCTCCCAGGTGACAACTATATCTGGTTCAGGTCAGTAATCACTTGTGGGCATCAATAATAGTGTCTGGGTTTTGTAACTGTATATGGGATGGATCTTTAGGTGGGATAGTCTCTGGATGGTCTTTCCTTCAGACTATGCTCCACACTTTGTCTCTGTATCTCTTTCTGTGGTGTTTTGTTCCCCCTTCTAAGAAGGACCAGAGCATAAAATATCATCCTGAGTGAGGTTACCCAATCACAAAAGAACACACATGGTATGCACTCACTGATAAGTGGATATTAGCCCAGAAGCTTGGAATACCCAAGGCACAATTCATATATCAAATGATGCCCAAGAGGAAGGAAGAACAAAGTGTGGATACTCTGTTAGGCTATTAATGATGATATTTGCAGTATCATGCTTTCACCCCAGGAAAATGACATGACACATTATTAGAACTGTGAAAATATACTTGGATCTATTTCCTCCATCCTGGAAGAACAGCCAGTAAGAGAGGCAGAAATCTTGAACTTCCTGGAGACGGCTGCTATGGCAAAATAGCAAGACACTGACCCCACGCAGTCAGAGTCAGGCAAAGAGGAAGGGAAGAAATCGTGAGTGGAAATGACTCTGAACTTGGTGGGGGGGGAAACACTCCCATTTCTGAATGCACAGCTAAGACTAACCAACTATTTATATAAAAACACATTTTAATGCTTAAATAAGGTTGTCAAGCACAAAAATGTTTCTTGATTCTGGCAGATGTTTGCAGCAGAGCTGGGGTTACAGACTCCCAATTCCTCATTGTTTCACTGTTCTCTGCTGCTTGCTTTGACCTCTGGGTTATGAATCGCCACATTTTAACTGGATTATGTCAGAAGTGGGTGGAAGACAATGGATTCCAAAAAGCGATCGGCCTAAAATAAATGAATCATGAGCAGAGCCCAGAAAAAGCACAAGGCAGACTGCAGCCTCCCTCCTTGCTGGCATTGATGACTCAGAAGTATAAAGCACCACGACACTCTGCTTCAGGCTATTATTGAGTTTCATCCCCGTCAACTGTGCGATTTCCGGTAGATTATAAAATGCTGTGTTTTTATGATCATATTAAAGAGGAGCTGTTTCCCAGGCACATTTGGCTTTTTTTTTTTTTTTTTTTGATCTTGCTGTAATGAAGTCTCAGGCTGTTGTAACCAAAGCCACACATGTATGTCATATTGTCTGTATATTGTATGAGTATTATATGTAGCATAATACATATATTATAAACATGTATAAACATTCTTATTGTATCGCAGTATTAATGTTTTTGTAATTCATTTTACATACCAAGTATCAGTTTATCTTTTTCACCCTAAATTACTAATGTAACCCAAAAGAACTTTACACATGTAAAGATGAAAACACTACAATTACATGTGTGCTTATATCCTGCTCAGCCACACAAAGAAATGTGAAATGATAGTGTGCACTTATACAACAAAATCTGAAACATAATTCACCCTGTGAGGAGTCACTGCTAGTGTGTACAGCAAGCTATTTATCCTGATCTCTGCTTTTTGATGACATACATGGCTAAATATCAAATCAATAAATGTTAACCAAGAATCAAGCAAGGTGCAAAGCCTTCTGTATGGCTTTTCGGGTCACTCAAAACCTCATAGCATGTGTGTACTTACCCCTCTTGTGCCTTTCCCCATAAGAGAAATTCCTGCAGGTTCTTGGAGATATGCATACCTCTGCACAAACACACACACACACACACACACACACACACACACACACACACTCACACACACACAGACACCTATATATGCACACACTAGCATCTGTGGACAAACACATGCACATTTACACACACATTCATGTACACACAGTAATCACTCATACTCACGCAATCATGCATGTACCAACTCACACAAATTCACATTTATACATACAGGTATACACATGCACTCACAAAATGAACACATTCATGCACCACTCACACTCACATGCTAGTTCATATGCATAAACATGCACAGATACATGTATACAGATGCACAGATGCATGTATACAGAGTCTACACTGGCAAACCTGCACACACACATTCACACACACACACACACATACACACACACACTGGCAAACATGCATGCACACACACACACACACACATTAAACATGCCTACCACACACATTCACAAAACCAAAATTTGCTGAGTAGCTTGCCAATCATCTGCTCCCCATCTTTCTGTGTTTTGATTTATTGTTTTAGTAGTGTGGACTGAGCTTAAGGCATCATGCAAGGCAAACACCTTGGCCAATAAGCTGTACATCCCATTTTATTTATTGTGAGATATGTTCAAGGCGGGCATTGAATGCAGCCTCCCAAGCTGGTGAGATTTCAGGCTTAAGCTAGGGGCCCAGCTGCACCGCACCATTATGTTCCCAATATCCAGCTCCTAACCACGTCCCTGTATTCAATGGTACTGCATACGTCCCTGCATACCATGTTCCCAGCACTGAAGATCATTCAAGCGCTCTGGCCTTGCTCTCTATTTGCTCTCATGGCCACGGGATTTCTGTCTATGGTGCCGCCATCTTGGATCCTGTCTTTCCTATTGCAGCATGAACTCAGAATCTGCAAGGTGCGCATGTATGCTTCCTGCTACTGTTTCACCTGCACTGATCCTGGAAATGGGTACAGTGTAGTCCAAACAAATCCGAATGAATCAGAGTGAATCCATGAGTCAAGATGTCTAACATCCACTGGACTCCACAGAAATAAAAAAAAAAAAGTTTAAAAAAAATAATAAGTTTAGAAAAGTGTCGCATCGCAGGTCTCCTCACACAAAGCGGAAACCGTGCCAAGAGGGTACTCACAGGTAACCGCCAGGGAATGCAAGCAGCAAAGTACGTGGTGCACGATCTCCTCGTCCCTTCTGAAGCTGCCGAAGGTGCTCAGCAGTATCACGTAATCTTTGTTCTCAACAAACTCAGTCAGTTGTTCCTCGGAAACTGAACCAGGAAGGAAAAGAAAAAACAAAACAAAACAGGAAAATGCTTTTAAGTGACATGAAAATTCAATTCATGCAAAATATATTCATAAGCACAACAATTCGCAGATGCGCTGTACATTAAATGAAAATGTTTCTGCAAAAAAAAAAAAAAGACGTAGGAATTTGAAACATTAGATTTGTTTAAAACGTTAAAATAGTTTTGTGCTCAACAGGTTATGTCATCTTTTGAAAGGAAAAAGTATTAGGAGCCCAACCATTCTTAAGGATAAAAGGAAGTATTTATAACTTAGTTGTGGGGGAGTCTATAACAACCTAACCAGCACATTAAAGATGTTGCACTGGATGGAATATTGTATGATTCTGATCTTTGATAACAGAGATGACCCATTGGGATGAACGCCCTAAGAGTCTCACCACTGATAATAAAGATTACCTGCTGGGATGAGCTACTATGATTTTGGCTACTGATTATAAAGATGACTCATTAGAGAAGAATAGTCTACAGTACTGACCTGCTGATTATGACTAGTATTTCTATTTTATTGTTGTTTAATTTATGTGTATTATGTGTACCTGCTTGTCAGTATTATAGCACAGCCCAAAGAACCCAAGGAGAGACAAAGAGGTGGTCAGATCCCCTGGAACTGGAGTCACAGGTGTTGGTAAGAAACACAGTGCGGTACTAGAATTGAACGCGGATCCTCTGTATGAGCAGCGAGGGCCAACTCTCCAGCTCCTATTTTATTTTCTCATTAATTTTTTTTAAATTCATGTTACATCCTGATCATGACCCTTCTCCTTCCTTTCCTCCCAGTCCTACCCTCACGAGTTCCTCCCCCCATTACCTTCTCCCCTCTCCCTATAGAAGAGGCAGCCCTCCCTTGGGTACCTGCCTGCCCTGAGACATCAAGTTAGGGCAGGACTAAGTGTCCTCTCCCACTGAGGCCCAAGCAGTCAGTCCAGCTAGGAGAAGGGGCTCCAATGGCAGGCAACACCGCTCTAACAGGGAACCCACATGAAGACCAAGCTACACATCTGCTACAGATGTGGCTTTGATATTGAAAAGCTGGGGACTTAGGGTAGACCACTGAAAGGAAAGTCATCTAAGCATGTCAGTTCAAAAGCTGTTAACTGTAGCAAGTGGCCAGGGGCTGGACTTTGAAAGACTCTGTCTTCACAGCTTTCCAACAGAGATCAAAAACTGTCATTCGCTTTATTCTCAGAGTAGGTTAAGCTACATTTGGAGTCATTTTTTTTTAAATTAAGAACTTGAAAAACTATTTAAAACCCCGTGCTGTTAGGTTGAAAATGGCACCAATGAAAATATTAGAAAATACAGCTCTTTGTAACAAGTCTTAATTGTTTTCAAATGTGTACCAGCATGTCCAGGTAAGATGTGAAACTGGTTAGATTCCTTTAATTAATATAGATGCCATGGAACCTTTATACTTAATAATATAGTATTACTTGTCTGCAATATCTTTTTAATTTTTGATAACCATTATTTTTCAAGATTAACTTTATTAAGGAAATAAATGTCTCAGGAAACTTGATACTCCGGAAAAAAATCATAAATTGCTTTCTTCTTATGTCTATATAATACATAATATGCCCTAAGCATTGATGATCTTTAAATTAGATTCTCTTGTTTAATAATTGCTAATCTATGTCAGTCTGTCCTGGAAGGACAGCACTGTCCAGAGCATACTGATTGTGTTCATTCATGAGTAAGAATTTATCCAAATCAAAAAACATAGTTACAGATCCTGTGAGACAAAAGGTTTCAAATTTTATCCTTTTCTTAACACAGAGAAGACAGCCTGGGAGAGGTGAAGCTCTCTCTCCTCCCTGTCATTCCCCACAAAGCCTGATCATATAATCATCAAAGACCCGAGTCTCCAAACCAGGGGCAACCACTGTGTGCTAACCAGCTGCTAACCTTGGACAACTTGCTCAATCCTCTGACCCATTTCTTCATCGAGTCAGTGAAGGGGCTAGACAAAACCAGCTCAAACCAGTGCAATAATTTGTTATCAGTTTCTCAGCCTGATGTGAAATGGCCGTCAGTCTTATTTCTCAAGGACACCACTGTGTGACAGACCAGTCTCTGCACAGAGCATGTAACAATTTCAAGTTTGACAAGATTCAAAATCATAACCCCAATTTAAGTACGTGGCTTCATAGCTTCCTTTTTCCTTTTTGACACCCATACAATTCACTTTGCAAAGTGAACTCATGCCCTGTTATGCAATGGAAGGAAATTTACTGCAACCACATGACTTATAACCTGTGAGTGAAATTCACAGCACAGAAGGAAACAACATTACCAAACTATCAAACGTTGTCTCGCTTTGTAAATAGCATAGTTTTTTTCTTATCAACTATACACAACATTTCCCAGTAGAAGCCATTCTTCCTAGGTAGACCTCAGAATAGAGAATTTACAACTTTAAATACCTCTCTCAAACAGCACGTGTAAAGCCTTGCATCCAAGTTTCTGGACTTCATCGTTGGTTGAATATCTGTGCATGGCATCAAAAACCAACAAGAACACATCACATTCTTCATCCAATATCAGCAAGGTGATTTTACCTAATTTGAAGAAAACAATGTACCATAAGTGAATAGTTGTTTTCAGCAGCTATTATGACACGTTAGTTTTGCATGAAGGTTATGAATGTTTTGCAGACTTTTATTTTTGATAGAGTACTTTGGTGTCCCAAATGTATTTCCTATAAAATTCTCTCCAAGGGAGATAAATCACCAGTCAGTTCACACACACACACACACACACACACACACACAGGCACCCATGCTTGTACAAATGCATGTATACACATATACATATCACTCACATGTGCATGAACACACACACACACATACACACACACACACACCATTCACACACACACACCACTCATAAAATCTAGACCTCTTATCTTATGCTCTTAAAATGAATTCCTATCTCCCTCTTGAGCACTACCATTTAAATATTCTGTGGCTACCCTGACTGTGGGTTCTGAGCCTACCCTTGCTCCTGTTCTTCATCAATGAGACCATCGTCTGGTCTGACAATCACCCAAGAGAAATTTCTCAGCTGTCATCATTCCAAGCTCCCCCTCCTCCATTTTGTCTAACCAATGAGCCAACTCATTTCATTAAGAGACTGGCCGTTCAAGTGTTAGCTCTTAAATATTCCAAAGCTCTCTCTGAATAACTTAATTCTTATGCAGAGTATAATCCTTATCCTAATCAGGGCCTCTTCCCTCTCCAAGAATGCAGAAATTATTTGCTTAATTGCTCTGCTTATTCAAAATTTCTATCCAACTCTTGATAGTTCACTCCTTGTCATGTATTTCTAAAACCAAACTGTGATTCTGGACATCCCTTGTCACTTGTCCCTTGATGGAATCTTCTAAGCCCTTCTGTCACTCCTAAGTACACTAAACAAGGTCCTTTAGAAAACCAACTATGCCCAGTGTCCTGAGCCCAAGGCTGACTCAAGTCTAGATATGCTAGTGACATCTGTTGCTCCTCTTAAAGCCTTCCTCCAATTCCTCTGTGAACTTGCTTACCACACTTAAGATGTTCCACCAGTAACACCCATTCCGTCAACAAAAGTAACTGTCATGGAATAAGGATGGTGACAGTAAACAGATTTAGCCAGGTGTGTGTGTGTGTGTGTGTGTGTGTGTGTGTTTGTATGATATTGGAGACCAAACCCAGAATCTCATACATCTTAAGTAGGAGCTCTACTACCTAAGCTAAACTCCTACCCTCATAGTGATTGTTTCTGTAGTACAAATGTGTCCATCACTGGTTAATTCACTTTATTATAACACATTTAATCAACAATAGAACCTCATAACACAGGTTCAAACCCCACTTTAAAGATAAATAATGAGAAACAGAGAGGTTAAGTAACACCAATGACTTTGTCTAGTGCTCTAGTAATTAACAGGAGCCAAGCTGGATTAAAGCTATGCAGATCAGTCAGGTAGAGTGATCCCCGCACTTGAGGTATAGGGTGCCGAGATGAAGTGGCTGAATTTTAACAAGTCCGGGTCACATAGAGAATTCAAGGCCAGTCTGCACTCTGAAGAGCGACCCTGTCTCAGAAATAAAAGGACATGCAAACAACTTTACACAGCTCACAAACACTTGCAACTCCCACAGGGGAATTGGGCTGCTATCTCTTTGGGGTGAGTTACCATTCTGTTTGTAGTATAGTACTTCTCTCACTAAACTTCAATCATTTCTCTAAATGCATTAGCCCATCTGCCTGGGCAGCCCCATTCCCTAGCCACCACAATGTGCCTAATTTAGATTCAAATTTAAATCTGTAAAAAAAAAAGTAAATAAAATCAAAGTCCAGCTTTTCATGTTTCAAATGATCAAGAGTCACTTAGAGCTACTTGCTTTGATAATGGGCAACAGGATTTCCACCATAGCAGAAGGGCCACTGGAATGAGTGCACAACGGTAACAGAAGAGAAATGAACCAAGGAAAACTGTAAGGTTCCCAAGGATGAGAGCTGAAACTAGTCAGTATGTGCCATTAAATAATTGAATTAAATGCTCCCTGGGAATCTCCTGCTTTCTGGCCTCTGTGCCCTGGGTCTTACTCTCTTTCATGCTGCTTTTCTCTCCTGAGGGTCTTCATTCTCAGGAACGATTAGAACATAAATGTCTCCCACCCACCTGTGCAGCATCCCTTCTCAGGCTTCCATAGCTCTGCACACAAAATTCTCTTGACCTCAAAATGACCTCCCCTTCATTGAGTAAAACTCACAGTCATTTGGGGTTATGTCTTACTGACAACCACAGCTGTCTGTCACGGCCATGACTGTAACTATTACACCATCTCAAAAATCTCTGCTTTGGTCTATTAGCCTCTTGGTAGAAGTCACCTTAGGCAGAGAGCCTGATGTGTGGGATGAGACCCAGATTGTGTCACTAGGTAGTTGAGCCCCCCTCTCTGCTCATCACTCAGAAATCTGCTCGTCTGTCTCACCCAGAAAGATAGGAAAATGCCTATCCAGGGTAAAGGGGATTTTAGAAGCAAATAAAGGATGTTACACATGAATCTAGCAAGCACTCAAGAAGTAACACTACATGCTTTACGACAGACAAACTACAGAAAGGACTTTGAGGGTTTGTACAGAGAAAGCTACCAGGGATGTGAATTATGGGAGCAGATTTTTAGAAACTATGAAGGAAACAGAAATAAGTACAGTGGAGAAATACACAAGCAACACTTAGAATCAAGATGCTGGATGAGATCTGAGAGAAACAAGAGGCATGGCAAAGGCAGACATAGATGCTCTAGACATCACTGGTGCTGAGTTTGCACTCTGACCCTGACAACTGTTGTTAGGATGCATTTCCAGTCATCACCTACCTGAATCTAGTAGGAGATCTAAGGCTTTTAGTCCAACTATTGACAGGTTTACATTGGCATGATGAACGGTTAACATTTTAAGAATCAGCCTGGAATAAAAAACAAAATCGCATGACAATGAAAGGTATACAGCAAAGTAAAGGAGATGTCCCAGTGAGGAAGGCACTTGCTGCCTTGCCTGACCAACCTGAGGTCAAGCCCCTGGAGCTCAGAGGACAGCTTAGGGAAATCTGACCATTTCCTGCCTAGAGGTGTTTGGCTTTGTATTGTTGGAAGAAGACGGAGCTGTTGCCATCCACAGTCTCTTTCATACTCAAGAAACAAGTCCTTTGGCATCCTAGCCAAGCCAAGGACTGTTGATATCCTCCCTCCTAGTCACCTTCCTACTCTGACTCTAATCCTCACTGTTCCATTCTGTCAGGACACAGTCCAAGAATGGAGTCGTGGAAGGGGACATTCTGAGTGCTTCTGAGAACACTCGAAGAAAACAGGACAAGAGTCTTGCAGCCTCAATGTCTTCAAAAACATGGAATCAGTCTTGGAATGTGCTTTTGTATTGGATAGGAGTGTATCAGATAGGAGCGAGTTCTCTTCAAATTATTCATCGCAGCTGGCTATTGCCATTTGTTTATATGCCTCTGTGGAAAAACTTCTTTTGGCCGCATGCAGCTCATCCTTGTGGTCGACTGTCACTTTACTCATGTGACTCTGCCTAACCGCTAGGATAAAAACTGTCTGATGCTCTGAATAAAGTTGGCTATTGCATGAGATTTTAGTCAGTGCCTCCACTCTCCAGTGCCAACTAAAGCAGTAAGCACATTCTGAGTCCTTCTCATTGCTTCTCTCTTTGGTATCTATCATCTTTGGAGGGAAAAAGTTTGACAACAGAGGAAAATGTCTTACACAAATTTTGCCAGTGCCTGCTGTAGAGGCCAGGGTTTCTCCCATGGTCACGACCCAGATCTGACTTAGAACAGGAATAAAGACAACAAATGGAGGTGGGGGGATGCATGAGTGACTCTGAATCGTGTTTCCTGTAGAAACAGTTTCATAATCACTCCCAAACACTTGAACTGTTGTGGAACACAAGGAAGTGAGTTTTTCAGCACTCTCTGGTATTGAGGATTCACTAAATTTGAGAAAATCAGAATGACTAATTACAAGTCTACAGTGAGTAAATCCTCACTAAATATTACAGAACTGACGGGGGAAATTTCAAACACCAGTTTGAAAATGGCTTTTTTTGTTTGGTTTGGTTTGGTTTTTTTCCTCAAACCATACTCTTGAGATGGTAGAAATGAAAAAACTAGCAACACCTACATATTAGAAGTAGAGAAACTTGTAGACACTGGGCCCTACAATAACTCACTTCAGAACAGACCCACCTTTGTACAAAATACACATTTTTATCATAAATAGCATAGAATTCAGTTTTTAATAAAACATATTTTTCTCAAGGAAAGTAGCACTGGGGGTAAGGTATTCTCATAACTGTAATTCTGGGTATGAAATTACCTAATGGCAGAAGATACTTTGATAAATATCCAGAAACTATTTTCATTTTTAAGAATTTTCTTAGAAACATTTTTTTTGTTCAAATGTCTTACCGAATTATGGCTATAAATGTGGTCTTATTAAAGATATTATGCTGAGAGCTGCAACCATATGACTGGCCAATCATCACCTAGACTAGGGTTCAGTGGCTGAGAGAGAATAAATTTCCTCTTTCCTATTCCTCCTGAAAGCCACAGTCTCAGTTCACTGACATTAGCATACACAGATACATGCAAATTACACAAGAAAACGGTAGAGCAGAACTCTGAAATGAGTGGTTACAGAACTAACTTCTTGGTTGCCACAATTTTAAAAGATTATAGCAGTTCCACTATTAGTAGTAAAAAGCTTGTTTGGCTTTGTCTTAAGTGGTACTCAAAAATTTATAACTTAGGCATTTGTGTAACTGTATATCTATGTTACTAAAATCATCTCACCTGGTCTTTTACTATCAATTGTAGTTTTCTAGCTCACAAATGAAGTTTATAGATCTCTATAAATATAAATCATTGATTTAAGGAAAAAAATCTGCCTTGAAGGAATTTTCCAGAATGGTTTTGGATGGCCAATGATACTACATATAATTTTCCAGTGCAGCTTATCTTCACGTATCTGTCATACATACCGGTGAATACCAAGGACTTCCCAATCATTTCCAATATCCTGGGGTCCTATTAAGCTTTGCAATGTCCCTGGACAGACTTCTATTAATTTGCACAGAAGTGACCACCCCGCCTGGAAATAAGAAAGGTAAATATTTGCTTTTAAAAGTTTAAATATTTTCGTTTAAAAGACAATGTTCACATGCCTCAGGCTAGCCTTAAACTTGGTAGCTAAGGATGAGCTTGGCCTTCTGATTCTCCTTTCTCCACAAGTAAAATACTGAAATTACAATTCTATACTTCCACACCCAGTTTCTGTGATGTCAGTGAGTGGGATTGAATCCAGGGCGCGGTGCACGAGCACTCTACCAAAGGAGACATGTCACCAGCCCTATACCCACATTTTAAAAGGATGCCAATAGATATGCCAATCATATCATTTTAAATAATCGCTTTAAGACAGGACAAAGCCCTAAAATGCTTTCTCAGAAATGAGAGTGAGGTGTGCACTTTGACTACACATCGCTGTAAAAGCACACTCAAGCGGAACACAAAACCACTCTGGCATTTTTGAATGAATACAAAATACATATCCTTCCCATCTAAATCAAACAAAATAAAGAACAGTTTTAGATGACGCACTAAAATAATTAAGCATGAATGGCTATATTCATACTGTGTTACTTTTTTGGCATAAATATCTGACATAATCTTTCCTATGAATTCAAGATTTTGATTATGGAAAGAGAGGGGTCTTGGAACGGCAAGCTGGAGGAAGCTGGAGACTTCTGTGGCCTTGGGAAACGACTGGCCATGGGTCATAGAGACCTGTAAGTAGCAATGTCCTATGACTGAACCTACATCCATTACTGGGAAAGAAAAGGAGCTATAATAGGCAGAACACCTCAGGGCCCCTTTCATTCCCCTCAACGTCTGTGAACTGTGAGTTCTAATGGTCACAAGTACCCTAAAAACTCTCCAAATATATACATGACATATATGAGTTATCAATGCAGTTTATATACATGTTTTTTAAGAAATACTTGTTGGTTTTATGTGTTTGGAAGTTCTGCCTGCATCCGTGTATACATGCTGCCTTTGTGCCTGATGCCTGAAGGCCAGATGATGTCAGATCTCCCTTACTTTAGTTTGCTTCTCTGAGGCTGTGAAAAACAGAGTAAAGGGCAACTCAGGAAGGAAAGGAAGGCTTTACCTTACAGCTTACAGTCTGCCGTCAGGGAAGCCATTGCTTTGCCAGAGCCTGACAGAGACAGATGTGGATTCTCACAGCCAACCATCGGACTGAGCACCGGGACCCAATGGAGAAGTTAGGGGAAAGACTGAAGGAGCTGAAGGGTTTTGCAACCCCATAGGAAGATCAACAATATCAACCAACCAGAGCTCCCAGGGACTAAACCACCAACCAAAGAATACACATGGAGGGAGGAATTCATGGCTCCAGCTGCATATGTAGCAGAGGATGTCCTTATCTGGCATCAATGGGAGGGGAGGCCCTTGGTCCTGTGAAGGCTGGATGTCCCAGTGTAGAGGAATGCTAGGGCGTTGAGGCAGGAGTGGGTGGGTGAGTGGGGATCACTCCTATAGAAGCACAGGGGGTTGGAGAGGGGCTTTCTAGAGGGGAAACCAGGAGAGGGGATAAGATTTGAAATGTAAATATAAAGTTAAAAAAAAAGAAAGAGCCTGGAGGCAGGAACTGAACCGGAGACTGTGGAGAAATGTGTCCTACAAGCTTGCTCAGTTTGTCTTCTCATACGGTTGATAACAACCTTCTCCAGGGAAGGCACTGCTCACAGTGCACTAGGCCCTCCCACAAACACTAATCCTTCTAGACTTGTCCACGGGCCAGTTTGATGGAGGGAATTCCTCAGTTAAGGTTCCCTCTTCCCAGGGACTCTAGTTTGTGTCAAGATGACAAAGACTAACAAGTATGAACTGGTAAGAGAAATAATATGGATGAAAACCACCATATGGGCACTGGGAACCAAGCCAGGATCTTCTGAAAGAGCAGCACGTGTTCTTAATCACTGAGCTATCACTTCAGCCCCCGTTTAAAAAACTCTTCACCTCAGACCATTAGACATGATCTCAACATCGACAAACCATTCTTTACCTCTGAGGGGAAAATACTAACTTCTCATTCTAACTCAAAGATTAACCCATGCTTCTCACTGCCTCTGTAAATCTAAATTCCCTCCCATTCTCCCTATGGGTTAAGGAACCATAGTTGACAAGGCCAGGACTCCAAACAGAAAACTGCTATCAAGGTAGCCTGCACAATTAATGAAAGGGTGAGTGAAAGACTCATGACAAGTATTAAAGTGATAAAAATCCTGGAAGTAAGAGTAACCGTGAGACAGAACTACTCAAGGAGAGAGAAAACGTGGCAGAGTGGTGAGAATGCAGCCACATTTCAAACTGCGTGGTCTGCAGATGAGCCAGGCACTAATGCCTGAGACCCCGTGCAGGGGAGAAGATGGAGGCGGAATGAGGTTGGAGAGAGGACTGAAGAAAAATGATGCAAAGAGTCAGTGTCGAGGTGGGAGATTTATATTCATTTGACATTGGGACACATTTGCATGTTTCCATGAGCAGACAGGGGGCATCTCACAAAGATAAAAATCTGTATGATCTCTCCACAGTTTTACCTCTTTATAGCATTCTTCACTCTAAGGTCTCCGTACTATGAGGATATTTTAATCAAGCATGAATCGTCTCCTATGGCCACTACTTCTGCTCAAATAATAATTATTTTCTTAAAGAAGAAGACAGAAATATCTAGCAGTCACTTTTTATTGATATTTAAGTTGGATACCCTCCTCCATGTCAGCAGAACCGACATTAATAACGAAACTGTCATAGAAAGCAACTCTTCCTACAATTTTAAAAGGCTACCTGAAGCCTTTTCCCCAGGCATTTAAAAGAAAGTTTTGCATTCTGATGAGCTTCCAGTGGAGAAACGTTATTATAAGATGCTAAACTCATGTCCGTACCTGCGCGGCTGACTCACTGAGAAAACCTGCTTTGCTCGGATTGCTGAAGCTACAGCATCAATAACTGCTTGCCAAAAATAAAAGATGCATTCGAGCTGCTAAGCCTGTAATCGATGAGCGGAACTTTAGTGACTAAGGGAAACGTCTGGCAGCAAAGCCGGCCTAGCAGCCAGAGCATTACTCTCTCAATTAGGAAGTTACCTTTCACAGGGAGAAAGTTTAACCCTGTACAGCTATTATAGGCAAGGCTGTTATTCTCTATAATGGCGCTATAAACCCAAGCATCGCATTCACAAATGGTGTGGAAAAGTCAAGGGGTTGGAGAACATTTATGTCACTTAGTTTATAGTTTATTTTGCTCTCCTTTTTCAAAGACTGGAAAAGGAGAAGTAAAATCGAGTAGCAAAATAACATGACTAACACGAGGAGACGTGCACAGGGCGAACTTGAGAGCAGCCCTACAAGATCCGCCTTTGTAAAGACGTACTGATAAAGCAAAGTGTAAAAATCCAGAGTACAGGATGTCATGTTGGATGACTCTAACAAGAAACCTTAACATATACGTCTGGAGAGAAACTCACCAAGCTCCTTACCTTCACCAAGACATTCTCATTTGGTGTTTCTAGCTAACTGGATTGCAAGAAATAAGAAAGGATACGCATACTACTCACACCAATTATGTGAAGAGATTTAAAAGAAGATACTACTTTCAAGTAGAGTGTTGAAAATCTCAGTAGAGAAAGAACTGGTTCTATAACCCTTTGATAAGACCAATGGCAATCTAGTCACTGTATCTGCTCAGTCTTTGTAGCAAACCATTGGACTTCTGCTTGCTCACACAAAAATCTTAGTAAGTCCAGAACTAACTGATAGAGATTTTGAAGGCACGATCATATTTGAACTCTTGCTTTATTACAAAGCACCCACAGGGACTGAGTAGTCCAACAAAATCAATATGAAACTAAGACTTTGGTCAACTTTCTTCAAGGGCAATGAAATTCCAGTAAGAACCAACTGTGCATATGCATAAAGCCCTTGCAAATAGACACAAACACGGAAAGTTCTGACTTTATTCTGCTAAATTATCAAACCAAAGGGAGCTGCTTTCCAGTAGACTTTACAGCTGACCACCCCACAAGAAGGTGGCAACAGCAGTTGAACTGCTGCAGGTAAGTGTGGCCGCACTTGGCCATTTTCTAAAATCAAGAACTAGAATGTCTTGGTTGACTGGGTAGCTTACTGGTAGAGAGTATGTCCGGTACATGCAAAGCCGTGTGTTTAATTGCCAGCACCAAAAATGTAGAGGGGGATGGAGAGGGAAGAACGAAGGACAAAATGGAGGAGGAGGAAGAAGAAGAAGAAGAGAAGGAGGAGGAGGAAGAGAGAATGAAGAAGAAAAAAGAGTGCAGTAGAAATGATCAAGGGGGATGAAACAGGGAAAGTCGGGGTGGAGGCAGGGAAGAGAATATTAAAGGATTTGGGGATATAGATCAGTAATCAAAATAATACCATTAGCACATATAAAGTCGTGGATCTTGATTCTCAGCACAGAGAAAGAAGGAGGAGAGAGACGGAGAAAGTGCAAAGACAGACATGGGGCACATAGGGAAGAAAAGAAAGGAGAAAGAATTAAGCAATGGATATATGCTCCAGATTCCCCTGAGATCTCAGGTCCACAACTCCCTTCTGTGTTCAGTTGACTGAAAATCAAGGTCCAGTTTTCCCCAGTGGTACCAAGCAGGCGCGAGTCTACCAAGTATGGGTCTTGGCAGTGCAGGCGGCCAGAATTAGATATGTTTGAATAGGAAGCAAGAAGGATGATGTAGGTGGGGAGCAGAAAGCACCTTCAAAATGATTCATAGTCAGGGGGTGGGGGGGGGTAAAATTCAGACTCTCAGTGCTAAAAAAGAACAGCATCTTTATCATACCTCCATCTTCCTCTTGCTTTCGTTTGATAATAACCTGATAGTCAGATAGGAAAACTTCACATTTGGAAAAATAAAAATATTTACTGCAGATAAAAGTGCACTTTTGTAAAAGAAAATTAGAGCCAGGTATGGTGGCATATACCTGCAATTATAGCACTGGGGACCCAGTGGCAGGAAGATGGCAAGTTCCAAGTAGTCTGGGCTATACTGTGAGAACCTGGGAGGGTTGGGAATGTTGGGAGGAAGAGGAGGAGGAGGAGGAGGAGGAGGAGGAGGAGGAGGAGGAGGAGGAGGAGGAGGAGGAGGAGGAGAGAATTTGGAGACTGAGAGATGTCTAGCCACTAGAATGAATATGATATGAAGGAATATTCTCCCTATGCCTCCAGCTCTTTCCCTACAAGTAAGTAGGTATTACTTACAAGTAAGTAAGTCTCGGTATTTGGATGACAAAACTGATTTCAGTTCCCCAAATCACAAAACTCTAAAGGAAGGTAGCACCTTCAGAAGTAATTCTGTTCTGACTGAAAGTCATTCTTACTTATCTGCGTCTGCTTTAAAATCACATTTAATTACATAGCCTACTTCTGGACTTCCTGTGACACAGATCCAGAAGTTATACTTTTGCATCCACTCCGAATGACGACAGCTGCAAAGTAGAAATGTAAACATGGCAGAGGAGGAGGCATTCTGGAAACATCCTTTCTTTAGATACTGGGGGGATACACTTTAGGAAGAATCCTAGAACTGTGCCTTCTAATTTAAAAGTATAAAAGCAAGCTGACCCTCTAAAAGTTTGCTGTTTACTTGACTGTTTTACTACAGTTTTTAATTACCCTCCCTTGCTGTAAATATTCCCTGCACCGCTCTATCAGAAGATCACTGTATATTAAGGAGCATTCTTAGAATAGCTTGGAAGGTTAATGAGCTCACCTTGCCAATAAGAGAACTGTTTTCATATTGCTATTACTGCCACCCAGACTATGTCAGTTAATAAAGTTGCTTCTACTCTGCTAACAATTGGGATTTCCCCCTCTTAAAGAAATCTCAAGGACCCGCGACATAAGGCCTATCATAGAAGAGTCTTCGGAACAGAAGGGAAGCCCCGTTTACCTGCTGAACGCTGGCGACTCTCATGTAGGAGTCCAGGACAATCAACAGAGGCACGTGGAAACTTTTACCTTCAAATAACTTGGAGGCTGAAAAAGAAGGGTGCAAATGGGGAATGAAAACAAAGTCACAGCCCACAGCATCCTCTCCATCTTCCCAGGATCTCAGCTCCTTCCTCCCTGAAGGAAAGGAGTGGGCTGCCCAAGATTAACACACAAGTGCAGGATAAAGTTTGCAGAGGAGGGAGGGGTTGCAGGCTTTACCGCGATCGGAGTAGGTGAACACCAGCATGTCCTCCAGTAGCTGAAGCAATGTCTCGATCTGCTTGCCTTCCTGGACATTATTCAGCCTGACTATCAACTTCTTCAGAGCCTCCTCCTCCTCTTCCTCGTCGCAGCCCTGACAGGCTCCACTGGCCATGGTGAGGCCGGCCAGGACTGCGGTGAGCTGGGAAGGCTCCTGCTCTCCGCCGATCTGCTCGGCCGCCTCTGCTGCAGGCCCAGCCCTCGGTCCTCGGCCGCGCCCAGACGGCGACAGCGACCGCCCCTGCCCAGTCTCAGCCCGGCCTGCCCAGCCGCATCGAGCCGCTGGGAACTCCGCCGGGGGAAAAGCGAAAGCCACTGTCACCCCGCGATCTAAGAATAGCAACGGGGCGTTGGGAAAGGAGGACACCGCCCAGTTGGCCCCTTTCAGGAAAGCGGTTTCTTTTAAGAGTTCCCCCTATAGGGAGAGGAGTAATTTTCTCCCCAAAGAACGCAGCGTTTAACAATCAAAATCGGCCAGCTACAAGGGCTTTAGGAGTAAGAGTTGTTTGCTTGCTGGGTATCTGGAGCTCTGGTTGCCAAAAGGCCTCTCGGCTGTTTTGAGTTTGCAGGCAGGGATCTGGGAGCTCTGATTCAGCTCTGCTCTGAAGGATGGAACTCAGCACAGTCAGTGAAACAAAGGTTGGAAGAAGCAGCCCTTAAAAGGCCTTCCTGGTCCGAAATAGTTATTAGTACTGATGTCCGGACCTCTAAAGTTAAAAGGGATATTCTGAAAGCCGGAGCAGCTTCTAATTCCAGCGCTTGGGAGGTGAAGACAGAAACCCAAGAAGTCGGAGGCCATCCTTGGCTCATTCAAGTTCAAGGCCAGCCTGGGCTACATGAGCCTACCTAGAAAGAAGGAATGGGAGGGGGCAAGGGGAAGGAAAAAGTGAAGGAGGAAGAAGTAGAGGGAGAAGAGAGAGGGAGAAGGAAGGGGAAGGAAGGACAGGGGGACAGAGAGAGGGAGAGAGGAGGGGAGAGGGGGAAGAGGGAGGAGAGGTTGAGGAGGAGGAGGAGGAGGAGGAGGAGGAGGAGGAGGAGGGGTCAGGGGACAGACTTGGAGGGCATAGTGCTAAAGCATTCCTGTGAAGAAGGTGTTGCATTCCAAAAAGAAAATGCTCAAGTATTAAGGTCAAGAAGAGCAGTCTCTGGTACAGTGCTGTAGTCAGGGCTTGGATGATCTATGGTCTCAGATGACCCAACCTCGAGGTTGTTTACACAGGAGGAGAATTAGACCAAGTAAGCGGTTCATGACTTCTAGTTCGTTTACATCCTGATGACAATTCCAAAAGGACGAGGATTTCTTTCCTTACTGAGGCGATGACTTTGGGATGGGTAAGTGGGAGGCTTGCAGTAACCCCAGAGGTTGAGGGGTTGCGGGGGAGGGGTGGGGGTGGGGCAGGTTGAGAGCCAAGAGCCAACTTAAGTCCAGGTTGAAGGTCTGTCCACACTCTGCACTTTCAGCAGAATAAGAATGCAAGTTTCCATCAGCCTGGGTACTGAGTGCTTTTTGTTGCCAAGGGTTTTCACCTTTGTGTACGTACTAAAATGTTTATATTTGCAAGGATAGATAGTGAGGATTTGCTTCCAAGTAACCCGTGATTGAAGGGCGGGGTCACAATAGGAAGAATTGGACAGGAGATAACAACTTCGGAACTGGGAATTATGGACAGGTAAGAGATAAATTCCTGTGGTATTGCATCTCTCTGTGTGCAATTTTCCATAATGAAACAAAACTCCCAACTGATGACCTTTATGAGACCTATTACCTCTTCTGTGTGCTTTCTTGACATGATTCAACTTCAGGGGATTAAATACCTTATATTTTCTTTCTCTTTTTTCTTATTTTATTCACTTCTCATTAACACACACACACACACACACACACACACACACACACACACACACCTTGCCAGAAATTGAGACCCTTCAAAAGAAAATTCTAAGTGACACCGTGTTTCCCAAATCCCCTGCTTCCTTCATCCACCTGTAGGACTCCACACCCAGCAGGCCACCAAACAGGGTGTACTCTGAGCTCTCTGCTGCAAACATTTGCCAGAAGCCACTACATCTTAGGGCAAAGTATCCTTGAGTTTTAAACGGGATTAATTGATTGACTAAAATTCCAAGACTCATTAACTTCCCGGTTAAAGAGAATGAAGATGGCTGCAGGCAGAAATTCATGACTAAGTATCCAAAGAATAATAAAATAGCACTAAATATTTACCTAATTTCTGAGGAAGAAAGAAAGAAAACTGACATGGCCAATCACCAAATTACAGATGGGCTAAAAAGCAAATAAAAATTAATTAGGAGGCACTAGATATTAAACGCTATTTAAGTCTGCATTCATAAAAAGCAAAGGCAGGGATAGAAGACACATGACGTTAACATTTGTGATTCATTAGAATTTAGATATTCTGCTATCAGAGGAAAGAAAAGGGTAACCAAAAGGAAAATGGTAAATGGGTGGGGAGTTTTTAGTATATCACTGGAGAGATGCCACCCTCTAGGCATTTCAAAGAAGATGTAAATTTACTGTAAATAAGCAGGAAGTCTAAGAGAAATATGTTCATCTGTAAAGAATGTGCTGAGGAAGATCACTGCAATTTTGTGTGTGAATTAACAATGAGAAACAGAGCTGGGCGTGGTGGCTCACGCCTGAAATCCCAGCACTTGGGAGGCAGAGGCAGACGGATTTCTGAGTTCGAGGCCAGCCTGGTCTACAGAGTGAGTTCCAGGACAGCCAGGGCTACACAGAGAAACCCTGTCTCAAAAAACCAAAAAAAAAAAAAAAAAAAAAATGAGAAACAGAATGGGGAATAAACCTAGATATACAAATATAGAAACTTTGGCAAAGAAATGATGAAACTCTTAAAATGCATAAATAAATGAGAATGTCACATCAATAGGAAGGCTTAATACTGTCTCTTAACAGTGACAAAAATATAACATTAATCACATCCATCTATATTACAGCAAGTCCTAAAGGTTAGAGTAGCCCAGGCACTTGTGAAAGAATTGTTCAAATAGCCATGATTCAGGGACATAGTATCCTTTGTGTATCTGTGCCCCAGAGGAAGAAACACTGACACTGGGGTCACAGATGGGGCAGGCCCAGGAAGTACAGTTTATCCAGCTCAGAGTGACTTCCTGTGAATCAGGAACAGGTGTTTGTTTGCTTACAGACACACAGAGGGCACCAAGTTAGATTTCAATTTGAGGCTCCACACATTCCATTCTGAAATCCCTAAATATGCTAGAGTGTGTACAATGTATGAAGTTTTCTCTTATCATCAAATTACTTGGATAAAAGGACAGGGAAAGTGTATCACAGTATAGAGTATTACTAAGACCGGAGGATGTGTGAGAAATATGTGTGTGTCTGCATGTGTGTGTGTGTGTGTGTGTGATGATATATATTTAGAAAAATAACATTTAGTATAATAATGTATTATCCCTAATTATTATTCTAATATAACCAACTCAGTCTGTACAATGTTACTTGTATGTATATTTTTCATGTATTGGACAACCAATTTTTATGCATCTTCCCCAAGTAATGCTATTTCTCTTCATTTCAGCATTCCTTATTTACCTATAGCTCTTTTTGCATACTTGAAGCCTGTGGTCTTTCCCTCAGGCACCTTGGCATTAGACAGTGCTGTTTTCCTAGTTCAGGCAGTCTTCTTGGTGAGACTTTATGGGTAGCTTTAGACATTACTAGGAGGTACAATCTCACAGCAAACTTCCTGATCCTCTGGCGACCACAATCTTTCCACTTCTTCTTGCACAGTGTTCCCCTAAGCCTTAGTTTCCAAAGTATTTTGTAGATAAATCCATTAGAACTAAGATTCACAACTCAACATTTTGATTGTCTTTTGTTTTCTGTAACAGTCCAAATCTGTTGCAAAGAGAAGTTTCCTCGATGAGGGGTGAAGACTACACTTACTTGTACATATAAGGACAAATATTTAGAATGTAGTTATGGGTTAGGTTATGCATGTTTAATGAGGTAGTGGTTATAGATTCTCCTCCAAGATCCATGACTTCATTAGTCTTGGACAGTTGGCTCAGTTACTGGTTTGCCTCTTGGTGAGTGATTCTTAGTCCAATTAGAGAATTGTTTACCAAAAAAAATATCCATGTAACTGCTGAAGACTTGGGGCTGTCAGCTGTGCTCATCTCATAAATACAGTAAGTAAGTGGGACTGTTGGCAACTTCTTTCCACTGGAAGCTTGCATGGCACCGTCTGATGCCGTACAGCTAGTCCTGAGAGTGGAGGCATTTAGGTCAATTCCAGGCAGGGGCCTCTGGGTTCTGCCTCTAAAGCATATGCTGTCCTCAGCAATAGGGATTCACCTTCCGTATCCTGGGGGAAAGCAAGGACAATAGCCACCTGTATGTCCTTGGAGTCTCTTGGACAGCATTCTATAACAACTCAAAAGAACACTTGTCATGTCTGGTGTTGGTTTTATTTTAAGGTGGACTTTGGCTTTTAGAGGAAGCATTATCAGACTAGATAAAAAGATTTCATTTGGACTATATTGTATATTTACATACAAACTTAAGTGTATATTAGGGTTTCATTTTTTAGGTAAATAGTTAATAAATGTTTCCTTATTACTTCTTCAGATATCTTTCTTATTTCACCATGCTTCTGTATTTATCTCTCTACTTCCTAGTTAAAGCACTTCTTCCTTTTTTTCCACTCCTCAATCATTCCCTGACATTTCCTCTCTATGGCTTCCCCTCAATCCCGCCCTCAGCAAGGGCTCCTTTCACTTTCCTGGTTTCTGCAGTTACTCTAGGATATGTACTCACATCTGAAGTTTAGGAGCTAGAAGTCTCCGATCCAAAGGAACAAATGATGTTTGTCTTCCCATGTCCAGGCTACCACAGTAGCTATTATCTTTGCCAGTTCCATCCATTCATCTATAAAGTTCATAGTTTTATCTGTCTTTATGGCTGAATAGTATCCCATGGTTTGTAGTTTCATTCTTTCAATTGTTGGCTGGAGGACATCTATTTTGTTTCCATTTCCTATCTGTTATAAACAGAGTAGCAATAAGTGGAACGGAGCAAGAATTGAGAGAGTAGGGTGTCCTTTAGGCATAAAGAGAGGTATAGATGGGTCCTATGGTAGATTTAGTTTTAGATTTTTTTTTGAGAATTCTCCTCAGCAATTTCCACAGTGGCTACACCAGTCTGACAAACCTGCCCAACAGTTACCAACAGTAAATGAGGTACCCTAACTGCCACATCTCCTTCAGCATTTGTTGTCTGTTGTTTTGTTATTCTTTGCCATTATGACTGGGGGTAAGATGAAGTCTCAAAGTTCTTTTGATTTGCATTTCCCTAACTGCTTGGGAAGATGAATATTTTTAAGACATTTCTTAGCTACTTTTTTCTTCTTTTGTGACTTTTCTGTTTATTTTCCATGTTAATTTTTTGAGTGAGTCATTTTTGTTGTTTCATTTTTTATAGTTATATATATTTTGGATATTAATCTCTGTCAGGTATATAGCTAGCAGACATGATCTCCCATTCTTTGGGTGTCTTCTTCACTTGGTTGGTTATTCCTTTAGCTGTGAAAAAGCTGTCTAGTTTCATGAACTGACAAGGCTACCACTTGTCAATAGCTAGCCTTAATTCTTGGGCAAATTCGGTTCTATTCAAAAAATCTTTTCCTGCACCTATGCCATGTAAGATACTGCCTCCTTTCTTCTAGTAGTTTCAGTGTTTCAGATTTCACATTGTGGCCTTTGATCCTTTGGAGTTAGTTTTTGTGCAGAGTGATACATATGGGTCTAATTTAATTCTTTTCTGCATGTGAACAATTATTTTTTCCAGCACCATTTGTTGAAGATGCTTTCTTTTCTCCAGGCTATGTTTTTGGCTTCTCTGTTGAATACAAAATGGCCAGAGTTAAAATGTTACAATGAGGCAAGTGTCATATAATAACAGTACTCTAGTATTATAAAATACGGCTAGTCTTACCCTGTGCTGGCTGGTTAATCTTTTGTCAACTCAGTCAAACTAGATACATCTGGAAAAGGGGAATCTCAGGGGAGAAAATGTCTCTATGGATTTGACCTCTAGCTAAGTCTGTGGGACATTTTCTTAATTAATCACTGATGCTCACACCTCTGCAGGAAGCACCTCCCCTGGGCAGGTGGTCTCAGGTTGTGTAAGAAAGCAGGGTGAGAAGGAACATGAGGAGAAATACAGTATGGCGTCTTTCCTCTAGGCTCCCTGCTTCCAGCTTCCTGCTTCCAGGTTCCTGCTTCAAGTTCCTGCCCTGATTCCCTTTAGTATAGGTAAGCCATGACCTGGGAACTGTGAGATAAAATACTTCCACCCCCACTTCCCCACCCCGCCCCCCAGGTTGCTTTTGGAAATGGTCTTTATCACTGCAATAGAAAGCCAACTAAGGTTTCTATTTTACAGATATATAGTTCTCTAATAAAATATACAAAAATTGTGCATTGGAATAATATCTTCTAGGAAATGAATCTAAAGCCAGGTGGTGGCATACACCTGTAATCTAAGCTACTGAGTGGTGGAATCAGTTACATTGTGCCGTGGTTGGTTTCTACTGCTCTGACACGGGGAGGAAATGCAACATTTGGCTTCAACTACAAAGGCTCTGATGCCCTCTTCTGGCCTCCTCGGGCACCTGCAATCATGTGTGTATATATTACACACACACACACACACACACACACACGCACCATAATAAATCTTTGAAAATATTATAGGGCCAGGTTGTTACACAACTCGGCAGGACACTTACTGAGTATGGGTGAGACTCTGGGTCAGATCCTCAGCAAATGCACGATAATTACTATCAATAATAATGCAAAGAAAACTGGAAAACACAGTCTTTTTTACTCTACTGGTAGCCAAGCTGAGACTTGATGCGACTATATGGGAAAGCACATTAGTTAGCCAACTCCAGGCACCGACAAAAGCAAGAAAAGGTAGTAAGGACTGAACTAAAAAAGACCTATTTGAATGATCTAATTTCAAGGACACACCCCACATATAAGCATTTCACACAATCAAAACAGCACAGACTAAACAGACATGGAAACATAATTCCCCGGCTCCCCAAAAGACACTGAATTGACTACAAGCAATGGCCTAAGACAGCCTCAGTCTCAAAATCCCTCACGGAGGACTGACACTTCCTCAATGATGCCCTCCAAGTTTTGTCTCTACCCACACCTCCACAGATGTCCCCAGCACAGTGCAGCCACCTCGTGAATAGGGACTTGGATGATAAAGGAACAGAAATGGAGAAGAGGGGATAAAGTAGCTCCCTGAAGCATCACTCAGAGGCAGAGATGGACTGACATGGGCATCTCAGACCCCAGTGCGGTCCCCACTGCTTTCTATTTCTGGATCAAATTTCCTTAAACCAAAGGGAAGCCATGCAACTATTTTGTGAGCGCCACGTTCTCCAAAAGCGATGTTTCCAGTTTCTGCAGTGAATAACATTTATAACTATATTTGAGTTATATTTTTCTCTATATTCACTGAAATAATCTTATTTCAATCAAGCATAAGTTATTTTGAATGTAGGAAGGGGGCATGTTTACAGTCTCTGAGAATTAAATGCCAGGCATATGTTCTAATTTCTTTGTTGACCTTAAAAGCTTGATCCTCCTGCTCCGGCTTCTACCTGTTGGAATTTACTGACATGAGCCACTGGGCTTGAGTTAATTTTCCTATTGCATTTGAATAGTGAAAATATCATGGAGAAATATACTGGGGCTAAAATCATACATTAATTCGCCCCAAACAGATCATTGATTTCATATTGCTAGACATATTATAGGTCATCAGAGATATTTGTTAAGTGAAGCAATATGATTAGACAAGGCATTAATTTCTGCTGGTAAAGCTATATTAAGATGAATAAAACTATGACTCTTTATATTTCACTCCCTGTCAGAAAAAAAAATGTAAAGTTTGTTTTGAGAAGCACAGTTTTTACAAGTCAATTAATGACATCTTCAGACTGTAGTTATATATTCTTGTCAAACATAAGGGTCTTTATAAAGTAAAGGCACAGACACACTTCCTTTACAAATAAACACAGGGGCCAATCTTTCACCATAGGTCCTATAGATACTCAATTCTTCAGATGTTATCTGTTATCACAAACAAAAGATTTGAATTAAGCCTACTAATAGAAGCATATATATTTATAGTGCATTTACTATTTAATTGTTTAATTACTTTAGAGCACCTTTCTAGACTATCCCACTGTCAATTAAAAAGACTATCGCACTGTAATTGTTATAATAAAAGCAAGGGGAAAAGCTACACCTCCTTGAGAAGCACAGTAAACACTGAGCATGCCCAGAGGATGTTAGGTGTAAATGAGGAAGGGACCTGGGAGCAAAGGCAAGGGCGGGTAGAGAGAAGGGGGAAAGGTAGCTCACAGTCAAAGGGGAAGTTGGGGGGAGGGGAGTGTTTACCAGCAAGGTTAAGAGCAGGAAGGGCTGAATTGTGCTCTTGAGATTGGGTAACAGAGGTGTTTTACTGGGAACAATCTGCACCAAAGTGATCCCCAAAGGCCAGCTGCAGCATACCTGCCCATCCCCCACTACATTTGTGTGGGAATAGCAAGAGATTTACAAGTGGGCTGCTTTCTTTGGTTATGAATGAAGTGCTATATTTTACATTTAAAGTTACTTTGAAAGGTGTTCTGATTCACTTGCCTCTTACTAATTTCTACATTCTAATGTCTCCCTTTCCCTCAAATGAGTCCTCCCCCCCAAAAAAGTACAAGCATCATCCTTCCAGAAAGAGAACTAAAGTAAGTTGCTATTAGCAGTTAGGAGATGTTCTTTAATTGCACACAGAAAAGAAGCATTAAAACAGAAGAGAAAAATATCCCACCTCCACCCTGTCAAAAGAGAATAATGTTATTGACATTCTAAATGTAGAAACCACAGGAGCTGGCTTCAAATCCTATAGAATTCAGGGAAAGGTTGAGGATTAAAATGAACCAGATCATCAGATAAGACCAAAAGCACTGAAATCACTTTGAAGAGAAGTCCCAGGACCCAAGTGAAAACATACTCTTAAAGATTTTATGATCCCAGCACTTGGGAGGCAGAGGCAAGGTGGATTTCTGAGTTCAAGGCCAGCCTGGTCTACAGAGTGAGTTCCAGGACAGCCAGGGCCACACAGAGAAACCCTGTCTTGGAAAAAAACAAAAACAAAAACAAAAACTAAAGATTTTATGGATTTTTATTCTCTGTATGTGTTTTACTTGTGTATAGGTTTGTGTACCATTTACACGACCAGTGAGCAGGAAGGGCAGGAGAGGGCACTGGATCCCATGGAGCAAGAGGACAGATGACTATGAGCGTCCATGTGGGTGCTGGGAAACAAACCTGTGTCCTTTGCAAGAACAGCAAGTGCCCGTAACTGCTGAGCCATCTCTTCAGGCTCCAAAACACTGTATTTAGTGATTAAATACACTGACATATCTCAAGGCCAAATGCACTTCTCTGGGAGATGTTGAATCATGAGAGCAAGGAAGCAACAAAAGAGACCAATTTGAATAATGCTCACCTAGGAAAATCACGACTATGATTAATTTCGGCTGAGGCAAGCATGAAAACATGCCTTGACATGGCTTTTCAACCCTCTGGAAAAGTCACCCTATTACTAAGATGGAAGGATGGATCAATGAGTTAATAGTTATGGCAACATTTTATTATCAATCTGCTATGTCATATGTGACATTAAAGTGCGCCTTTCATTTTAGCATTTGGAAGGCAAAGGGAGGCAAATCTATGAGTTTGAGGCTAGATTAATCTATATAGTGAGTTCTAGGGAGCCAGGACTACGTTATGAGAACCTCCCTCAAAAAAGAAAGAGATCCATTATACACTAGACACTACCAGAAGTTGACAGAATGGACATCTAGGTCATTAGGGATGTTTAGTGTGTAAGCAGAAGTCACTCTGAAAATACATGAAGGAAAGAAAACATTTTAAATAATAAAGAAAAAATGAAAGAAAGGCTTCTTCTAACCAATATGACTGGCAAGGCTTGAAGGTGAAAGAGAGAAAAGAGGGTTCCTGAAACTCAGCAGTGTTTAGCACAGCTTGAGCCAGAAAGGAGTGTGAGCCTGAGATGTGTCACAGGTTCAGTTTCCCCAAGGCTCACTCTGATCTGGGGAGTGTGAGGAGTTCTAGGCTTTCACTGTGTTGTTGTATTCTTTATAGACATTTAACAGAGATGCTGGTGGTCATCTAGGAGGTTATCAAGCACAAAGATGGAGAAAGAAATGAATGTCCAGGAGAGACAGAAGATTGAGACACAGACAATGTTGGTATCATCCACCCCACCAGTAGACACCACATATAAAGTGGGGCTGAGGGAGAATGAAGAGGTATAGGTGAACTGGGTATGATTTTCTAGGAGAATCAGCCATGTGTATATATGTGTACACATTATAAAGGGGATTTGATAGAATGGCTTGCACACCGTGAGGGCTTGGGAGTCCAGCAGTGGTCCTCTTCCCCCTGAAATGCCTGAGAACATGATAATCTCACTGACTAAAACTGATGTGCCAGCAGTCCCCATCCGGCATTGAGGGTATGAAAGAATCCTAGAGGATCACTGGTATTCAATCCAAAATATTTGCCTATTAGTTCTTTCTAGATCTAATACATTGATAATCTACATCAACCAGAAGACTAGGAGGAAAGATGTGGCTATAAGTAAGTTTTAAAACAACTTAAAAACAATAAATAATACAGAGAGGAAAATATATACAGTCTCCCAAAAATTACACAGTGGGAAAATATCAGTACCTAGGACAGTGCTCTAAGACCCACTCTGTTGTCCACTGTGCTTGGAGGCTTAAACTGATCATCACAGTCCTGTAGTCTGGGATGATCAAGAGCAAAGAGCAAACGAATTTGGTGTGTACTGAGGTCTCACTCATGACTGCCTTGTAGTGAAAACTAGACATGGTAGACGAGAACACCCGTGTTCTCGTGTGGTAGAAGGGATGGCAGAGCATCAGTTCTCATCCTTGTTTCACCATGGGCCTTTTTGAGTGTTATCTCTTTAAATACACCAATACCATTATGTGATCAATGCCTATGCTATCACTGCTATAGCATACGGTCCCAGTTTTCAGCCTTGGAACAACTGACAGTATGTACTGCATAGCCTAGCTCTGCCGTGGGCTGGGCCATCTAGGCTTTTGTGACTGCATTATTGTATGGCGACACTGGTGTGAACACAATGACAATATCCACAGTAACACTGCTCGTGAGCAGATCCCCACTGCTAGTGATAGATGGCTATAAATGGCTTAAACAACCTTAGATTTAGTGACACGGTTTTTCAGGATTTTGTCCAACCTAGTAGAGTGATTCTCAACCTGGGAGTTGTGACCCCTTGGGGATGAAGGGCCCTTTAATAGGGGTCACCTAAGACCATTGTACAACACGGATATTTACATTATGATTTATAACAATAGCAAAATTACAGTTACGAAGTAGCAGTGAAAGTAATTTTGTAGTTGAGGAACTGTAAATTATGTTAACAGGTCGCAACATTAAGGAAGGTTGAAAGCCACTGTCTTAGAAAGTAGTGAAGATGGAATTTAAATCTGTAACTTTATCACTTGGAGATGGTCCTTTCTAGCAATGGGCAGTCGTCAATGCACCAACAGGCCATTGCTTGAGGTACCAGATCACAACTACAATGGATGCCATCTCAGTGCTTGGCAGACAGCATTACAGAACTAAGACTAGTCTAACTCTGACTCACTGGAGAAGTCTGCCTTATTCCATAATCAATCTGATTTCTCAATGCAGACACCCCTTTCAAAATATTAAGCACTAATAACAAGCCCAAGTTGAAAGCAGAAATTTCCCCTTTCTTAGTTCACACAGAAGTGGATCTGCGCTGCTGAAATGGGTGTATTTGATATTGCAATAAAGGAAGTGAAGCCAGAGTGAGGCCAGGAAGAAGCTTTTCAAGATAGGGACCATACTAGGAACTGTTGTCGTCCTCTATAAATATCATGTAGGGCTCATAAAACCCTTCACTGCTTACTGAGGTGTAAGCTAGTGGACTCACAGATCAGAGATGATTTCCCTGGTGAACCACTAGCTGTAGTAGTGTATACACAAAACATAGCAGGAAAAAGAAGAGCTCCTCAGAGAGTTAGTGGAGGTGAGCAGTCACTCCACAGCCCAAGCAAGTTCTCCAGCACTGCTGTGCAGAAGAGCCTGAGCAGCCTGGACCCTGGTGACCTCAGAGACACACTGTTCCCCACATCCCACCTGCTGGGATTTGCTTCCTTTGACCAACACTCTACACCCCTCAGTGGAGCACCTTAGACACACTTCTGTGTGAAACAAGAAAGGGGAAACTTACTTTGACTTTTGTCGTATGTTTATATTTTAAGTATTTTGACTCTGGAAATTACCCAGTTTAAAAATAGGCCTGGTGACGCACACATCTGCAATTTGAGAACGTGGAAGGCTGAGGCAGGAATATGGCTATAAACTCAAGTGGGGGCAGCCAGAAGTGCATAGAAATAACCCTCTCAGAACTATACAGCTAAGACACACACACACACACACACACACACACACACACACACACACACACACACTACTCAACCAGATTGATTATTTTACTAGATGCAACCAAAGACAAACAACCCTCTCAGAACTATACAGCTAAGACACATACACACACACACACACACACACACACACACACACACACACACACACATACAAACACACACACATTACTCAACCAGACTGATTATTTTACTAGATGCTACCAAAAGCATACAGCCCTCTCAGAACTACACAGCTCAGAGCTCTAACAACTTTGACCCTTACCTGCCAGGAGATTTGCTCAACAATAAAAAAAAAAACCTAATTCCTCCTAACTGATTAGGCTAAAATCAGGTCTTCTATCAACTAAACCTATCAACATTTGAAATTTTAAATGACCTAAATATGACACGATAACAGAAGCTTCTGCCTTGCTGGTAACTGAGATCCAGGTTGCAAGGGGTAGGAGGATTCCAAGGAGTGTTTTGTCTATTCAAGGTAGTTGTACGGAAAGTCTGTTTTATTCAGCTGGACTGATAGCCACAGTGTGAAGCAGAGTTTGAACCTGGCATTTAGAGGACGCTCAGGAGCAATCCCTAGGTTGAAAGGTCATCTCAAGCCATGCTTTCCTGGTGATACAAAGGTGGCCTTTACAGGTACCCTTACGTCTACAAGCTGTCGTGGGGCATGCCAGTGATGCCAGCACTTGGAAGGCTGAGGCAGGAAGGTTTCAAGGGCTGCATGGGCTACAGTAGTGAGTTCCAGGAAAGCCTGAGATGTGAGAGCTTGACTCAAGAAACTCAACAACAGAACCAATAATGTCATAACTATCTAGGGAGTAAACTGATTTACCAGGGGACAGGGTAGGCTGGGGTGTGGCTTAGTGGTAGACACTTATTTAGCACACCTGGATTTGGTACTCAGGCATACAAAGCAAAACAAAGCATGGCAAATTTGATTTGGGGAGTTTGTATTCATTTATATTAGCTTATTAATTTATCTAATCTCCTGTTATACAAGAGCAGGCCAAGCTTCAGTGAATCCCCTTTGGAGAAGTGACACGGCCTGCTAATGAGCCTATTAGGACTTCTGAGTGTAGTGGTGTACCCTTATATATCCAGTACCAGGAAAACCAAGAAATCCAAGTTGAAGACAAGGCTGGGAGACAATGTAAGACCCCGGAAAGCAATGAAGAAACAGTGTATAAATGCTGTGTTTGCTCTGCCCTGTAAGGTACCTCTGTGCTGTCCTGTGGGTTCTCATTGTCCTGTCATTTACACCAATGACCACAGGGTCTGTCCTCTGTGAGGGCGCATGGCATTCAGTGTGGGTAGCCTGTGTGACTGAAGGTGCTTCTCATGTCTCCATCTTCTTCATTGGATGATAAACTCGTAGCTCTGTGGGGGGCTGCTGACACAACATGGTGTGTCATTAGCTTCAGTTCTCTCTGGGAGGAAGCAGTTTCACACACTGTTAGATGAGATTGAACACTTAATGCTAAGTGACACGGTGAAGCCCTGTAACTCACCATTTCTAACTACTATACTTGGAACTTCTAAATGAAAGTTCCATTCAAAGCGAGAGTTTAGACAGTGGCTGTGGCACACAGTGCTAAACAACATACCACAGGAGAATGGCCAGGTTAAGACCAGCCGGTGCTACACTGAAGGGACTTCGGGACTTTGTCCTCTTTGCACTTTGGCCTTGTGCATGTGCAAACATGATGTCTCTCCCCACAGAAGATGTCCTAAAGACACCCTCACCAAACCTACTGATTCTTTGACCTTGAACTTGAAGGAAATGACAGGAATCAACTTATGTTCTTGATTAAAGCAAATAAATATAGCAAAATTTTGGGGAAGTTGTTTCCTTAAGACCCCTACACACACACACACACACACACACACACACACACACACTTGATAAACATGGTAAAAAAATAAACACATCTCTTAATTTTCAAGCCATACAACTGAGAATCCTGGCAAAGCACTGGAAATGTAGCAGCAGACAGAAAATTATCACACTATCCAAAGAGCTTGCAAACTGATATTTATGAAAATGAGTGTTGGGCAGAAATAAAACATAATAAAATATGTGCCTTGACGTTTTAGTAAAAAGGAAACAAAACATTCTCTTTATAGCTATTTTAAACCATTGAGCTTCAAATTAAAGCAGACCCCACAGGTATCTTTGTCTCAGCCTAAGAACATAAGAAAAATGACAAAACAATATGCCAGTTCTATCATAGATTATAAGACCTTTGGAAAAGGTAGACAAAAGTAGATCTAATCATGACATCACAAGGTATTATGATTATACATTATAATGATATAATAAAAATTCACCATCACCCTGTGATGAAATTAACAGTAATAAATACTAACATGGGTGAGTACCTAGTACAATGTCTGGAAAGGATGTGAAAAATGATTGTTATAATTATTCATTAAACCTGGCATAGTTCTAAGAAAAGTACAGCATATATTCTGATACTTGACATAGACTTTTGTCTACTCCAGTGTTTATGTTGCTTGTACTTTTGAATAACTGAATTTATAATAAACACAGCCTATCTATAAGGAGAGTTACTTGGTAGATTTCAATTTTTTGAATTTGGTATTTTTATTTGTATTTGAAATGTTCATAAATGTATATAATGTATATATATCTTTCCTCCTGCAACTACTGTTGAAATACCTCCCCCAAAAAGTCTACGTCTCAGTTTCATGTTCTCTTTGTTTCTTGTTTGTTGTTGTTGTTGTTGTTGTTGTTGTTTTTAAACCAATTGAGCCTAGTGAGTCCTGTATGAGTATGGATCCATTTGTTGGAGTGTGAGTGACTCTGGTGACTCCAATGAGAATGACTACTGTAGGCTTGTAGGTTTGGATGCTTGGTCCACGGTTGATGGAACTGTCCAGTTCTTGTGAATAACCAAGGACAATGGAAGTACCATTATTGTTTGGATGGTCTCTGGGACAATTCTGACCAACAACTCAAAGGGAGTTATCTGACACCTAGCATGGGGAATCACTTATACCTGTGGTATCTGGGAGAAGCATTATTCTTCCATTCAGGGTACTTCTATTTCAATCCCATTTCTAAAAAATTGTGTGTGCCTTATCAGGGTTTGTATTCCTGAACAAAACATCATGACAAAGAAGCAAGTTGGGAAAGAAAGGGCTTGCACTTCCACATTGCTATTCATCACCAAAGGAAGTCAGGACTGGAACTCAAGCAGGTCAGAAAGCAGGAACTGATGCAGAGGCAATGGAGGGATATTTTTTTACTGGCTTGCTTCCCCTGTCTTGTTCAGCTTGCTTTCTTAGAGAACCCAGGAATGGCACCACCCACAATGGGCCTTCCCACCCTTGATCACTAATTGAGAAAATGCCTTATATCTGGATCTCATGGAGGAATTTCCTTAAGGGTGGCTCCTTTCTCTGTGATAACTCCAGCTTGTGTCAACTTGGCACACAAAACCAACCAACACAGTGTGTTTTTATGAGTGTCTCATTTAGGTTCATACTATTGTGTTAAAACACCATGACCAAAAGCAACTTAGATTTTTTTTAATTTGGCATATTTAACTTACATATATTACAATCCATCATTGAAGCAACACTGGGCAGAAACTCATGGCAGGAACCTGGAGGCAGGAACCTGGAGGCAGGAACCTGGAGGCAGGAACCTGGAGGCAGGAACCTGGAGGCAGGAACCTGGAGGCAGGAACCTGGAGGCAGGAACCTGGAGGCAGGAACCTGGAGGCAGGAACTGAAGCAGAGACCATGGAAGGGAGCTGCCTCCTGGCCTCCTCTCCATATATTGATCAGCCTGTTCTACATCATCTAGAGAAGCAAGTATGGTAGAACTTTTTTTAATTGAAAAATAAAAAAAAATATGGAAGATTTGACCTACTAAATATTAAATCTTGTGAGAAAGCAGAAATAGAAAAACAAAGTAGACAGTGCTGTCGCAAGGAGTATTAACTAACTGAACAAGGTCGACGGATCTGATGCACATTAGGTGTCTGTGAGGACGTGCGGCAACTGAGGAAGTATTGTGAATCAATGAGGAAGAAGCAACTTATTAAATGCAATTTTGAAAATAATCACAAATTATTATAAGGGTCAGGTTCCTCAAATTAAACATCACAATCACTTTCAGGTAGATGAAAGAACCATGTGTAAAACAGAAAAAAAATGCAGAAGTGCTTTTCTGGTATACATTTTTAAAGCTCCCTGTAAAGATTACTCCTCTGTTTAATTGAATTTAAGAACTTTAAAAAGTCTGTGCTTAAAAATAGGCTGAAACGTTATCTCGTAAAAACCTAAGAGCATATTTGCAAATTACACGGCAGGCAAAGCTTACTATTCTCCCACTGTTTTCTCCTGTTTGCTTTTCATCAACAAACATATCCTCAGTTTCTGTCAACACTGTGTAGGCACTGAAGACGCCATGGCAAACACTAGAAATTCACCCTCCATTGCTACAGTGACATGCCTGGGATGTTTTTTGTAGGAACGAGGAAATGTGTCTTCTGTTGGTCTCGAGTTGTTGAACTTAGAAAGGCTAGATTTAAGAACCCGCTAGCTATTCTTGCTGGTCTCCTTGGGTAGAAAACTTGCATGGTCCTATTTGGGACTCATCTGCTTTGTCACTGCCTAGGAGGTAGAGAGATCGATTGGATGATTAATTGCTTTGCAATAATGTGTGCTGGCTAGTCTTGTGTCTATGAAAGCTAGGATCATTTGAAAAAAAATGCCTCCGCTGTATTGGCTTGGGGGCAGGCCTCTGGTACATGTTCTTAATCAATATGATTGATCTGGGAGATTGGTGTGTATGAGTAATAAATTCTACCAACAATAGGGTTTTGGGGGTGGGGAGGGGGTTCAGGGTGTTTGTTTCTGCTTCTGTTTGATTTTGTGAGCCTGGACTTCACCACATAATCCTGATTGGCCCCAAATCACTTACTCTTACTTTGGCCTCTTGAATGCTGGGACTATAGAATCACCACCACACCAGCGCAGGCAAATTTAGAGGCGATAAAAACCTTCTAAACTTTACTATGGCAGTGGCTGAACATACGTGTGGATGTACTGAAACGGCTGATGTTCTACGTAGGTGAATGGGGTATGTCCCAGATAGCTTTATGTTACTGTGATAAGCATCCAAACCCAAAGTCATCTGGGGAAGAAAAGGTTTATTTGGCATACAGGTTACAGTCCACTGCCAAGGGAAGCCAACATGGGAGCTCAAGGTAGGACCCGAGTGCAGAAAGTGAAGCAGGGAGCTATGGAAAAATGCAGCTTGCTGGCTTTCTCCCCAGGCCTTGCTCCAGCTGCTTTCTTACACAGCACCCAGGACTATCTTTCCAAGGATGGTCCCACCCAATGTGAACTGAGCCCTCCCACATCACTTCTCAGCCAATACAGTAGCCCCACAGACATGCCCATGGGCCAGTCTAATGGAGATGATTCCTCAGCTGAGGTTTCCTCTTACTAGGTGACCAGCAGAGTGTGGTATGTGGACTGCATCTCAATGAAACTATTTTTCTTTTTTTTCCTCTGATTTTTTATTATAATTTTTTATTTTCTATATTCTTTGTTTACATTCCAAATTTAAAAATTGGAATGAAACTATTTTTCAAGAGAGCATGCATGATAAAAGATAATATGAAACAGAACAAAAAGGAAAAGGATGTAACAAAAAAATTATTAATGGTTAACTAGCATCATGACATGAACGAGAATAGTGTTTCTAGTTTTCCACTGCTAGAATGAGACTTGAAGATAACCAGCTAGAAAAGAAATCTTCTACTTTGACACACACTCTCATAAGTTTCTGTCTGTGGTTGTTGTGATATCTGATTCTGTGAGCATGGCTACAGGAGAAACTGTAACCTTCATGAAGTCTGGAAGTAAGAAGAGAAAGGAGGGGTTGAGTCTCCAATATCCTTCAAGAGTACACCCCCAGAAACCTCACTTCCTTCTACTAAATGACCCCTCCTAATACTGAAACACTTTAAATATAGTTCCTCATGTGGTGACTCCAAACAGTAAAATTATTTTCATTGCTACTTCATAACTGTAACATTGTTACTATTATGAATCTTAATGTAAATATCTAATATGCAGGATACCTGATTTGTGGCCCCTGTGAATAGTTTCTTCAAATCCCAAAGGGTCATGACCCACAGGTTGAGAACTGCTGTCCTAAACTTGCCACCTAAAAACAGCTAGATGGAGATCATCCTTCCAAACAAGAACCTTTGGGGAGCATGTAAGAGCCAAGCCATGATAGATAATACATGATATTGTATTATGTGATTTGAGGGCATAAGATATCGTTATTTGTGTGTGTTCAACTAATTTGTTTCTGCAACTCATTTACTTACTAACTTTACAGTTAAAAGAAGATACATAGTAGGAAATATATTAAGCCATGATTTTTTTTTTTTAAAATCAAGAAAACACTCAACACTATGGTTTTCAAAGAAAAACACAGGTCCTATAAGTGAAAATATTTGTGTTCCTTGACTTTCACTTTTGTTTACTTCCTCTTTAAAACACATGTACTATATGCATAACTAACTCACATCTTGTACTTCCTGTGGTGATGCACAGCTATTTAAAACTTTAATTTCTCATGTCACTCATTCCTAGGGAGGGAGCTGGTTCCAAGTGATATTCAGCTCTGAAAATGCTACTTTCTCCTTACAATCTAAACATGAAAACAAAAGGGATGATTCAATCGGCACTGCCATAAGCATTAGAGACGTACCTTTGAGCGGCTGATTTACTCGGAATGGAGAAGCACTATAAATATTTCTAATACATCCTTCAAGTCACAATGGTAGAATTTCCAGGCAGACCTTCCTCTCAAAGCCTGCTGTCAGCAGTGTAGGTGCAATATTTTCTGAAATCCTCTTTGCTTTTCAAAGTGAAAACAAATATTATATACAGAGACACATACAATTTTAGAAATTTATATGTAGAGCTAAAATAGAATGGATATTGTTCCTCATAACATACTGTAGCAAAGAAAAGAAGGAAAAGTGTGGGGAGGAGGCATAGGTAATTGAATGGGTGGCTTTAAATTCTGTGTTGTTATATTGGGCACTGGGCTTGTGTGCTGTTCTGTGCAAATATTTTTGAGCTAAATAAAATGTTTTTATTACTATTGCTTTTGATTTCTTATTTTATTTTTGAGATTATAATCACCACATCTCTACCCCCCTTTCCTTCTGAAATTAAACCCCATATACTGTACTTATTCTCCTTCAAATCCAAGGCCTCTCTTTTTATTGTTATTACACATATGTGTGTATATATATGTATATATTATATATAATATATGTGTGTGTATGTGAGATCTGTACAGTGCATTTAATTTATGGTGTATATGTACATGTATATGCATGCTTGCTTATATGTCTAGACATATACAGTGTTGGTCTTTCTCCTTGGATGGAAAGGTGTCCTGGGACTCTGAAGCCTAGGGACTACACAGCTCTAAGATGGTATGGTGTTCCAACGGAAGGTCATCCTGAGACACAGGAGCCCAGGAACCACATATCTCTGAGAGGAAGTCTCTTCAGCAGTGACAGTGCTGCTCCTAGGGGAGGGTATCCGGGGCTGAGCTGAGGAGTTAATGAACCTCAGCCCTGATATGTCTCTTCTTTTCTTCTCTTCATTGTTTCTTGTCGTCTGATGAATGAGTCACAAAAGTCAGCAAATCTCATTAAAAGAGATTTTTTGGAGGGGCCAGGCTGTGGAGGGACGAATCCAGAAGTAGCTGCCTCTGCTCTAGGGAGGGAGCAGACGGCTGGGAATTGGACAGAGTGCAGTGCGTATATAGGGCTTGGAGCTCTTGGGGGCGGAGCTTCCTAGGGTAGAAGTTTCCAGGGTGAGGATTCATGGGATTTCAAGGCATGACTTTGGGGGAGCTTAGAGATTGGTGAGTTTTCCTATTCAGGGATTGGTGGATTTTTCTACTCAGGGATTGGTGGGTTTTTGTCAGAAGTTCAGTGATTTGTGGGTTTTCCTATGGGTTTTGTTCACACTTTTCACTTAAAATTAGCATAATCTGGGGAGGGTCAGGTTGAGGGGCTGGAGCTGACCTTTGTGACAGTTATACAGTCTGGAAATTCCTCAGTGGGGAGGTGGCTGGCCACTTTCCTGCCTTGAGGGTTTACAAAGTATACAAAATTTACAAAGGGACTCTGCAGCCTGGAAAGCCTCTCCTACCACTCAACTGACATAAATATCCAACATATATTCCTAAATATAACCTATAACCTGCTCAGTCAGTATAATGTTGCTTGTATGGTATGTATGTTTTTAGGGCTAGCCTTTTGGTATTGAGTAGCCACTGGCTATACTAATTCCTGGTGAAAACTATTATGAGTGATTGTTTTGCTGATTATAGTAGTTTGGGTTGGCATCTGTGATCTGACAAAGTTTGTAGAACATCTGCCAAGACCTTTCTGGCCTTTGGGGTATCCATTAAAAAGTCAGGTGTTATTCTAATGCATCTTCCTTTGCACGCGTATGCTTCTGATCTTTTTCCTTCCATCATTTAATATTCTTTCTTTATTTTATACATTCAGTGACCTGATTATTATGTGTTTCGTGGAGTTTCTTTTCTGGGACAATCTATTTGGTATTCTGTATGCTTCTTGCTCCTTTATATGTACCTCCTTCTTCAGATTAAGGAAATTTCTTCTGTGATTTTGTTGATAATATTTTCTGTGCCTTTGGCCTGGATTTTTTCTCTTTCCTCTCTTTCTATTATCCATAAGTTTGTTTTTTCATAGTGTCTCAAATTTCCTTTTTTTAAAATTTAATACTTTCCGTGACTTGGGTATCCATTTCTTTATCTTGCCTTTAATGCCTCATCTCTGAATCTCTATTTTATCTCTTTTCTCTTCCAGTTTTAGCTCAATTTTGTCTTCTATTTTGGTGATTCTATTTCTACATTCCTGCCTTGAGTGGCTTTTGTCATTTCTTTCCACTGTTTGTGTTTTCACGGAGTTCAGAGGGATTTAGTCATATACTCTGTAAGGATCTTTAAATTATTCATAATGGCTTTTTTAAAGTCCTTGACTTGTACTCAGATATATTGCATTTCTATGGGCCTACTGTAGTTGGGTTACTGGGTTTTGGTGGAGACATATTGTCTTTGATGGTAATGATTGTGTTTATGTGATGGTGTCTGGGAATCAGGGATGAGCATGATGGTGATGCTAGATGTTGATATCTCTTCTTCCCTTTGTTGGGTGTTTTCTCAGGCCCTATCTGAATCTTAGGAAAGTGATGTGGCTATGTGTTGCCTGACATGGAGTACTTCTGCATGCTGGGTGGTAACACAGAGAAATATGGGAGGTTTAGGAAAGAATATTGAAACAGACTTCATGAAAGAGCTAAGGGGGGATCCTGTTCTCGGCAAGAGGTGGGGTCCACAGAGAACTGAAGGTGTATCTGGAAGAGGGGAACTCTAAGTGGGATACAAGAAACCAAAGAATTATTTGGAGAGACAGAATGAAAGGGCTTAAAAGGGTCCTGAGTCTGCACCAAGAGTTGGAGTCTCCAGAGAATGAAGCTGAGGTAGGAGGTGAGGCACCTGTAAGCAACTTGTTACCAGGGTAAGGGTGAGAATGGGAAAGTGCCAATGGAGGACAGGAAGGATGATGTGAATCACCTTGAGTAGCTCCCAGGTGTGGCTACTGGGGGACCCAGGTAGAGGATGGTTTTAGTTATTTGACAGTGACATGAAGTAAAAAGGATGAATTAGAAGTGGGCTGAGGATGTCTTCAGGGGACTGAGAGTTTCTTCATGAAGGAGGAAAATTGGGCACACTACAAAGTTCAGTGGAGTCCCCAGGGAACCAAGGCCGAGTGAGAGGATGGGTCCTTGCTAGTGACCCACTACAGGACTGGAAACGGGACTGGAGGAATTGCAGTGGCGGACAGGCAGGAGAGTAAAGATGGTCTCCCTGCTTTTCTGGACAAAGTTTGGTGTATCATTTCCTGAGTGAGTGAGTGAGTGAGTGAGTGAGTGAGTGAGTGACTATATGTGTGTGTGTGCATGCATATACATGTATGTACATGTGTAGGAATGTGTGTGTGAATGTAGGAATGTCTGTGTGTGTATGCATGCACATACATTGTTGGACATAACCCTGTGGCCATCAGTCACATAGGGCCAGGTCCCTAGTGTTCTGGCTGGACTCCACCCCCACATTCACCTGGCTACAGCCAGGTTTTCCCTGCCCCACAGTTACCTGGCTATGGCCTGGCCACTATAAAAGGGCCAGCTCAGCCCCTCCTCGCTCCCTCACCCTTCACTCTTGCCCTTCTCTTGCGTCTCTCTCTCTTCTCTTCTCTTTTCTTCTCTCTCTGTTTCTCTTATCTTTCTCTTTTCTATTCTCTTTTCCCTCTTCCCATGTGGTCACGGCAGGCTTTTACTTATCTACTTCCCCTCTCTCACTTTATTTCTCTACAATAAAGCGTTAAAGTCATGAGCTGTCTCTTTTTATTGAAACCTGCCATTGTGGAGAAATGGAACAGGCCTTGTAATGTTCCCAGCCGACAGAAAGGACCAAGGACTTCCCCACCTTCCTTAGCAGGTACTTGGGCCTCCGCCCCACAGGATCAAGACCAGATCAAGGCCTCCATCCCCCCCCCCCCAAAGGTAGCCTTCCTCCATAGGTACACGGGCTCCATTTGCCATTCTCTACAATACATGTGTGTATGTATGTGTGAATGTATGAATGTCTGTGTATGTATGTTGTGTGTTTATGTGTGTCTTATAGGTGTTTGTGTGTGTATCTCTGTGTGTGTGGAGGTATGGTTGTGTGTGTGTTCCATATCCTTTGATTGGATGGTCTAAGCCTTCTACTTTATCTTTGTGTTCTGATATTCTATATTGTTTGATACATTCTATTTTAAAGGATTTCTCCTTTAATTTTACTTTTGATATTATAATTACATTTTCTCCCTTCCCTCCTTCCAAACTCTCCCATATTGCCTTCCCTGCTCTTCATGCCCTTTGATTCATGCCCTCTCTTCTACTAATTATTATTGTATGCATATGGATGAATGGACAGATGGATGGATGGATAGACAGACAGACAGAGAGACATGCAGACAGACAGATAGATAGATAGATAGATAGATTTCCTAAGATAAGAGACTTTGATAGAGAATTTTAGTAGGAAACCAATATCCAATAAGCTCTTCTTCTTCACTGACCAAGTTGATGTATTGAGGGTTACTCACTGTCTATAAGTAGATCTGTTTGGTTTTTAATTTTTTTTAAAAATTTTATTTCTATTCATATTTTTGCTTCCTATGCATCAGTAATATTTATGTATTATGAAGGAAGGGATGGAAAGAAGAGACTGAATGACGTGAAGGTAAGAAAAGGAATAGGAAGAAAAGAAACACTGGGAACCCACTATTCTCTCCATCTCTCATGTGCTAAGTTTAAACTCATACAGCAGTGTGAAGCAGGAGACCTGCAGAGCTCACCAATGCAGAAGAAAAACCCTAAAGGGACCCTCAACCACCCTGCTCTTAGTTCTTGTGTCTTTACACTCCCATTTGAGATACAGGAGCAAAGGGTTACTGGCACCCAGAGCAGGACAAAGAACAAAGGAAAATATCACACACTTGGAGTCCTTATCTTAAGAAAATGTAACTTTGTGAATTATGTCTGGGTACATGATGACCACAAAACAAAGCCAGACTCACTAACAGTTCACATTGGGCTACAGCGGCTTTAGTAAAGGGATGTTTTCAAACATGGGCCACAACCTGTAAGGGTGCTAAGAAATAGGTCTTCATCTAGGAAAAGTGTTTGCCACTGAGGCTGGTGACATGAGTTTGATCCCAGAACCCACATAAAGGAGAGAAAAAAGTCCTAAAAAAGTCCTAAAAGTTGTTCTCTGACCTCTATAGCATACCATGGCTTGAACACACACACACACACACATACTGTCTCTCTGTCTCTCTCACACACATTCACACATACACTGACACATATACAGTCATATATATGTACATAATATATATATACTCACATATACATACTCACCACACACATACACACACACTAATACATACATGTATATTTTATTTTAACAAAAAATCAGTTTAGTTGGTAATGACCAAGGGTCTTTGCTAGTGGGCTGGTTTGGGTTTTGGCTTTTTGAGTCACCAAGAAACTGGGATGACCTATCTGCTGATGTCTGCCATGCCTGACCAGGGGAGGTTTACTTTTATGGTTTTATTCATTATTTCTTTGTTTTTAAAATTGCAAAGAGTATTCAGTTTGGGCACAGCTTCACCTAGGAACTCTGGGACTAGGATCCAAAGCACCCACATCTTGCCACACGCTCTATTATCACACCACCCATCTGCATTTGTCTGATTTCCTTGGTCGATAGACTTTTAAACTGTGCATGTGAAGGCTAAATGCACAGATATTGGAATTTAAATCTCATGTAAATTATTTTATCGCCTTGCATCTTATTTGTGGAGACAATGACTATACCAACCCCATACTAGCTCTTACAGGCAAATGTTGCCCCTTATCCAAAACTCATGTGTGAAACTCTACCCCACACTTCAGAATGTGCCGGTCATGGAGAAGGCTCAGGAAGGGGGCCTGTAGAATGAGGAGAGTCCCCAATGCAGCTCCACAGGTATATTTATGCTGTTAGGACACAGAGGGAGAGGAAAGCCCGTGCACCAAGGAAAAACACCTGAGGATTCAAGCAGAAGAGAGGCCCCGTACAGCACAGAAAGGCCCCCTGGGAAACCCACTGCCAAGACCCTTTTTGATTTCCTGCCTCTGTTAACACTTTCGTTATGTTTGTAATGGAAGCCCCTATCAAACCATTAACTAGCCAGACCTAGTGCAATCTTGGCTGCTCAGAAGGTTTAGGTGGGAGGATCACAAGGTCAAGGCCTACATGGAGAACTTAACTTTCTGTTTCCCTTTTAAAAATAATAATGATAAAAATAAAACATTTAAGGGGTGGAGTATTGATCAGTGACAGACTATTTGCTTCGTATGGACTCAATAGAAGTACTGCATTTAATCTCAAGTCCAGCATTTCTCCAGTCCCCTAGCAGAAAGGGTTTCCTGTTGCTATCGCTGTCCTTAAAATACATTTTCTGGGTGTTTCCTGTGTCTAAAGATCACTTCCTTTTTATGTGTAATTATATTTGCTTCCTTACTATTTATTTCCCATTAATAATAAGCTCCCTGAAGAGAATGTGGACCTATGTTTGGAATACATTAGGATTTGATCAATATTTATTGAATGAATGAAGCTACACAATCAACGTAGAAAGCGTGACAAGTAATCTTTCCAAACGTGGAGGAGATGATCTAAGCTCTTCTTCTTTCACATCCTACTCTGAATTCATGTCCCAGTAGATATAAATTACAAAACTTTATTTTCCTTACAAAATTGCCAAAACATGTTGAAAAGATGAATAAAGTCAAATGCAACACAAGAATGTGAGCACAGAAGGCTTGAGTGACCATAGATGCCATACTATGGTGGTAACCAAAATGGCTTCACATGGTAGACTGCCCTGGGACATAGGCCTCTCTCATGAACTTTCTACATCTATCGCATTGGTGCCTCCAGCACCTCAATGCCATCTTCACACACCTCCAGCCCAGTCCTGGAAACGTGAACTTAGTTCTTGCATATGCCAAAGTTCAAGTTTCCTTGCATGGGGCATGTTGTATAACAAAACTTTTCTTGGGGAAACATAGCACACACATCTACTCGCCCTGGAGAGGGAACCAATGACAGACTTAATGTAAAGTAGTTTGGGGGGGGGGTGGCAGGATTATTGTCAGGGACATGAGTGAGGAGTAATTTACAGGAGCGGGACCAACTCAGAGACAGTTGTGTTGCTAAGCATGGCTGTCAGCTCACCAAGCCAGGGCCTGGAGCATGTTGCATAGCCTGCAGGCAGCTCAATAGATTGGAGAGTGCCCTTTCCAAGTGACTAATTGGTCTACAACTCTTCTAGGCAGCTTGGCCAGTGTTGGGGTGTGGGTGGAGTCTGTCCCTTTTCTAAAGCTGCTCTGGTCTCAGAGTCTTCTCTGCAGCTTCACTGTCTTTGTTATTCTGTGGGAGGGAGGGGCCTAGTGAATCTGGTCTGTTTCATGGACTTCCTGAAGGTACTTTGAGTTGTTTCCCTTCTCTGTTGAGGAGCTTCCCTGGTAAATGGAATGTTTCTGTGAAGGAAGAACCTCCTACACAACAGAGTCTAGCCATCTGGTGGGCTCCCAGACCCTTTAGCAACCCTGTCAAGATTCATAGTCCTATGAATGGACAAGGAAGGAAGATGAAAAACAAGATTTTCTTTGAGGAGAAGCATCTCCTCTATCCCTGTATCAGTTACTTTCCTCGTCACTGTTAGTGGCAGCTTTGGAACCAGTAATGGTGGGTAGGGATGGCAAAACGGGGTGGTTTACATAACGGCCAGCCAGAAAGCAGAGCAGTTCCCTAGGTGATTCTAAATGACGTCATTCCAAAGGGAAGATTACCTGCCACACTACTGCTTCCTCTTCAGGGTGTGGCAAAGCCTTAGAGAGGGCACAGGAGAAGAGTGTGTTAGTGGAGCGATGGCAGATTGTATCAAAGTTACAGGAGACCTTCCTCAGTAGCAAAAGGAGAAGACAATCCAAACTCCAGTAGGGAGACAGTAGCTATCGCTCCTTCCCTGGTCATCTCAGGTAGGCACATCACCAGGCCTTGAAGGGGGTGTCACTCAGTCACAGAATCCACCAACGTGCCAGTCACTTCTCAGGAAAAAAGCAAACTGTGAAACAGTCGGTTCATTTTTCTTTTATATATCTGACTCCAAACTGAAAAGATGTTCTGGGTCAGTAACTGGCATCTCAGGAGAGAGGCTTGTGGAGAGATTTGAACTACAGGTTCCTCCTGCTATTGTTAATGCTACCTCTTGGTATCATTTGTTTGGGGAAGTATTCATTCCCGATGTGACCGAAGCCTTGTGAAAAGGAGTGCAAACAAACACGCTTTTATTCACACAGGCCAATATCAAAGGCTGGTTCCCACTTGACCATCTTCCACCGTCCATCTAAACGCACAGGTACAGTGTCACGTGCCCTACTGAAAAGGCCCCAGGGTCAAGAACAGCCTTCATGTTAAAGTATTTTAGGCTTCTTAAACTGTACACCTAAACACTCTTTCTTGTTTAGTTTGTAGCTCACAGCTGAATATTTTTGTTGGAACAGTCAACCAAACAACTATGATCCTATATAGATTTTGCTACTGCCAGGAAACTAAAACATCCTAAGACAGAAAAACACAAAGTCATGGACATTGCCGCCTTTAACAGAGCAAAGTGTAGTCTGATTGCATCAGGATTTTCAGAAAAATGCATTCATTGTGTGCTGAGCACTTCACTTCGCAAGTGCTTAATAAATACTTGTTGACTGGATGACGGATGGCTCTGTTTTATGGGAAGAAAGTAGCTTTCAGTGAGAAGAGAGTGTGCGCTTGAAATTTCAGGAACTTGAAGAAACAGTTAAATGCCAAGGTATTTTGAAATGGCAGTATCAGATACACAGCTCACGCTCCGCCTAGCTAATGATAAAGCACCCGGAGAAGGCAACCAACCTGCCCCAGGTCTCTGGAGAACACTCAGCTTCTGATAAGTTTGTTTTTGTGAATTCAGGTAAAGATAAAAAGCAGCAGAACTAGTTTATTCTGCTCCTTTGGCCCAGAAGTAGGGGGCTTTCACAGACTTCACTTTTGCCACTGGACTCTCTTATCATGGGGGTAGAACCAGGCAGCAGAGTGTTTTCCCTGGCGTGTGAAAGGCCCTGGGTTCGATCTCCCCCAAGGCCCTATAAAAAATATACATTAGAAATAATGCCTGGTAAGTTTTGGCACAAGCTCTCACACTAACATTTATAGTTGTGTGTGATCAAGGGCAGGAAGGAACAGTTTCCCTTCAGGATTGCTGCAGATGTTAGTTATGGTAAGTGTAAAGAAATTAGTTATGGTAAGTGTAAATGGCCTGGTAAATAATACTGACATAAAAGAAATTATAGCTGCTGTCACAATTATTTAAAATGATTTTAGCAGGAGAAAATGTTTAAGATGACAAAATATAGGGCAAACATAACACAAAAATGTATGTTACACTCACACATACACACACACTCACACATACACTCTCACACTCACACACTTGCATACTCACACACACACACACACACACTCACATACATATACACTCACATACACACTCACACACTCATACCCTAACACACATATTCATACACACTCATACACTCACACACACACACACACTCATACACACATACCACGTAGTTTGACCTTGAGACTATTTGGACAATCTTCTTGCAAATACTTCAGTATTCCTGCCTTTCTGAAACATAAGAGTACACAACTCATTTCTTTTAATACAGCAAAGGTAAAGAAAATTGCAGATAAACTTTCCTAGTTATACTTGAATGATAAATTTCCATTTTTCTCATCACAGCTGAATACAGGTTTTTAGTCCTTGGATACTAATAAAGTCATACTGAAGACTTAATAAAGTAAATGTTTTGTGTAATCAGTTGCTTCAAATCTACCTTTTTCCATTTGTAAATACATATGTGGTTTAATATAACAATATAGTTGTAGAATAATACAAGTGACTTATGTAAATGCACCCAAAAGTACACAGCTAGACTTTTCAAGTTCCATCATGCAATGCAGACCTCTCCCCTCCCTGCAATGATTCTCATCTTCTCAGGGTAAGTCCTCATTACTCTGAGTAGATCTTCACACAGTACCCATCCCACCAAGAGTGCTGTCCTCCAGGAAGGTGCTCTCATAAGTTTGCCCTTACCCTCAGCCTCTTCTACATGGGTAATCGTTCCGTGTGCTTTTGCACTCAACTCCCCTGAGGCAACTTGTCACCATGTGCTGTCATCACTTCTAGTAATTTTGCCATCTCTTGAATTTCCTCTTTCAGCATTTACTCAAGTATCATAAACACACATGAGTGCCACGTGCACGCACACACACACACACACACACACACACACACACACACAAGTGCTCCTGCGCACATTCCTTCACCCTGTGTCTCTCTCTTTCTCCCTCTTCCTCCCCCTCCTCTCCCCCTTTCCCTCTTCTCTCTCCCTCCCTCTCCTCCTTCTTCCCTCCTCTCTCTCTCATCTGTCTCATTAAACAATCATGACATTAGGGTGTCTTCTTCAGTTACTTCTCCATCTTATTGATTGATTGATTGATTGACTGATTGATTGAGACAGGATCTCTCACTGAACCAAGAGCTCATGGCTGTAGTGCACTAAGCCCCTGCTATCTTCCTCTGTCCACCCACCTTTGAGGTGACAGGCATCTGGCTTTTACAAAACGATGGCTTTTGGACATCTGAGCTCAGGTCCTCACGCTTGCGTTGGCAGCACTTTACCCACTGGGCCATGTCCATAGCTTAATACTCTATTTGTTCTTATCTCACGGTGAAACAGCCAAATGTGCGCTCAAGGGAAGAGAGAGGTGGCAGGCCTCCGTGACCCCACCCTTCCATCATGAGCCTGCTTCTCATGAAGCTTATACGTCTCTGGTCCTATCTTCCCAGGGGCATAGGAAGTTGGGGGTTCAGCACAGGTCCCAGGGGACTCTGAGTTTTACGAGCTTGAGATATGTTATTTAGCATCTAAAACCTTTATTTTCTATTTCCTCTTTCAAAATATACCTAGCAACTAGACTTAAAATACTCACCAGAGATTATCCACTAGAATAGTAGCCTTGGTGCTAATGTGAAAAAGAACCTCTTGTTCAGTATTATTAAATTCACAGCAAGACTCCTTCAGTTAGTGAGTTGAAGTTCTAAGAAAGTTGAATGTTCTCTCTTCTAACTACATTCCCCCTCCTGTCTCTGAAGGAGGCTGTCTGGGTCCTGACCTAGTCATCACCCCCAAAACATCAAGCTTAGTTCCAGAGATTGATTTCACTGTACACGGAATCCCTTGTATCTATGATAGCATAACCCCTGCAGGTTTTTAACCTGGGTGACACTAGCCTGTAATCCTGAGACCACAGAACTGTCTGGAACACATAGTGAGTGCTAGGCCAGCCAGGACTGAATGGCAAGACTCTGTCTCAAAAACAATACAAAGATCAAACTAATAAAGCCAGAAGTTGTTCCGTTCTGCTTTGTCCCTCGGGACCTTGTCTCTTGTCCTATAATTAACAGCAACGTGATGCTGTAAGGCAAGTAGTTACAACGACTTGCTCAATCAAGAGATTGCTTGGGATGTGTGTAGGGGGCTGAGCCACGGATTTCATCACATTCCATCACATTTCATCACATATCCAGCCATAAGATATTTGGTTCTTTTGTGTTTCTGTTTTGTCTAGGGCATCCCACTCTTCACAAGAGGATGAATTGAGGATCTTGATCATGCCACTCGGTCTGTGTTCCAACACTGAGCTGTATCCCCAGCCCTCAATTCTTTATCCAGACTTTTTATTTAAATTAAATGTTTTAACTGATACAAAGGAACCTGAGAGTTGTGCCTATTAACGAAGTGGCTCAATTCTCATGCATATATACATTGTATAATGCTTGAAGAGGGTTAAATATGTCCATCTCCTCAGTTGTAGGGTCTTCTTCCTCTAGTTTTTGAACTGCAAAATGCACTTTTAAAAGTATATATGGTTCACCAGAACTTCTTGTTCCTTTCTACCTGTACTTGAGGACTACAGATTGACATTTTCTATCTTTTCCCAAACCTGACCTGGGCCGAGCTTCTAGTAAGCACCGTCCTGCACTCAATGTCTATACCAATGTTTTAGTGTCCACAGATGCATGTGGTCATGTGGTATGTATCTTATGCCTGGCTTATTTCACTTACATAATGGTTTCTAGTACCACCCACACCATTGCAACTGCCACGATTTCATTATTTTTATGACTAAATAGCCTTCCTCTACATGAACGCCCCACATGGTTGTCACTTGTATATAAATCAACAGGTCCCACTTGTTTCCTTCCTGTTGTGAAGGGCGCTACAACAAATTTAAGATTCCAGACATCTTTTAAAGATTTTATTTTTATATCTAATTGCGTGTTTACCTCTGTGTCTATGGGTGGATATGTATGAGGCAGAGGTGCATGAAGACCAAATACAGTGTGGATCCCCTATAGCTAGAGCTATATGCTACATGATGTACATGCTAGGAATAGAACTTGGGTCCTCTACCAGAGCAGTATGTGCTCTTAACCACTGAGCCATCTCTATAGCCACAGGATTCTCTTTAATGTACTAATTTAATTTGTTTTGAATTGCTGTGGGGTTGCTGGCTCCCATGGAGGGTTTACTTTTGATTATCTGAAGATCTCTGTGTGACATCTTAAGATGTCTATATGAATCTTATTCCCAAGCCAACTTTGACTCACTTTCTTTTCCTTCATTCTCACCAGACTTGCGACCTTAGGTCATTAATAATAGCCATTCTCCCTGTCTGAGGTAACACTGTGGTTTATATATTTGCATTTCTCTAATGATGGTTCACTTCTTGTCTTTCTTGTTTTACAGATGAGATTGAACGGCAGCTCAAATCCTGGAGGGGGACTCCAGAGGCTACACTGTAGTCTTCATACAATACTGAAGTTGTGGCAACCCAGACAGACACTTGGATCTATGAATAAATACATTTGACCTCCTGAGCCTCCACCATTAAAAATAGACATAAATATATTTCATTTTCCCTTCTCTCCTAGATAACTCTAATCCACTAGTCTATTTTATTCTTCTAAACACTAGTGTGACTATGGTGGTTGTTTTACCTTGATTGACTTAGATTGTTCTGCATTGGTAGGAAGAGACTGGTCCTTCTACACTCCATATTATTCTCCAACACTGAGCTATGACTCCATCCCAAAACTTCTGCTTTCTCCTTTTGGCTTTGTTACCACTTTTCAGAAATTCTTTTCTCTCAAACCTAACTTTTCCTCTGCTGTGCATATGTGTAATATTACAATAATCATGTAAGTTGTCTAAAGGAATACTGACCTAGTAAAAATAATGCCTCTGTTGGCAGTTTTGTGGGGGTACTTCAATACAAATATATTAGGCAATTGTTATTATATAGTTCATATTGCTCCTACAGGGATGTTTAAATAATTTACCCTCAAAACTCTTTTTATAATGTATATATTTTTTTATCTTATCTACTCTTCTATTGCTGTGAAGAGATGCCATGACAAAAGGGACCTTTATCATGACAGAGGACAGGCAGGAACGTGGCAGCTGGTAGGCAGACATGGTGCTGGAGTAACAGCTGAGAGTTCACATTTGATCCACAAGTTGCAGGCAGAGATGGAGAGAGTGACTGGGCCTGCCTTGGACTTTAGAGACCTCAAAGCCCACCCCCAGTGACACATTTACTCCAACAAGACCACACCCACTAATCCTTTTCAAATAGTTCTACCAATTATGGGCCAAGTACTCTAACATGAGCCTATAGGGTCCATTATTATCCAAACCACTGCATTTTTCTAGCAATCAACTGAAAAATAGCAATGATTAGCAACATAAATATGTGGTATTTCTAAAACAGCCTTTAAGCCACTTTCTATGCCCAATGGACATCTGAAAACTGCTTTATTACAAAACTGAAGCTGGTGTAACTTAGGATGGGCATCTTGCTAGGGGGAGACAGACTAGAAGAGTCTGACATAGAGTCAGGCTTCTGTGTACAGTTCTACAGATGTTTGAAGAAGCCCAAATCATTCTGATAACTAGATTCAACTAGATTCAGTGAAGGGACCTCAGAGTCAACACAAGACACCCCAAGACCAAGTTCTCAACAGAAAGGAGATTAATTTGCCCCAGAGGGACAAAGGGAGATAAATATGAGACAAAGTCAGGATACATATGAAAGCGGGAAGAAAACAAGGAGGGTGGGGGATGATATTTGCCCCAGAGAAACAAAAGACTGCATCTGGAGAGAGAGGGGACAGATGTGGCCAGTAGGCAAATGGCAGTTTATAAAGGTACAAGGGGAAACCTTGTGTTAGGATGAAGTTTAATAGTGATTGGTCATTTTAATTAGGGTAGCCAAAAGGGGGCTTCTGATTCTGCTGGACTTCAATACTTTGGTAGAAAGACCTTGGTAGTCAGCCTCTGGGGATGGCCAAATATGGGAATAGAGCTCAGTGGCTAGCTTTAGGAGTGTAATCTAACAGTTTAGCAAGATGGAGGGAATGGGAGAAAGGCAAGGCCTGCCAGAGCCACGTTTGCCATGCTTGGACCTCCTGAAAACCCTTCAGTTAGTGCGTATTACATACACGTAAGTAATTCTACCCATGTGAAATAGACTTAAATTCTACAGGCCGGAGAGTTGGCTCCATGATTAAAGTCACTTTTGTAAAAGACCTGGGTTCTGTTTCCAGTTTGTACCTGGTAGCTCCCAGCCTGTCTGTAACTCCAGTTCCAGAGGATCTGATATCTCCTTCTGGCTGTAGTTGGGACCAGGCACACATGAGGCACGCAGTCTCTCACGCATAGATATAAAATAAAATAAAATAAAATAAAATAATTTTGTATTTTTTGTATGTTTTTTTACTTTTTTGTTGATTCTTTATGAATTTCCCATCATTTACCACAAGTCTCACTCCTCTTCCTGTCTCCCTGTATTGTCCTTGAAACCTCCCCCTCAAAAGAAAACAACAGGATTTCGGTGGCGGCGGCAGCAGCGGCAGCGGCAGCAGTGGCTGCTCCAGCTGAAGGGCCATCAGCAGTGGAACCAAGGCGTCACAGGGACCAGTTAGGCCCTGCGCCCACGACCACTGACCTTCGCTGACCAGCCGGGCAGCAAGCAGCTGCAGTTGTGCGGCGCCTTTCCTGCACGGAGGCCACTTCAGAACTCGGCCTCCCACCAGTCAGGAGAGGTGCATCCATCTTGGTTCCGTACTCCAGGGATCGGACTGAGGTACACAAACATAATCCGAGGCCAACACCGCGGTGGTCTGAGCCCGACGGGCGTTGGCCTGCACCCAGGCCCTGGGCGGGTCGGGGGGCCATCGGGGTGCCAACCCAGGCAGGAGGTTTTTTTGCACAGGCCTGCGAGCGCGCCACCGCCATTTTGCCTGCAGGACGACAGAGAACTCAGGCGGGCAGACCTGTAACAGGCATAGCCTAAGGCTAACAAAGCGGGGGTCCAGGCCCCAAAAGGCACAGGACTGACCCCAAGAACTGGGCGGCTTGGTGGGCCATCTGTGAGTCAACCCGCCCAGGTGATTGTTAGCAAAGCAGACTCTCCCGGCGCTTTCAGGGAGCGCGGGCGCGCACGCCCGCCATCCTAGTCACCTGGCAGACCCAATTAACAGTCATAGCCCTAGGGGAACTTTGCTCGGACCTTGGCCTCCCAGGCTTTTGCCTGGACTCAGGGACTGGGCAGCCAGGCTAACCTTGTGTGCGATAGCCCGGTTGGCGGATCGGCTGCCCAGCGGAGTGAGCAGAACACAGGAGAGGTCACAGTAGCATACACCGTTGGCACTCTCTGGGAGTGCACACGGGCTCCATCTGCTCCACAGACACAATCTGGGGCAAGGCCTCAGGCAGAAGCCCTTAGCTCTACTCCCTCCGCTTCCGGATCCAGATCAGTCTGGGCGGCAGCATTACAGCTCCAAGTCCTGCAAGTGGCTAGCTGGGCTTCCGGGCGGCCAGCTGGGAGAAGTCAGTGTGCTCCAGTGAATCCAGCGGGCCCCAGCGGGAGCCTTCGGGTGCCTGCTTTGGGATCGGAACAGCCTGGGCAGCAGCACACTGTCTACAAGCAGTGCAGGAGGTAAGCTGTGCACCAGAGGCCAACTGGGAAGGGGCAGCTTGCACTGGTGAGTCCAGCACTGACAAGATAAACTAACACCAGTGAGAACTAGATGGCAAAAGGCAAACGCAGGAACGTCACTAACAGAAATCAAGGCAATATGGCAACATCTGAACCCAATTCTCCTCTACCAACATGTCCTGGATACCCCAGCACACCAGTAAAACAAGATTTGGATTTAAAATCACTGGTCATGATGCTGGTACAGGAACACATGAAGGTCATACATAAAGAAATTCAGGAGAAAATGGATCAAAAGTTAGAAGCCCTTGCAAGGGAAACACAAAAATCATTGAAAGAAATCCAGGAGAATACAAAAGCCAACAAGGAGGAAATGCAAAAAACACTTAAAGGAATACAGGAGAACTTTGGTCAACAGGCTGAGGTCATGAAAGACGAAACACAAAAATCTCTTAAAGAAATACAGGAGAACTTTGGTCAACAGGCTGAGGTCATGAAAGAGGAAACACAAAAATCTCTTAAAGAATTACAGGAAAACACAAACATGCAAGTGAAGGAGCTAAGCAAAACCATCCAGGATCTAAAATCAGAAGTAGAAACAACTAAGAAAACTCAAAGGGAGACAACTTTGGAGATAGAAAGCCTTGGGAAGAAATCAGGGGACAGAGAGGTAAATATCAACAACAGAATACAAGAGATAGAAGAAAGAATCTCAGATGCTGAAGATTCCATAGAAACCATGGACTCAACAGTTAAAGAAAATGCAAAATGCAAAAAGCTTGTAACCCAAAATATCCAGGAAATCCAGGACACAATGAGAAGACCAAACCTAAGGATTATAGGCATAGATGAGAGTGAAGATTTACAACTTAAAGGGCCAGCAAACATCTTCAATAAAATTATGGAAGAAAACTTCCCTAACCTAAAGAGAGAGATGCCCATGAATATACAAGAAGCCTACAGAACTCCAAACAGACTGGACCAGAACAGAAATACTTCCCGTCACATAATAATCAAAACACCAAATGTTCTAAACAAAGAAAGAATACTAAAGGCAGTAAGAGAAAAAGGCCAAGTAACATATAAAGGAAGACCTATCAGAATCACAGCAGACTTTTCACCTGAGACTATGAAGGCTAGAAGGTCCTGGGCAGATCTCATGCAGACTCTAAGAGAACACAAATGCCAACCAAAACTACTATATCCAGCAAAACTCTCAATCACCATAGATGGAGAAACTAAGATATTTCATGACAAAACCAAGTTTACCCAATATCTATCCACAAACCCGGCCCTAAAAAGGATAATAGGAGGACAACACCAATACAAGGAGGGAAACTTCACCCTGGAAAAAGCAAGATAGTAACCTTTCATCAAACCCAAAAGAAGTTAAGCATTCAAATTTAAAAAATAACGTCAAAAATGATAGGAAGTAACAATCACTATTCCTTAATATCTCTTAACATCAATGGACTTAATGCCCCAATAAAAAGACACAGACTAACTGAATGGATACGTAAACAGGGCCCTACATTTTGCTGCTTACAGGAAACACACCTCAGGGTCAAAGACAAACACTACCTTAGAGTAAAAGGCTGGAAGACAATTTTACAAGCAAATGGTCTCAGGAAACAAGCTGGAGTAGCCATTTTAATATCAGATAAAATTGACTTTCAACCCAAAGTCATCAAAAGAGACCCTGAGGGACACTTCTTGCTGGTCAAAGGAAAAATACAAAAAGAAGAACTGTCAATCCTGAACATCTATGCACCAAATGCAAGGGCACCCTCTTTCATAAAAGAAACTTTATTAAAACTAAAAGCACACATTGCACCTAACACAATAATTGTGGGTGACTTCAACACTGCACTTTCCTCAATGGACCGATCAGGAAAACAGAAACTAAACAGGGACACAATGAAACTAATTGAAGCTTTGGACCAATTAGATTTAACAGATATATATAGAACATTCTATCCTAAAACAAAAGAATATACCTTTTTCTCAGCACCTCATGGTACCTTCTCCAAAATCGACCATATAATTGGTCACAAGACAGACCTCAACAAATATAAGAAGATCGAACTAATCCCATGCCTCCTATCTGATCACTATGGAGTAAAAGTGGTCTTCAATAGCAACAGAAACAACAGAAAGCCCACATACACGTGGAAACTGAACAATACTCTACTCAATGATACCTTGGTCAAGGAAGAAATAAAGAAAGAAATTAAAGACTTTTTAGAACACAATGAAAATGAAAACACAACATACCCAAATCTATGGGACACAATGAAAGCAGTGCTAAGAGGAAAACTCATAGCCCTGAGTGCCTCCAAAAAGAAAATGGAGAGAGCATACATTACCAGCTTAATGACACACCTGAAAGCCTTAGAACAAAAAGAAGCTATTTCGCCCAGGAGGAGTAGAAGGCAGGAAATCATCAAACTCAGGGCCGAAATCAATCAAGTAGAAACAAAGAGAACCATACAAAAAATCAACAATACCAGGAGCTGGTTCTTTGAGAAAATCAACAAGATAGATAAACCCTTAGCCAGAATGACCAAAGGGCACAGAGAAAGTATCCAAATTAACAAACTTAGAAATGAAAAGGGAGATATAACAACGGAAACTGAGGAAATCCAAAAAATCATCAGATCCTACTACAAGAGCCTATACTCAACACAACTGGAGAATCTGGAGGAAATGGACAATTTCCTTGACAGATACCAAATACCAAAATTAAATCAGGACCAACTAGACCATCTAAACAGTCCCATAATGCCTAAAGAAATAGAAGGAGTCATAGAAAGTCTTCCAACCAAAAAAAGCACAGGACCAGATGGCTTCAGTGCAGAATTCTACCAGACCTTCAAAGAAGAGTTAACACCAATACTCTTCA